>NC_040094.1:53721323-54024353 GCF_003369695.1 Bos indicus x Bos taurus
TGGGTACAACTCCTTTGGCTCCTGCCCCGGCTAAGGTTGGGCACCTAAGAGACTGCCACAGCCTGGACGGAACTGAGCTCCCTAGTGGGTTTTCCTTTCCAGAAAGCAAGTTCCAAAGTTTGGGTGGAGGCCTGCTGGGCATACCCTGCCCCCTAGGCCCGAGGGCACCAGGTAGGTTGCACGAGGCTGGAGGTGGGCTGCATGGGCTCCCCACTCCTGTTCTCAGCTGTCCTGCTGGATCTCAGACACAGACCTGGCTGAGGGATTCAGCAACACAGTGGTGTCTATGCAAACCGAAGGCTCCTCACCAGGAACTGGTCTTCCAGGAGGGAGGGAAGCTGTCGGATGCTCCCATCCCTGCCCTGCCCATAAGAGGCCTGGGGAGCGAGGGTCCCTGAGCCTGGGGCCCCACTGGGGTCTGGTCAGAAGGTGGCAAGTGTGGGCACAGTGGGGCCCCCCGAATCCTCAAAAATAATCCTCAGCGCTAATTCCCATTTCCCCAGGAAGAGGGCCAACATCGCTCAGATCCATCCCATTTTCTGCAAAAAGGCTTTTGATTTCACACCCAGTGGACCTTTTCTCTGAGTGGGAGTCCTGCCCTACGCCTGGCACACACCTCAGGGGCCACCGTGTGGATGGGTTCCTGCCCGTGCTGGGGATGGGAGAGGCACCAAGGGAGAGGGGCATACAGGACCGGACAATAGCTGGAGGTTCAAGAGGGAGGGGACTTAGGGAGTGGAGGGGGCACTAGGGCAGGGGGCTGGGGTAGAATGAGGGAGAGAGAAGAGCAGGAGGGAAGGGAGAAGAGGGGCAGCCCCCTCCAGCCCTCCCGGGCCCACTGATCTAATCACATCAGGTGTGCTCCAGATAAATATTAATAACCCGGTGACAGAGGGAATTTGGGGAAATCTAATTAAAAGGGCACCATGCGAGCTGGCAGCTTTACTAAGGAATCACTCCCGCTGAAACATGCGCCAGAAGAGGACACACAGTGAGCTCCCAAGGGCCCGAAGACGGAGATGAAATCCCCCCCTCCACAGCTGCCCACCCAGGGCAGCGCGGGCAGGACCTGACCTTTGGCAGGGCAGGCGCCTGGCTCCAGCGTCCTCCGAGTGCCCCCACCCACGTGGCCCCGGCCCGTCACTCCCAGGCACCAGCCCCGAGCGCCATCTTGAGGCTAGGGCACCTGGCCGGCCCCTCATTCCAGCGCCTTCACCCTCAGCTCCTCAGCTCCCCCGTCTTTGCGTCCAGCTGATGGTCTCAACAAAATCTGAACAAGTACCCCATGTCCCCTACCCTCCTCCAAAAGCCAAGAAAAGGCAACCTCGGGCCTCAGAAGGGCTCCCTGGGTACCTGGGTTTCCCTGGTGGGGGCACCCGGACCTCTCAGTAATGCAGACCTGATCTCCCCAGCAAGGTCCTAACCCACCACTGAGAGCTGCCTATTCTTACCTCAGACAAAGCCCTCACCCCAGGGCCAGAGGGGCTCCGTGCCACGACCCCAGAGCCCGGCCTGCTTGGCAATATCTATCTGCCTGGTGGGTCCCTTGTCATGGGATTCACAAGCTCCCAGGGCCCATTTTCTCTGGAAATCAAAATTCATCAGGGCCCCCTGTGTGAGTTAATGGCTCGCTTCGGCCTTCATCAGCTTGGGAGTTGAGATCCCTCCTGGGCTCTGCCATCCGGCAGCCCAGCCCCCACCCTCCCCTGGCTCCTGGCCCTGTCCCTGACAGACAGATGGATGGCCTGTCCCGGCAGGTTGCACAGCTCTTGGACCTGAACAGCAGCATCGCTGGCTCTTTATTCTGTATTTAGGGTAAACAGATCTCTCTTTCCAGGCCCCTCTTTCCCTCTAAGACTGTCTGCAGGAGAAGCCCCTGGGAGGGGTGGGTCACCGCTGACTGTCTGCCTGGCTGGGAGCAGGCCACATTGGGGAGGCCCAGGAAGAGAAGGGGTTAGTTCATCCAGTACCACTCCAGACAGAGGCTCCATCCTCCCAGCCATGTCTTGTCATCTGGAATATCCCCCATGATGGAAAACTCACTACCTGTCAGAAGAAGCTGCTCTTTGGCCAGGAGCCATGGGACCTCTATGCGGACTAGGCAGGCCTGAGCAGGAGGCCAATGAATACCAGGGAGGCAGGTGTTTGGGACACAGACCCTGCAGGGCCCTTTCCATCCACTATAGCACTCAATACTCACCGCAGCCAGATGGGGGCAGTGCTGGGTTTACCCTATTGCCTAGAGGAGAAAACAGAGAGGTTAAGTAATTGGTCCAAGGTCACCCAGCCAGTAGATGGCAGAGCCAGGACTGGTGCCCAGGCTTTTCTGATTCTCTTTTCCCTGTGCTTGGACAGTCTCTGGCCAAGGGCTTGGGGCCATCCTTCTCCAAGGGAGGGGACATCTGAGCACTCAAGTGGGCACCTTGAGTCTCAGTTTACCTGACTCTGAACTGAGTTGCTCCTGTTGTCGCTGGTTTTTCCCTCACGCCCACCCAGGGAATGATGGATAGGACGTGTGAGCTGGCATTGCTGCATGACCCTGAGCACGATGCCTCCCCCTTCTGGGCCTCTGTCTGGGGGCAGGATGTTGGTGTGTGATACCCGGCCAGAGGAGGCAAGTCGTCAACCCCTCTAGGGGCTTACCGGCCTCACCTTGCCTCACCCCTTTCACTGGGACCCCAGCGCCCAGCAGGGAGGAGCCAAGGTCACCCAGATCCAGGCTGCCAGGAGATGCACCCAGGAGCCAGCTCCTGGAGCTCCACCCCTTGCAGGCTGGTGAGAAACGCAGATTGTCCTGCCTGCCCAGCTGGGAGCCCACAGAGTAGAATGGCCTGAGTCAGATGTACCCTTGGGCTTGGTTCTAAGGTAGAGGAGGAGGTGGGGGCCGAATGGGGCAGCTCTGGGATGGAAGGAGCAGCTGCTAGTGTCTGAGTGTCCCTTGAGGCAAGGAAGGCGGTCCCTTAAAAAAAGGGGAAGCGAGGCCAAGTGGGAGCTTCTCTTCAGGGGGCAGAAATGGGGAAGGGCGGGCCTACAGGGAGTTGATTCTGAAATAACAGAGGCCCTGCCTCTCCCCCACTGGAGGGTGCAGCCCAGGCCTTCGCTCAAGCAGTGCAGTGGGGAGTGGAGGAGAGTGAGCTTCAGGCTCTGTCCTAGTCTCCCCAGGTTAACAACTCAGCTGCAAAATGGGGCTCTTTATCTGCCTTCCAATGCAGAGGATGTGGGTTCGACCCCTGGTTGAGGAACTAGATCCCACATGCCATGGAGCAAGTAAGTCCATACCCTGCAACTTGTTAGCTCATGAGCCACAACTAGAGGAGCCCGTGCACCAAAACGAAGACCCAGCACAGCCCCCCATAAACGGAGCTCTTAGTGCCCCCCTCCCGGGGAGAATAGCAGCGACCATGCGTTGAGCATCTGTTGTATACCAGAACCCTGGTCCAGGTAGAGGATGGGTTTTCAGGGAGAAAAAGGCTGAGGGAGGGGAACTGCTTGCCTGAACCCACAGGGAAGAGCCACGGGCAGATTCGGAACCAGGGGGTGGGCCCTTCACAGCACCCTGCACCCCTTTCCTCCTCCTGCCTGCTTGTTCCCCACTCATAGGGCTGCTTCAGGGGGCCACTGGCCCCCGCCCTCGTAGGACACTGTCAGGTCCGCCGTGTCCATAGTGTGGGGCCAGGAAGAAAGAGACCTAGGTCAGCCTGAAAGGTGATCGTCACAAAAATCACATAGAGAATGTTCAGGGAGCGTGACAAGCTCCACTGATGGCACAAGGGCCCAGAGTGATGAGTCTGAAACTGGGGGCCGGGGGGCTGTGATGGAGGGTGCAGCTTCTGCACTTTGGAAGATGCCTGCATCCTGCATCCCTCCCATAAAGTGGCTCGACTACCCGACGTCACCTCTTCCAGCCATCCGGGAACCGAGGCACGCACACCTGCCTTTAAGGGATCCTGCATCCTGGGTACCAGGAGGTGGTCATGTCATTCTGCAGGGTCCTCACCCTGACCAGATATGAAAATCACGTGGGGACTTAAAACCAAGGGGTCTGGACCCTCTCAGCTGTGCAGGGAGATGGGGGAAGCCCTATCTGTTTGTCTGAGGGGCTTCCCTAGTGGCTCAGGGGGGTAAAGTCTGCCTGCAGTGTGGGAGAACCGCACTTCCCCTCCACGCCCTGAGTCCCCTCCCTCTTGAAGATCCCCTGGAGAAGGAAATGGCAACCCACTCTAGTATTTTTGCCTGGAGAATTCCATGGTAGGAGGAGTGTGGTGGGCTACCGTCCATGGGGTCACAAAGAGTCAGACACGACTGAGTGACTAACACTATCTGTTTGAAGGTCCCTTGGCACCTCAGAGTGGATGCCCCACCCCTGCCCTCTAAGGGGGCTGCTCCCCACTAAAGCCTGGTGCTCCCTCACTGCCCCTCCCTCCTCCTCCCACCCACGCTGACCTTTGAGGCTACATGGAAGTACCCACCCTTCTCCCTAGGGAGGTACTGGGAGAGGGTATCTGGCACCCAGGACTCCCTGGGGCTCTTTTCTTCTCACCCCACCCCTGCTTTTCTATCCTGGAAACCACAGAAGTAGAACCTCTCTACATCTGCAAGCTTAGATCGTAAATCCACAGACTTGCTGACTTTCCAAAATGCTAAGCTGGTGTGACCACATGATGCTTCACCCTTATTAGACAAGAACCAGCCCCTAGTGAGTCCTTGGCGGCCCCCAGGCCAGGCCTGCCAAATCTGTCCTGCCTACCTTCCCTCCCGCTTCTCTGGGGCCACTGATGCAGGGCTCTTGGATCAGAGCATGCCTGGGAAGCCAAAGCTGGACCAGGCGATGCAAGGGGGCATTGAACTGCTCTCACCTCCTCCCAGCCTGGGCATCAAGGCTCAGCCCAACTGTCCCACATGCCCCCAACAGCAGGGGCCACTTCTCTCAATCTCTGTGACTCCACAGCACCCCAGATCTTCAGGCCCTGGTCCCCATGAAAAGGAGAGCAAAGAGAGACTGGGTTTCCAGGGGTACCAGCTTTGGCTCTAAGGCCAGCTTCTGGGGGGGCTCCCAGACCCAACCCATTTCTAGGCAACATGAGTCTCCCCTAATTTGGACTTTGAGTAAAAGAGTGGGTGGGATCCACATTCTTGCATCCAGCTGTAGGAATGTGGGCACATCACATGAGCTCTCTGAACTTGAGTGCCAGCAACCAGGACATTGGTTCTACTTCCCAGAGCTGGCTCCTTCACCTCCACCCTCCAGGCCTTGGACTTCCTACTGGGACCTCGCCCTCAGCAGTGGGTCACTGGCATGGCCCCGAGGCCCCCACATTCAGCATGGAGCCTGGCCAACAGCAGCCTCGTGGTCTTTGAAGATAATAAATTAATAAACAAGTGCCCCTCCCTGACGCTCAGCAAATATTGCCAGAATGAAGGCACGTCTCTACCAATATGGACACATGTCAGAGTACACAGACCATAAAAGAGGCCGTGACAAGTGCTGATGGAGAGATAAGATTAGATCCCAGACGTAGAGGCCGGCCCAGCAGGTCGCTGAGGGGTGCACAGGGTGGAGTCTGAGAACATTCTCGCTGCTCTCTGGAATCCTCTGTGCACTGAGAGAACTTTGGTTCCAATCCAGTATCTCTCGCTGTGTGACTTTAGGCAAATTGCTCAGCTTCTCTGAGCTTCATTCTGCTCACCTATAGAATGTGAACAGTAACAATACCCAACTCCCACACTTGTTTCAAACTAAATGAAAAGCATGAGGTCATACAGATCATGTCACATGTGCCTGGCCTGTTAGAGGCCCTCAGACTGTGGCCATGTCATTAGGGTCTGCCTCACCTCACGTGGAGAGCACAGCTACAGGAGAGACTGAGTGGTTTGTTCCCGTGTCCTCAGTTCTGCTGCCCTGTGCAAGCCCCTGCTACCCATGACACCATTTCTGGGCTTCCCCCACCAAGGTCTCAAAGGTCTCAATGCCTGCCCCACGGCAAAGTCCAGGGCACTGCCTTGTGGGCCCAGCTGTCTGTCTACTGTTTGTCCAGCCCTCACGGCATCCTGCAGACAGACAGGTCCTGGACCACTTCACAGATGAGTAGGCAGAGGCCCAGAGAGTTGTGCAACATGCTAAAGGCACTTGGACTGACTGGGGCCAGCCCAGAGGGAATGGGGTGGGGGTGGGGAGTGTGAACACAGAGGGGCAAAGGGGATGGCTGTCTCCAAGATGGGAAGGCCACCTGAACCTAACCACAGTTTGGGGTTTCTGCAGACTGGTGCTCAGCCCCATTGGTTGGGGCGGACCGCTGGGATGTTCGGGTCTCCTACTCCAAGGCAGCACTGGTGCCTGGGCCCCTGTGCGCCCTGCTCTGGGTGAGGGAGTGAGGGTCCCAGGAAGCAGAGACCATCTACAGCACAGATCAGCCTCTGCTGGCTGCAACCCAGGGCCGGGCAACTAGCACAGGCTTCCCACAGTCTCACAGGATTTGTATCTTTCACAGGCTTTGATTTCACCTGAGGGACAGGGCTGTCAAAGCATTTGGACGGTGGTGGTTTGGCCTTACCAGGCTAGGGGAGGCGGTGGCAGGGGAATGGGGGTTCCTGGAGCTCCACAGAAGGATGAGGTTGTCAGAGAGGAGCACCTCCTCAGGAAGGTCTTATATCCCTGGGGGAGGGCCAGAGAAGCTGGGCCCAGGCCTCCAACCTGGCGGATGGACTCAGTGACACGGGGGGTGACAGGGTTGCTGGTCAGGAGCTACCATGCTGGGGGAGGGGTGCTGGGGTCCTAAATTTAGGAGGCTAGTATTGACTTAATAAAATACCCAGGAATTTTAGCAGCAAAACGGGTTTCTTTGGGAACAGCAAAGAATTGCAATTTGGGACATGTTATCCATGGCAAACCACAGGCAAGTCAGGAGAACAAAGCAGGGGCACTTTCTTTTATAGAGGGGAAGGGGGATTGGGAGGGGCTGTTATAACCAAAAGAGCTCATTGGAGGAAACTAGGAGTTGGAAGTGTTGTGGCTTTTCATTGGCTGAGTTGTGGCAATCTCTCAATGGCTGGGTTGTTGCCAGGCCAAGAGAAATTCTTCCTTTTCTTGCTGGATAGAAAAGTAGTAGCCTTCTTGATAGAAATGTGAGGTATTCTCTTCCTGTTGGGTCTGCAACTGATGCTGAATGGTAGACTATGAGAGCTCCCCCTCTGGCCTCCCAATTCCATTTTATTTTATTTTTTTCAAAAATTTTTTTGGCTGCACCTTGTGGCTTTCAGGATCTTAGTTCCCTGACCAAGGATTGAACCTGTGCCCTTGACAGTGAAAGGCTGAATACTAACCCCTGGCCTGCCAGGGAATTCCCCCAATTTCCTTTTAAATGAAGCTTCTGTTTATTACATTTCACACCATAGAGCTGAGGTATGATGTCACAACGCTTGATTGGAAGTGCTTTCTCTGCCGCTCTTCAACCTCTCTACGCACGGTGGAGGGCTCCCACACTGTGGCAGTCATCCGGGGACCCAGCTGCTTCCCACTTCCAGAGGGAGATTTGTGCATGCCAGGGGAGAGTCAAGAGCCTGGCACGATGTGATGGCAAGAGCACAAGATTCAGAATAAGGAAGGCCCTGAAGTTCCAGGCCACAGTTAGTCTATACAGTGACAGGCTTCGGCTGAAGTGAATGCTTTGGCAGCCCCCAGATGAAACAGGGATCGTCCAGGCACCTTCTGTTATTCCTCCTAGTAGCCATACAGGGTAGGGCTATTATTATCCGCATTTCTTCAATTAGGAAACTGAGGCACAAAGAGGTTCATCGACCTGCCTGAGGTCACACAGCTGCTAGTGACCAGCGCTGGATCACTGCAATTCCTCGTGCCCTCACCTTCTGCCCTCAAGGTTGCTAATGCCAATGGGAGGATGACAACTCAAGGACAGGTGTCCCAGGGAAAGACTGGCCAAAATCAGCTCCCAGAATGGGGGAGGGGTGGCTCTCACCAGGAAGTAATGAACAGGAAGGCAGCATGGCCCCCCTCTAACCTGGCCTGAACCCCACGGATACCCTTAGACAAAGTCCCGAGGGAGAGACTGCACGAATTGGGTATGACCTAGGACACTTGAGGAGGAGTTGGTCCTCCCCACAATCTGAAGGAACAGGCTTTCGGGATAAACGAGAGGCAGTGGAGTGGGGTTCAGATCCCAATCTGTGTGCCTCGGCTGCCTGCCCATCCAAGTAGGAGAGAGCTGCCACCTTCCACACAACATGGGTGTGAGGGATGAGATGTGCCAAGTCCTGTCCGACTCTGTGTGACCCCATGGACTGTGGCCTGCCAGGCTCCTCTGTCCTTGGGATTCTTCAGTCAAGAATACTGGAATGGGTTGCCATTTCCTCCTCCAGGAGATCTTCCCGACCCAGGGATCGAACCCGTAATTCTTAGGTTTCCTGCATTGGCAGGTGGGTTCTTCACAACCAGTGCCACCTGAGAAGCCCTGAGAAATGAGATAATTGAGGTAAATACAACAGGTGCCTGGCACCAGGCAGGCCCTCAATGGTCCAAAGCTGCTTTAGAGAATTTCGACAAAACCCAAGCTTTCTGATGTCCTGGTCCCTCAGGGGACGGGGGTGGGGTGGGGTGCGGGAGACGGAAGGGGGTGATTGAACTAGGCCCCCCTTCCTGTTGTCAAGGGGCTGGTCAGCCTGAGGCCTGTCTGAGGCCTGGGGGCTTCCTGGAGGGGCTACTCCCTGTTCCCAGCTATCTCTCAGCCTTGAACTTTCTATTCTGTTTTGCAACCCACTCAGAAAGCGGCATTTCTAAACTCCCTTCTTATCACCGGGAAACTTCTGACACAACAATAGCTGATTGTACTGCTCTCCTGGGTGCGGCGAAATTCCTGGACCCCACCATCCTCACCGCGCCCCCAACCCCCTACAACACGCTCACCTTTTTTTTGGTAGCTTGGGAACTATAATGATGCCATTGTGATTGGTGTGTTCAGGTGACAGTGTGACCCTTGAGTTTAGAGGCATGAAAGAGTGGTGGGGGCTGGGAAGAAAGGAGCAGAGGAAGAGAGAGGGGACCTGGAGGCAACCAGTGAGACAATCAAGGGAAATCTTCTTAGAGCCACGAAAGGACATTATCTTGCATCAGTCACCTGGAGATAGCAGCGACTGGACTGGCTAGATTCAAAAATAGGTACTTACTTGTCAAAATACCAATTTTTTTCAGTTATTATAATTTTCTCCTTCTCCTTGAGCCCAGCCAGTAGGACTCAGCTGCATAGAGTTGATACAGATTCATCTGAACGGAAACTAATAACAGACCATCAGATAACAACTCTTGGTTGGCCACATGCTGCCATGGGGAGTGAGTCAGTCCCAGCCCCTGGCCAGCGGAGCTCTGTGGCCCTGGGAACGCCAGACCTTGAGCTTTCCAGAGCTCAAGGTCTGTAAATAGAGCAGGTGGGGAACCCTTGGTTCAGGGGTAGGTGCCGGCCACTGGCAGGAGCCCCAGGACTGGGCCTCACACTCCTGCCTCCAGTTCACTAGCCTGCACCCCCAGGAGATGGCCCCTACCCAGAGCTCGGGTGCCACCTGCTACCACTGTCCCCTTGGCCCAGGGGACTTCCTGCCTCACCCAGGCTCCCAAGAAAACCCCGGGAGGCATTTCTTAGAATGTTCGGCAGTTGCTGCCCATTCAGAAGGACTTGGCAGGGGCCCAGTAGCCGGAACAGAGAAGCAGATTGAATTTTGAGACCTGGAAGCCAGGTGCACTGGTGGTGAGACGGACAGGGCCAGTATGGTGCCCACATGGACACTAAGACCTGCCACTTTGTGGGAAGCTCCGGAACCCTAACTTCCTGTGATGCTGCCCCCCAGGGCCTCTACCTGCAACGTGGCACCTCCAGGACTAACCCTTCCTTGGCTGGTTGGTCCAGGGAAACAGGGAAACAGGTAAACAGTGAGTTGGCATTCAACACTGTGAGTAGGCTCACAGAAGGGAGTCATTCTCTTTGTTAAAGAAACAAATACGCTTAAAGACATTGGTATTTGCTCTCTTCTGAGTGTTCACTAGCTTTGTCCCACTCAGCCTTCCCCACAGGATCTGACTGGGAAAAGGGGCACTTGCCCACCGCAAGGCCCTGTTCAGTTGCCTGGCCAGTTTCATGGCAGGGGCTGAATAAGCATCTGCTGACTCCAGGAACACACCACCAGGGCTCAGGCATCCCAGGCTTTATTTCTGCCCTGAGACCCCTTCTCATCCTGGGTGAGGCTCCCCAAGGCCTGTAGGACAAAACTTGGACATCAGAAGAGAGACCTAGCTCACTGTCACCTTCTCAAGTGGCTGGACTGCCCTGCCCAGCAGAGGGCCTTCAAAGGTTTGGGCTCCAGATGGGCGCTGCGTTGGAGAGCAGAGAAGAAAGATTTGCCAGGCTGGGAGGGGCTCACAATTGGGAGGAGCCCACATTAGGGACATTCAGAGACCACTGCAGTGTGGGCTGGGAGCAACCTTCACAGGTGTGCCTGTCTCTCCTGGAGAGAGGAGACATGGCTTGTTCTTCCCTGGGCAGGGTGGGCAATTTAACCCTAGAAAGGACTTTCAGATGTCCTGTGAAGGGAGTCATGAACTCTCTGTCATTGTGCCATGCAAGCTAGCCTGGAGAGGGTGCTGGGTAGCAGGCTTGTGGGTCAACCAGATGACCTCTGAAGTCCTGAGAAAAGGCCAAAGGTTCTGAGACCTGGGGCTGAGGGACAAGAGAATGGGCTCAAGTCAAGGAAGGACCAGGGGTTAAGGGAGCCTCCAGGAGCTCAAGGGATGTTGGAAATGTTTGTGCATGGGTCCTATCTGACAGGGAGCCAGGCACAGACACACTCTGTGTGGTATAAACAGAGCCAGGAGCCACAGGGCAGAGCCACAGGGTAGGATCACATGAGAGAGGGACAGAGGCCATGGCAGTTGGGAGGAGCCGTCTGAGGTGAGGTCAGCCAGGAGGGCTCTCTGGGAGAGGTGACTCTCCTGCTGGGCAGGAAAGACATCTCTGAGTCTCTCCTGCTGTCATACTTCCCCCAGGAGAGCAGAGGCAGGCCACGCAGCCTCTTGCTGAATAAGTGGCAGAAAAACCTAAGCCTTTAAAGAAAACCAAATTATTGAAGCTTACATGACCCAAAACCAAGCATGTTAAAGTGTACAGTTAAGTGGCATTTAGCACATCCATTATGTTGGGCAACCATCCCTTCTATCTAGTTCCTCAACATTTTCATCACCCCAGGAAACCCATGCCCATTGACCAGTTCCTCCTCATGCCTCTTCTAACAGCACCTGGCAGCCATCAATCTGCCTTCCACACCCATAGATTTGCCATTCTGGATATTTCATATCCTAAGCCATTTTTAAAAGAGAAAACAAAAACAGATAGTTGGGATCTGGTCCTTCTGCATGTTTCCAGCTGTGCGGTCTTAAGCATAAAATTTTGTCTTCCTCTGCCTCAGTTTCCTCATCTGAAAAATGGGCATAAGAGTGTCTCATAAAAAGGTTGTCGTGGGCAAAAAGGGGTCATCTGGGCAGTGTGTTGAGTGCAGGTCTGCCCCTGGAAGCCTGGGTGCATTTTAGCTGCTGTTGCCACGGGCGTCAGATGTTAGGATGGTGTGGGACAGGACAGTGGGAGAGTGGAAGGGCAAAGCCAGGAACAGGAGATGTGTTTTCCACTGGGCAAGGCTCGTGTGTGTCCCCTGGGCAGGTCCCAGACCTGTTTCCAGTCTGCATCTACTTCTGTGATATTGGGCCTTAGTTTTCCCATCTGGAATGGCAGGGTCTCACAGTGGGTGGAGCCTGGCATGATGCTGAGGGTTGGGAGATACTCAGGAAGGAGTATTCTGTCCCCAGGCAGGGCTGCAGTGGGGATCATGATGGTCTCGAGAGGAAAGGCCTGGACTGGGTGACAGCAGGCAGGTGCCCAAGGCAACAGTGATGGGGGTTGAGAGCAGGCAGCCAGGGCCCTGGCTCCTCTGGCGTGTCCTCTGGAGCCGAGCTTTTGAACAAGTGGCTGGATGCTTCCTGCCCTGGCTCCCCTTACAGGCGATCCATCAGCTCAGCTGTTACTGTCTGGGCCAGCGAGTGGCCGTAAATGTGCCCGCCACCTCCCATCAGCCCCCACCCCCACCCCCGCCCCCGCAAGTGGGCCAGGTTTTATGTTGTAAGAACACTGTGGGGCGTCTCAAACACACCGCTAATGACAGGCATCATGAAGCAATAAAAGTGATGGGGCTGGGAGGGGGCTGGCGGGAAGGGCGGGGGCCGCCAGTCCCCAGCTCCCCTGGCGGTGGTGGCAGGAGCTCTAGGAGAATTGATTAGTCTTGGACGTGCTGACCTTTTTGTTCTTGAAAAATTGCTTTTGAGCAGCTGAGGCAATAAAAGTAAATTGATTCAGAGAGTACGAGGATGAAATTTGCGTTAGGCAGGGAGGGGCAGATAAACGCCTCTTGACGTCAGCACTCCTCCCCGGCCCCCCCACCCCCCGCCCCAGCCCCAACCCCTGGGCAATACAAGGGCAGGACCTGAAGAGCCTGGCAAGGTGGTGCTGGGGGCAGCAGGGCCTGGCACACACTCCGCAGAGCTTCACCAAATGTCTGGACAGAGAAATGAAACTGATAATGAAGAAGGGAGAGCTGGAGACGAAAAGAAGTCAGACTGTGGGGAAGGGAAGGTGGCAAAAAAGAGAAAAACACCAAGGGGAAACAGCTAGGGGAATTCAAGCTAGACAAGAAGGCAATGAGGACCCAGAAGGGAGCCAAGGAAAGGAGAGAGGCGATAAGACTAGCCCAGGCTCTCCTGAACACTGCCTGTGCCTGACCATCTCATCGAATCCCCACAAAGCCTTATATTTGTCCCCATTTTATAGAATGAGGAAACTGAGGCCCAGGGAGGTCATGTCACCTGTTCAAGGTCATTTAGCAGGACAATGGTAAAGCCCACTAAACCCCTCTGAGGCCAGGCAGGGGGATCCCAAGGGTGGACCTGTTACTAAGTCATTGTCAACACCAAGGAGGCCCCCATTGCAGGGTGGTGGGCTGGGTGTCAGTCGTCCTGTGCGCCCCTCACCGCCTGGAGCCCATTTCTTCACTGGGGGCCTTGGGGAAATGGCATGAGTCCATGTTCGGGAAATCCAGAGCTGGTTGTCCAAGATGCTCTGGGGAACTGACCCTAGTTGCTGGCCCAGGAGACATATTTGATCTCTGCAGTAGCCCAAACCACCACCCACCAGGGTGTCTCCACTTTCATGAGCCACAATCCTGGATTTGGGTTTGGGGGTTTGAGATGTGGGATCCTGTGACTTTGGGGTTGGAGTGTGCAGCTTCAAATGGTGACTAAACACCAAATCAGGCCCGTGCAGTAAAGGTTGATGTCTCTCTAAAATGCAGGCACCCCACGGGGTGAAAAAAACCTAAACACATCCAGACTCTGTGAGTGATCTTGTCCTCAGGCTGCCCTCTGCCCCCAGCCGGCCCCAGAGGGACCAGCCCCCAGCTAAACGTCATCTCAGACGTTCTGGATTCCACACCCTGACATGACTTTCCCACCCGCGGGCACAGCACCCTGCTAGTCTCTTCTCTGCCTCTGTCTCACCACGCGCTCACATCTGCGACCTTCGCCCTCCTCTCTCTCCCAGCCTCGGGAGAGGGCCAGGAGGCCTTGCTGCCTCGATATCCCCGGAGGGAAGGGGCTTGCCAGAGTCTCCGCGAGGTCTGGCTTTCCAGCCTCCCTGGATGCCAGCACGGGACCGTCTAAGTGCCCCAGCCCCCACGCACAGCTCCAGCGAGAGGCAGCCGGGGTCTAGAGTTGGCCGTGCGGGTTCGCGCTGCCGGTCCCAGAAGGGAGGGACTGCGCGGAACCGCGGGGCGCCCCTCCCCCTCCCCCTCCGGGCTCCCGGGTGGTGGGGGGGAGGGGGGGGCGGCGGGCCTGGGGCGCGCGGGTTGCCGGGCGACCGCCGTTGCCAGTGGAGACGCGCACGCACACTTCCCCCTGGGCCACAGAACTAACGCAGGCTGCTGCGGGGTGGTGGGTGCCTGCGCTGCGGGGCGCACAGAGGAGCCTGCAAGGAGTAATCGCGTGGGGGATCCTCCAACCCTTATGGTTCGGGGATGGAGGGCGACCTCTGGCCCCCATTACCTAGTCGGAGGCGGGAGGACCGCAGGACACCCACCCAGCATCTCCTGGCCTGGGTGCCAAGCCTCCCCATGCCCACCGGCCCTGAGCGAGTGCAGGAGAAAAGGCGGGAGTGACTCCACTCATGCTTCCCAACCCGACTGCCATCCGCCTGGCAGTTTGCCTGCAAAGGTCCCAGGAGGATGGAAAGGGAGATTTGTCACGGGAGATGGGTTATTTCCCTACAGGGAAACTCTGAGTGATAGGGAAACTTACCTGAGGTTTTAACTGCTAGCGATCCGACCAGCTGTGCTAGGATTCGAACCCAGACTCCTCATGCTGCCAACTTTGTTCCGAAACTTGTGGGTAACCGTGAGCGGCGCTCTCACCCTCTCTGGTTGCCCTCTTCCTGCTGTAAAAAGAGGTGGTTCCTGGATACGCGAGTGCAGCCTGGGGTGCAGGCTGGGGCCTGGCGCTGGGCCTGGAAGCCACTGCGGGCCCGCCTCCCTCCCGAGCGGTCCTAACACTGCCAGCGCATGAATAAGGCCTGGCAAAGCGCCGGGGAGGGTGTGCAGAGGTCAGCCGAGAGGGCTGTGCAGGCAGCCTGCTTGGGACTTCATGCCAGGTGCAGCCAGGCGGTTCTGCCTGGGCACAGCCTGTTTCACTTCCTCTGGAGCAGGGGGCAGCCGGGAGCGAGTGGTGGGGGCTGGAAACGGGGGACCCAGCCAGCCACGTGCTGGAGCTGAGAGCCGGGAACTTACTGAGGTCAGGTTTTCACCCCTAGTCCCCTCCCCCTGAAGACTAGTCTAGGGGAGCTGGCAGAAGTTGTCATGGGAGGTCCCCTCCCATGTCTGGACTGGTGGTCCAGCCTGTGGCATCCAGGCTCCACAGCAAGATCCTTACATGGCTAAGTTCTAAAAGACTCCAGGAATCTGTGCCCACAAATATGGCTAAAGACCTACCAAGTGTCTAGTCTATGATTATTCATTCATCAAGATTCACTCAGCATTATTCAGTCAGCTCAGTACTACTGTGATCCAGTGCAAATTCCTCTGAAAGTGTTCTGGACTTCAGAGTAGCCGTGTTCAATATTCAATGGGCCATCTGAAGCAGATCAGTGACTATAACATTGAAAGGGCCCCTTTCTGGGGAAAGGGCATCACTGCCACTTGGATAATGTACCCACCACCACCCAAATTTTGTCTTTCTCCCCAGAACCTGAGGCTGGTAGAAAAGGAAAGCCTGCTCTGCAGGGCTGTCCCCGTGGTGGCCCGTGAGCCGTCCACTCAGCACGTGTCCTGGCTGTGATGGAGAGTGGCCAGGAACGCTAACTGCACAGGCCAACTTGCTCTACAAGGACGGGAAAGGCACTTGATGTGTGTGCAGCAAGGCAGGCGGCAGCATGAACAGTTAGGGGAAGTGTGCCTTCTCAGAGGAGCCACCACACACCTGTGGATGATGACTGGGGGTGGGAGTGTGTCTATGTGTTCACCATCTGCAGGCACATAGTATGCAGTGTGCACACACAAGGCAACACCTGGGTGAATGCCTTTCCTGGTGAGTTGGTGACACAGTACGTTGGAGGGAGATGACTTTCCAGGGACTCCGAGCAGTGTCCGTGCAGAGAAGCAGGTAGTCTGTGCCTTGTGGCCAGAATTGTTGTCTTCGTTGTTGTTGTTCAGTCGCTAAGTCGTGTCTGACTCTTTGCGACCCTGTGGACTGCAGTATGCCAGACCAGAACTGACCCCCCTCCCCAATCTGCAGGAGGGAAGTTGTCATGGAACCCCAACGATCCCAACTTCAAGTTCCCCAGAAGCCAACACTTTGGGGAGATCTGCTGAGGCTTTAGTGGTCTGCCCACCTGAGAATATCTGGGTAACTGCCTTTTAGAATCAGTGGACAAGACACGTGAAAACTCCACTCCTGTTACTTTGCAGCCTCCTTCAGGCTTTTGTCTTGGTTTGGCTTGTGACTGTCCAGCAAATTCCAGCATGTTGGATTGCTCACTTTTCCCACCAGATCTGGGTATCTCCTAACAGTCATCTCCATCATCAGTGAATGGAGATTTCATGCCCGAAAAGCCATCCATCCTGGTAGCGTTTGTTGGGTTTTGAAGGGGAGCCCACACCTGTTCCTGAGCATGGGCAGCTCATGATGCCACGCAAGCAAAGCCAGACTTACTGGAGAGGTGACAGCCTTGGGCTGTGTGTGGTCAGCCACCATCCATTGTGTCCCGCCATGGGCGGGTCCCGGCAGCACTGGGGGTAGCTGCGTGAGCCTGGAGGGGGTCCCTGTTCTCTGGAAAGAGCCGAGTGACCGTGTGCTCCTCTCACAAGGTAACGTGCTGTGTACAAAGACGGGAGAGCAGCTCATTCCAGCTCAGCCTTTATAATCCCACCTTTAGATCCTCCAGTGGGGGCAATGGGTGGTCTTTTTCAGTGCAGAGGAATGTTTGAGACAACTGAACTTCCCCACAAGGAGATGTGGTGTATCCCAGATCAGAAAGCACAACACCTATTTAATTCAGGGCTTCCAAAAAATAGACCTTCATGTAATTCTGTTTGCATGGAATGTCCAAAATAAGCACCTCCATAGAGACAGAGGATTAGTGGTTGTTGACTGGAGGGAGGGAGCAGAATGGGGAGTGACAGCCAATGGGCACAGAGTTCTTTGGGGTCTAGGAAAATATTCTGAAATTAGATGATGGTGGTGATTACACAGCTCTACATGACTGAAACCATTGAATCTTACTCCTTTCAATGAGAGAATTTATGATATGTTGATTATGTCTCAGTAAACCTGTTAAATATTTTAAATAAGTCTCATGGGCAAATGTTCCTGATGGTAGTAACCAGTACGTACATAATTTCTTCTTTATTTTAAAAATATATGCACAGGTATATGTAGTGGGAAGACGGACAGGAAATACACTAAAAACACCAGCAGTGACTTTGGCTGGGTAAAGGGATCAGAGAAGGTTTTATTTTTCCTGCACAAACAGCCAGGGGGCAGAATCCATCTAGACTTGGGGGTGACGCTAAAGCCCCAGAGCCAAGACCCTGGACCAGCCCATCCCTGCCCACGGCGGACCCCGTGACTCACCAGCAGAGGCATCATGCGTTAGGCAGCCAGGGGTCAGCTCCTCCCTGGGGAGGGAATGCTGCAGGGCTGGCCGGTGAGATGGGCGGGGCGGGCGTGGTGGGCAGGTTGACTTGTGAGCCCCACTCTGGCTGTGAGCTTCAACTGGTTCCCCTCCAGGCAAACAGGCAGGAGAGGTCAGGCAGGAGACCAGCAATAATTACCCGCCGGGCAGGCAGGCTTGGCACCGCTCCTTCATTCCCGGGCAGAGAGGTCACCCCTGGCGCCCGGGCCTGCCCTGATGCCACGGCCCAGCAGCAGAGCTGACAGATGCGCTCATGACCCTCCAGGACGGTTCAGGCGGTTCCCCAGGACGGAGTCCAGCAGGGGGCCCATATCAGGGCCCTGGGCCTGACTCTCATTCTAGACTCCCAGCAAAATCCTTAGCCCCTCGAGTCTCCATCTGGAGCAACTGTAGCCCTGTGTTTTGCAAAGGAACTGGCTCCATAAATAGTGGTAGATGAATGGATGGATGAAGTGGGACAGCAGCCTGCCTGTCACCTCCGGGTGGCCGGAGGAGCACACTGCCTTGTAGGGGAAAGTGCCCAGGGAGCAGGGTCAGCACCACGGGCACCGCTTGAGTCACTTGGTTATTCCTGGCCGCGGAGGAGGCGGGAGTGGGGCTGAGCAAGGAGGCCACCTGGCTGCCTGGGGGCTTGGCGAAGCTGCTGTCAGGGAGTTCAGCCCTGCGGTAAGTCGAGCAGGGGTGTCTGTGGCTGGGGTAGGAGGTTTTCAGAAGGCTGCTGGACTGGGCTGGAGGTCATGTCCAAATTAGGGCCTGAGTACATGGATGCACAAGCTGGCAGTTTGGTGTGCTCAGCACCGTGCAGCTGGTCAGTGAATGCTTCCTCAGGCCCTGACCTGCTCAGGGGACTGGGATGTGACCATGAATAAGGAGCCACAATTAGCCCTCCCTTTCACTATCCTGATGCTGGTCTGGCTGGTGCTCAGGGATGAAGGGCTGCCTCGCAGTGCTTGTTGCCTCCAGAGCCCAGGGGATCACACGTTCGGCCAGCTGTGGGTGCTGGCCCAAGGGAGGCCAAGCCGATGGAAAGCTCATGGCATGGATGTACCATAGGCTCCCCTCAGCACAGAGAGGCCACGGGAGTTAGTGCCAGATGCCAGAAACCCAGGATCAAGGCCCAGCTCTGCCTCTTTCTGTGTCGCCTCAGGCAAGTTACCTCACCTCTCTGAGCCCTGGTCTCCTTCACTGTAAGATGAAGTTAAAAATAGTGGGTTCCAGAATCCATGCAAGGGCTTGGTGCAATAAACACTATATGCAAAGTGCTTGGCATGTAGTCTGTACTTAAAAAGTGGCAGCTGTTGCCACAATTTTTCTATTATTAATAGAAATAATATTAATATCATTACTATTACTGTCCAGTCTTAATATCTTTAATCCCAAGACGAGATCAGTCCCCAGGGCTTTCCCTCCATTGTTCAGCCTGCTCCCCTTTCTACACACCTAACTCTGGTGACTTAGGGTATGTTAAGCTACCTGGAGGGTGAGGCCCATCTCACAGAGGGGATGCTGTGAGATGGGCCTAAGCTATTCATATTCTCATGAATATGAAAGGTTTTGCCTTTTATATGAATATTAAGCTATTCATATTCTCATGAATATGAAAGGTTTTGCCCCAAAAGCTCTTCTGACTTGGCAAAAGTTCCAAGTGCCCATCCTCAAATTTGTCCACTCGCTTTGTGACCATGGGTGTCCCTTCCCTCACTTTGGTGGCCTCTTGCGTGACCCCCACTAGTGCCTGGTGCCTGGTTCCCTCCCCAGTCAGCAGGGACCCAGAGCAGAATTGGTGTGAAGGGGGGTACTCCAGGCTCTGTCTGGGGGCCTCTTACACACTGGCAAGGCCCAGCCAGGAAGGAGGAGGCAGCAGGATGGGGTTTAAGGAAAGGCCAGGGAAAGAGGAATCTCAGCTCTTGAAGTCAGCCTGTCTATTTTTACATCCCATCCCTAAAGGGGCCAGGACGGCAGGCCCATGGCCGTCACTCAGCATGAATTTAATCCCCAGGGAATCTGGTGTCTTTGGGAAATTGGACCCAGGCTGGGGATGCTCAGAGGCCCTCAGTCCCCCTGGGGGGGCCTAAAACAAGGGAGATCCTGGCCTCTGGAATCAGACTGCCTGGCCTAAGCTGAGAGTGGGGCAGGGGCTCCACCTCTCCAGACCCCAGCATCCCCTCTGTGAGATGGGCCTCACCCTCCAGACCTGTTGAGAGCTGAGGGGGTGGAGCTGCAGGAGGGCTTCTGGGTGGGGTCTGCTGGGAAGCAGGCTGAATAGGCCAACGGCTGCAGGCCTTCTGGAAAGGACTTGCCCTGGGGGAAGGCCCTGCTCCCCTGGGGAGGGCCCTCTGAGGGCGTGGGTCAGGGGCCAGCAGGACAGTTTGCTCAAACAGCAAAGGCCTCACAGCCTGACTGGTGGAAGTCAGGGAACTTCAGGGAGTTGGAGGGAGACTACCCGGATCTGCCTTCAGGAATAAGGGGCTGATTTCCAGCAGACAGCCTGGAGCTCTTGGGCCACCGTGGAAGGTTCTGTCACTCAGTGGAAGAACGGTCCTCAGCCAAGGGCATATCCTTCCCAGGGCAGCGGGCATCCAATGACCAGAGAGGCCCTGCGAGCCCCGCCTAGCTGGGGCAGCCCTGAGCCCAGGTGTGGACTCTTCCTCGGGGCTCCCCGAAGCTCCGCCCCTTCCTGCTACCACTCCCTCCTCAGGTGAGACCCCCAGCTGCTACGCCTCCTCCTGACCACAAACAAGCCACTCAGCTCCACACAGCGGGCTGGGCAGGTGTGAGGTCCTGAGAAGACCCCACGTGGATGCCTGCCTCCAGTTCCCCAACCACAAATCCACCTCCAGGACTTCTGGAATGGGTTGAACTGTGTCCCCGCAAAATTCCTGTCTATTCAGAACCTCAGAAGAAGAAAACACAGGGTTCATGCTGGTGTCATTAAGTTAAGGATCTTGTGATGAGAGCCTCCTGGATTTGGGGTGAGCCCTAAACCAGTGACTTCCATGAAGAGCAGACACAGAGAGAGACATGCAGAGGGGGCTGAGGGAGACGGAGGCAGAGACTGGGGTGATGCAACGAAGGAATACCAAGGGTGGCCTGCACCCCCTGGGAGACAGGGTGCCCCCTCAGGGCCTCCACGGGGAACTGGCACTGCCGACTGTGAGCGAATACATTTTTGCTGTTGTAAGCCGCTCAGTATGTAGTGATCTGTTACAACTACCGTGGGAAACGAATTCAGTTTAAAGACAAAATGGTCTAAAGGCACAGGGATCGCGGTCCGTCCCTTGCAAGCTGCCTTACTCCCCAGGTGCTCTGGGGCTGTGTGGTACTTTTATTCTGAAGTCACTTTGGCGTCTCAGCTGAAGAGAAATGAGATGAGATTTCAGTTAAAGGAACAGGCTTGTAGCTGTTAGGGAATATTTGTTGGAGGGGAGCTGGTGTGGAAGAAGGGACACAATTGCAGGGTGACCCAGCCCCCGTTTTAGCACTGAAAGTCCCACACCCCAAGAAACCTCAGTGCTGGGTGAGATGCACCCAGCCAGCCTTGTGGCCTGGAGGCCTTTGCAGTCCAGTTGGGTGAGATAAGGAGGCCAGAAAAGGAGGGAGCTGGTCTGGGGATGTTTGGGGAGAATCGGTGGGTCTGAGAGGCGTAAGGACAGGAGACACTAAGGCTGAGAGGGGCCAGTTCTCAAGAAGACATGTTTCGCTTGGGATGTGTAGGTTGATGTCTGAGTGGGTTGTATGGCCTGGGAGCTGCTGTGCAGCCCTCCCAGACCAGCTAGGAGGCTAGTGTTAGAAGCAGAAGTGAGAGACCAGGACGCCAGGGGACCTCACTCCAACCATGTGGAGAAACAAATGCCCCAGAGCCCTGAGGGCAGGGGGTGATGCCAGCAGGGTGGTGAGAACCCTGAGACCACAGGACCCAAATGCTGGACACAGTGGGCAAGGCCAGCAGGTGCAGAGAGGAAACCGCAGCTCGTTCACCCTGTTAAGAGGCACAGCAGGTGACAGAGAGACCCAAAAGCAGCAGAGCAATATGAAGAGGGGAAAGAGTCAGGTCACACAGAGAAACCTGATAAACACGACTTCAGCCCGGTGGTCAAGGTCGACACCGGCAATGATGGTCAGATGCCCTTGACATGACAAGTTGAGCGAGGCCCTTTATCTCTGCAGTCTTCCTCCCCTAAACACACCACCCAGTCCAGTCCAGAGAACGACATCAGACTTGTCCCAGTGGCTGCGCTCTGCAAGGTATCTGAGCAGTGTTCCCGCAAAGCACCAAGGTCATCCAAACAAGGAGAGTCTGAGAAACTCGCAGCTGAGTGGTGCCTGAGGAGACATGACCAATAATGTAACGTGCTTCCTGGATGGCGTCCTGGAACAGGAAAAGGACATTAAGGAAAAACTACAGAAATCTAAAGGAAGCACAGGCTTTAGCTGGTAATAATACGTCAATATTAGTTTGTTAATTGTGACAAATGTGCCATCCTTATGTATTAATTGTCCAAGAGAGCTTCCCTGGTGACTCAGACGGTAAAGTGTCTGTCTGCAATGCAAGAGACCTGGGTTCGATCCCTGGGTTGGGAAGGTCCACTGGAGAAGGAAATGGCAGCCCTCTCCAGGATTCTTGCCTGGAAAATCCCATGGACAGCAGAGCCTGGTAGGCTACCGTCCGTGGGGTCGCAAAGAGTTGGACACGACTGAGCGACTTCATTTTCACTATGTATTAATACTAGCAGAAACCTGGGGTGGGGGTGTATGGGAACTCTGCACTGGCTTGGAAGCTTTTCTATAAGTTTCCATTCTAACATTAAACGTCTATTTCGAGGACTTCCCTGGTGGTCCATACTCCCCAATGCAGGAGGCTCAGGTTCAATCCCTGGTCAAAGAACCAAATCCCACTTCTCCAACTAAGAGCCTGAAGATCGTAACGAAGACGGAAGAATCCGAGTGTCGCAACTAAGACCTGGCACAGCCAAGTAAACATATAAACAAAATAAATATTCTTTAAAATGTTTAGTTTTTTAAAAAAAGAAAGAAGCAACATTCAAAGAGTACAGATAATCAGATTACAAAGGAAGAAATATAAATGGATGAATAAATATGAGAAAATCCTTGATCTTTCTGATCACTAAATAAAAGTAAACAATGAGATATTTTTGCCTTATCCTATGGGCAAAGATGAAGACTCTGATGGTACCAAATGTTGGTGGAGGAGTATTGAAACAGGCACGTGTTGTTGAGAGCAAAGAAATTGGTAATTTGTCCCAACCACATAAACACAAGGGGAAAAAAGGTAATTTGCTGATGTCTATTAGAATATTCACATCTCTGTATACTGTGAACCAGCAGTTCCAATTCTAGAAACCTAGCCTCCAGACACTGTGGTGAAAAAACATTTGCTTAAGGGCACAAAGATATTTGAAGCGGTATTGTTGGTAAGAGTGAAACTGAGGGAAAACGTCTATGAATAGAATATTGATTAAATATATTTTGATACATTTAATGGAATTTTAAGGATCCACTTTAAAGGACTACATACATTTTTATAGAATATATGAAGTTTATAGAGAAAGTTTTCCAAGATAGATGATTAAATCATAATGCAAAGGACTTCCCTGGTGGTCCAATAACTAAGACTCAATGCTCCCAATGCAGGGGCTCCAGGTTCAGTCCCTGGTCAAAGAACTAGATCCCACATGCCACAACTAAGAGCTCACACGGGGGGACTAAGACCTGATACAGCCAAAGAAATAAATACTTTAAAACATGATAAGTGAAGTGTAAGTTGCTCAGTCATGTCCAACTCTTTGGGACCCCATGGACTATACAGCCCATGGAATTCTCCAGGCCAGAATACTGGAGTGGGTAGCCATTCCCTTCTCCAGGGGTTTTTCCCAACCCAGGGATTGAACCCAGATTTCCCCCATTGCAAGCAGATTCTTTACCAGCAGAGCCACAAGGGAAGCCCAAGAACACTGGAGTGGGTAGCCTATTCCTTCTCCAGGGGATCTTCCCGACCCAAGGAATCAAACCAGGGTCTCCTGCATTACAAGCAGTTTCTTTACCAACTGAGCTATCAGGGAAGCCCTTAAAACATGATAAGGCATGTTGTAAAACATTTACATGACTACACATGCACACACACACAGGTGTACATAGACGCAAACAGGGCTGGTTTCATGGAGAACTACTTCTGAAGCCACACAGGGCCGCGTGCTCAGAGGGACCTCTGCTTGGATTAAGGGTCTTAATAATTTTATTTTTGGACACGTGTTTTGTAAGTGAAGTCTGTGGGATGTTAGAGTGTATGCATGAGCAGATATTTGGAGATATGCCCCCTTGCATATAGCGTTGGCAATGCCCCATGAGCACGGAGTTCTGTGGACCTGAAGGAGTTCAGTGAGATTGAGTGTGAGAATGAGGCTCGTGCATTATGCCTACAACCAATAAGAGGGAACATTGATGACTTCCAAAGGCCACACCTTCTGTTCAAGCCAGAACTTACTTTGAATGCAGAAAGAATGCAACATGGTTTTAAGAAATTGAATGACCAGGAAAACCTATCGTCTACTTTCTGACCTGTGTTCCTTCCTTGTATCAGTCAACTACTCATGCTGAAACAATGACATGAAAAGCAAAGGGAAAGTAGGACACCCTGTCACTCCTTTTCCTCCCAGCCCTTCTCTACTTATTGCCCTCCCAGAGCCCCTTTTCCTCACCCATCACAGGGAACAGGACTGGCCAGTTGTAAAGCAGTCAGGTCGAGGGTGAGCAGGGCCCTTGATAAATCCAACTGTTCTGTTGGAGTTTCCATCAATCTCGGTCAGATGCAATAGTACTGGGTCCAGGGCTGGGTTCTGTGTCCCAGCCACCCTGGGTAGGGCATCACTTTCTTGCAGAAAGTGGTGAGGGGAGGAGCAGCTTGGGCAGGCTGTGATGGGGCTGGCACCCATGCAAGGTCTCAGAGGACATCCCTTGCACAGACCCTCCTTAGGAAGTGACTTGGATAGGCTTAGCCCAAAAAAGGAGTGCCAAGAAGTAATGGGGCTTCTTCCAGCAGTTACACAGGGAATCGCCCATGACCCAGTAAGTCCACTCGCAGGTGTGTACCCAAAATAACTGAGTACAGGGACTCGAGCAAATACTCCTACACACATGCTCATAGCAGCTTCACCCACCATCGTCAAAAGGTAGAAGCAACTCAGGCGTCCATCAGCAGATGAATAGAGACACAAAATGTGGTCCACCCATCCAATGGAAGAGTATCCAGGCTTAAAAAGGAAGTTCTGAGCACGATCCAACCCAGATGGAACACTGAAAACACGACTGAACGATGGAAGCCAGACGCAGAAACCACATAGAGTTTTAAAATTCTATTTCTATGAAACGTCCAGAATAGGCAGAGTCCCTGGAGGGAGAAAGTAGAGCAGTGGTTTCCAGGAGATGGGAGAACAGAAAAACAGGGAGTAATGACTTAATGAGGTCAGAGTTTCTTCCTGGGATGAAGAAAAGTTCTGGAACTAAATAAAGGGGATGGTTGCCCAACATTGTAAATGTACTAAATACTATTGAATTGTAGACTTTAAAATGATTCATTGAGACTTCCCTGGTGGTCCAGTGGTTAAGATTCTGTGCTCCCAGTGCAGGGGACATGGGTTCAATCCCTGGTCATGGACGTAGGATCCCATATACTGCACAGTGCAGCTAAAAAAAAAAGAAAGAAAAAAATTAATAAAAAATGAAATTAAATCTCAGGCATCAACTTATAAAAAATAACTAAATAAAGCAATTCATTTTATGCTATGTGAATTTCACCTCAATTTAGAAAAAGCAGAAATAGTAGTGCCGATTAGCAGTAGGGCTGGTGGTGGTGCTAGTAGTATTGTAATACTAGTAGTACTAGTACTAGTAGCAGTAGTAGTAGTACTAGTAGAACTGGTAGTGCTAGTAGTATTAGTAGTACTAGTTAGTAGTAGGAATAGCTGGGCCTGGACTCCTCGATTCTACCCCAGGTGAGGCATGAAGGGAGGTCATCCCCAAGATGCCAGCTGAGCAGTGGCACCCATCAGCAACCCTCCAGGCTAGAGCAGGAGCAAGAATTCCAGAGGGTTTTCTCCCTAACAGAGGCATTCCAGTGACTTTGTCTGTTATTGATGAGTTGGAAGAACTCCAGCATGAGATAGAGGCAGGCAATTCCAGCAAGAAGGAAGACAGTTAGAGGCCCGAGGAAAACACCAAAGTCGTAATCATTATACGCCACTCAGCTGTGCACTGAATTTTTATATACAGTCATAATAATATAACGTTATTGATCTTCTACTTTTAGTACCAACCTATAAAGAAAGCATCGACCATGAGTGGTTACAGAGTAGACGACCTATATCAGCAGCCTTGGCAGTGCCCAAGAAGCAGAGCTGTGGGGTGGGGTGTGTGGGAAGGGGAGCCCCAAAGGGCAGGGCAGGAATTCTAATATCCTTCACCTTCCCAGAGGGAAGCTGAAACATGCTGGGACAGTCTTTTGTGGCTCTAGAAATGGAGTGGGACAAAGTGACATGGATAAAGAACAGGGGAGCTAAAAGCAGTGGTAGAACTGAAGGGCCAGCAGCAAGAGGAGACAGAGGACTTCACTCATGCCTGACACGGATGGAGCGCATATCTGCATCTTTGAAAGTCTGCAACTTGGAGGTTTGTTTGTAGGGGACTTCCCATAAAACCAATTGTACACAAGCTTTTTCATAAAACTGAAGCAAGAGAACATTTGCCAATTCATTCTATGAGGCTTATACTACACTGATACAAAAATCAGTCAAAGATGTTACAGGAAAAAAAAAACACAGACTTGGGAATTCCCTGGCAGCCCAGTGGTGAAAACTTGGCACTTTCACTGCCATGGTCTTGGGTTCAATCCCTGGCCAAAGAACTAAGATCCCATAAGCTTTCCAGCACAGCCAAAAAAACAAACAAAATACAAAAAACAAAACAAAACAAAAAACACAGATCAATATCTTTCACAAACAAGGCACAAAATCATTAAGCAAAATTTTAGAATTTTAATGATTTATTAAATTTATTAAAAATTTAATTATATATTAAAAGAAAAATGCAACATTACAAGGGGGAAACCCAGGAACAAAGACTGGTCCAATATTCGAAAATCAATCAATGCAGTCCACCATTTTAACAAACTAAAAAGACTTCTAGTCAACATCACATTGGAGGTTCTAACCAGTAAAGTAAGCCAAAGGGAAAAAAAAGCATTCAGAATGGGGAGGAAAAAACCTAAAGTGTCATTATTTGCGGACGATACTAACCATCTATGTAAAAAATCTAATGGAATCTACAAAAATGTCTGCCAGAACTTATAAGGGGGTCTAGTAAGGTTACTAGAGAAATATCAATACATTAAAAAAAATAAACCGTATTCTATATAATAGTAATGACCAGAAATTTTAAAAGTTTAAATATCATAAATAGCATCAAAAAATACAAAACACTTAGGGATAAATCTGACAAAAAGATGTCTAAGAATTGTACACTAAAACCCACAAATCATTGCTGAGAGCAATTTAAATGATTCTAAGTCAATGAAGAGAGACACTTTGTTCATAGCTTAGAAGACTCAATATCATTAAAACTATCTCTTTCCCCCAAATTATATATAGATCCAAGGCAATCCCAATCAAAATCCCAGCAGGCTCTTTTTGGTAGAAATTGAGAAACTGATTCTAAAATTCACATGAAAATATAAAAGAACCTAGAACAGCTGAAACAAATTTGAAGAAAAAAAAAAAAAGCATAAAGTTGGAGAGCTAACGTTACCCAATATCAAGACTTCCATAAGCTACGGTAATTGAGGCTGCATGGTATTAGTGTGAAGGGGAACAAATAGATTGATGGAATGGAAATAGATTTGTACATCCCTGTACAACTGATTTTTTACAAAGGTGCAAAAGCAATTCAGTGAGGAGAGTAGTCTTTTCAACAAAGGAAACATTTGGACATCCATATGCAAAAAGAACACTCCAATTCATACCACCCACCACTACAGAAAGCAACTCAAAATGGATCATTGACCTAAATGGAAACCAAAAACTACAAACTTCCAGAAAAAAAAAAAAGAGAGCGAGAGAGAAAATTTTGTGACCTTGAGTTAGGCCAAGATATCTTAAATACAGAAATACATAAAAAGAAAAAATCAATCGGAGTCATCAAAGTTAATAACTTTTATCAGGAGTTGCCTAGGGCTTAGGGTGGGGTGATCGCTAATGGGGATGAGGTGATGAAAATGTTCTACAAATTTGCACATACCTGTGAATTTCTAAATATCTTTGAGTTGTACACTGTAGTGGTATTGTATGATGTGTGTGTGTGTGTGCTCAGTCACTCAGTCATGTCCTGCTCTTTGTGACCCCATGGACTGTAGCCCACCAGGCTCCTCTGTCCATGGAATTTTCCAGGCAAGGATACTGGAGTGGATTGCTGTTTCCTTCTCCAGGGGATCTTCCAGACCCAGGGATTGAACCTGTGTTCTCTTGCTTCTCCCGCATTAGCATGCAGATTCTTTACCACTGTGCCACCTGGGAAGCAGTATGGAATGTGAAGTATATCTCAATAAAGTTATTATAATTTTTAAAAGAAAAAAATTAATACTTTTGCTCTTTGAAAGACTGTTAAGGGAATGGAAAGATGCAAACAAGGAAAAATATTTGTAAATCACATATCTAATGAAGGTTGCATATGAAGAATATAAAAGAAACCTTCAGTGTTACGGAACCTAGGAAAACAAACAACCCCCTTCCCCTGACCACCCAAAAAATCCTCATATATGACTTGAACAGACACTTCATCAAAAAAGATGTGTATGAAAAATAAGTACATGAAAAGATAATGAGCATCATCAGTTATTTGAGAAATGCAAATTAAACCCAGAGTCAGATACCACCACACACCTATCAAAATGACTAAAATTAAAAATCTGATGACATTGATGATGATGTGGAGAATCTAGACTTCCCAACACTGATGGTGAAAATACAAAATGGCACAATTGCTTTGGGAAAGTTTGACAGTCCTTAGAAAGTTAAAGTATATCACATGACCTATGCATCCCATTCCTGGGTAATAAAAGCATGAATACAAATGTTCTTAGCAGCTTCATGTGTAATAATCAAAAACTGAAGACAACCCAACAACAGGCAAATGGATAAAGAAGCTGTTATTTCCATGCACTGGGACACGCAATAAAAAGAAATGAGCTATTCATATACACAATGGCGTGAACCAATCTCAAAACTAGGCTGAGTGAAGGAAGGAGAACAAAAAAGTATGTACAGTATGATTCCATTTATATAAAACTCTCCAAAATGCAAACAAATCTTTGGTGACAGAGCAGCAGATCAGGGTTTGCCTAGGGAAGGTCTGGGTGTGAGAAGGCAGGGAGTAGGGAGGAAGCATAGACTGGGGGAGTGTTCATGGATGTGTTCACTATCTTGAATACCTATGTCAAAGTTTATCAAATTCTGCCTTTTAAATATTCGCCTGAGTTTTTACATGCCAATTATACATCACTAAAGCCATTTTTTAAACAGTAATGTATCTTCATTTTAGCAAGTGAAACAATGCAAAGATAAATAAAGAAAACATAATCACTGTCTCCTCCTTCCCTCCATTCTCTCTTCTCTAAGGTTTCCAGTGGACTTCCCAGATAGATCGGCCTTCCCTCATAGCTCAATTGGTAAAAAATCTGCCTGCAATGCAGGAGGCCCCGGTTCGATTTCTGGGTTGGGAAGATCCACTGGAGAAGGGACAGGCTACCCACTCCAGTATTCTTGGGCTTCCTTTGCGGCTCAGCTGGTAAAGAATCCACCTGCAATGCGGAAGACCTGGGTTCGATCCCTGAGTTGGAAAGATCCCCTGAAGAAGGGAAAGGCTACCCACTGCGGTATTCTGGCCTGGAGAATTCTGTGGGCTATGGCCCATGAGGTCACAAAGAATTGGACACGACTGAGCGACTTTCACTTGTCACGTGCCACTTCCCTGATAGCTCAGTTGGTAAAGAATCCGCCTGCAATGCAGGAGACCCTGGTTCGATTCCTTGGGCCGGGAAGGTCCACTGGACAAGGGATAGGCTACCCACTCCAGTATTCTTGGGCTTTCCTTGAGGCTCAGCTGGTAAATAATTCACCTGCAATGAGGGAAGCCTGGGTTTGATCTCTGGGTTGGGAAGATCCCCTGGAGAAGAGAAAGGCTACCCACTCCAGTATTCTGGCCTGGAGAATTCCATGGAATTTATAGCCCATGTGGTGGG
Organism: Bos indicus x Bos taurus; assembly: GCF_003369695.1. Taxonomy (NCBI): domain Eukaryota; kingdom Metazoa; phylum Chordata; class Mammalia; order Artiodactyla; family Bovidae; genus Bos; species Bos indicus x Bos taurus. Next base: position 53,750,907 of record NC_040094.1, read on the forward strand.
AAGAGTCGGACTGAGCGACTTTCACTTTTTCAGGGCTGCTCTGTAAGCCATGGTGTGAATTTACTGCAGTTTATATAATCATCCCTCTAAAAGCTGCCCATTTCAGTTGTTTCCAGTTTGTTTGCTTTGCTTGGGTTTTGCCCACCACCACCAATGCTGAAAGCGTTCTTTTATGTCGATTTTCATAGACTATTATTTTTATTTCTGTAGAAGAGGCTCCCACAGTGGGATACTGGGTCAGAAGGTATGTGAATTATTTTCTTCTCAGTATATATTGGCAGATTATTTCTGCCAGGCATGTGTGAGATGTCAGCATTCTGCATGGTTTTGCCTCAGTGGATCTTAGCGTTTGTATAAAGAGGGAGCAATATATCATTTTGAATTTTCCTATCAGTGAGGTGAAATATTATTTAATTTTGCCCACTAGACATAGTGTGATCATTGTATCCATATTCTTTAATCTGGTTTTCTTTTGTCGGGGTTTACATGTACTTGAAACTCAATTGACCATTTAAATCTTATTTTCTATGAATTACATTTTTCTATCGTCTTTTTTTCTGTTGGGTTTAGCTGTTTTTTATCAAATCATATTAGCTTGTTGCATATTGAGGAAATTGAACATATGATACACATCTATATACACATACATTATATACATGTAAGCACAAAACGCACATGTCATGCATGTGCACAACCATTGTATATGCACACTTGTATCACACAGTACATGGAGGCATGCCTACATATATACACATGCATTATACACCAATATATATATATATATACATAAGTGCATGCACACAGATTTACACATGCACATATTATACATATGCATGCACCAGCATCCTATTTCCATATACACATACACATGCTCATACAAGACATATATACAAATACATGCCTGCAGGAGTTCCCTGGTGGCCTAGAGGTTAAGATTCCAGGCTATCATTACCCCAATTAGGGTTGAGTCCCTTGTTGGGTAACTGAGATCTTGCAAGCTATACGACTTGGCCAAAAAAAAAACAATGTCTGCATACACATATATACACACGCATGCGTAATAAACATACATACGCATACACATGCATCACATGCACACCATGGGGAGAAGGGTGGGTCCCGGGCCCATTCCAGCAGGAGGATCCTGAGCCTGGACAGGGTGAGGGGTGAAGCCACAGACAAGCAGGGGGCAGGCAGATGGGCTGTGGGTGGACTAAGCAGCCACCCTAGCCCTTGGAAAGGGTTTTGAGAACCACTTGGCTCTCTGTGACAGCCTCTGCCACCTCCTGGCACCCATATGGTGAGGCTCTGGGGTTCCTGCAGTCCACACCCCAGCACCTCCAGCCAGTCACACCTCAATTCCACCCTCCTCACCTCCTACCAAGAAGATTGCTACAGCACTGGGTGAGCAAGTGGGGCTAGGTCCTCTGAGGAGCTTTGATGTGGACTTCTTCCCTGCCTGATGTCTCTTTGAGGTGTTTTGGGTGAGCAGTTTTTGACATGCTAAATGAGAAATTGCTTTTTTTCCCCTCCCACTCATAAGACTGCACTCTTAAGACTTTAATTGCAGAGGCTCTGGGCTGACAAGTGCTTGTCTCAGCCTGGCAGGTGCAGGCGATGTAAACTTGCAGCGTCTGGCAGAGCAGAGCCAGGGAGCCTTGGTGAGGATGCCAGTTTCTCCCGCCACCACGTGGCAGCTCCAGGGGCAATGTGGGGCAAGGAGGGTCCCTCAGGTGTGGGCACTGTTATGTGCCAAATTCACACCATCATCTAATTCCTTCTTGGGTTCTCAGACCTCCCAGCCCATCTAGAAAAAAATTTTAAGGAGAAAAGTAAAGGCATCTAAGCAGGAGGGAGGTGTCCATGCTTCACTGAAAGTGTTAAAAAAATTTTTTTTTCTGTTAATTTTTTAAGTATCTATTTATTTATTTGGCTGTGCTGAGTCTTAGTTGTGGCAGACAGGATCGCTGAGGTGTGCAGGATCTAGTTCCCTGAAGGGATGGAACCCAGGTCCTCTGCCCTGGGAGCACAGTGTTTTAGCCACTGGATCACCTGGGAAGTCCCTAACATGTTGACACTTTAAGATAAATTATGAGTGCGTGTTGTAATACCCAGAGCAACCACTAGGAAAACCATACACATAGACTCACCCAAAGTGAAGTTGCTCAGTCTTGTCCGACTCCATAGACTGTAGCCCACAAGGCTTCTCCATCCATGGAGTTTTCCAGGCAAGAATACTGGAGTGGGTTGACATTTTCTTCTCCAGGGGATCTTCCCCACCCAGGGATCAAACCTGGGTCTCCTGCATTGCAGGCAGATGCTTTACCCTCTGAGCCACCAGGGAAGCCCAGACTCACCCAAAATCACTACAAATAAATCAAGATGGACTCCTAATGTTCAAGTAATCCACAGAAAGGCAAGAGAAGAGGAGCAGAGAAAGCAAACAGAAAATCAACAATAAAACAGCAGACTTAAGTTCTAACATGTTAATAATTTGCCTTAATGTAAATTATTTAAATACACCAATTAAAAGGAAGAGATTGGCAGAGTCTGTTTTTTTAAGTGATCCAACAATATGCTGTTTACAGGAAACTCACTTCTAATTCAACTATGACATTTCCCTGAAAAGAATCCACAAATGGCGAATGAACATAGGAAAATACCTTCAACACTGAAAGCCACGAGGCAAATGCAAATACAGATCACAATGAAATGTTGCTACACATCTATCAGCACAGCTCAAATAAAAAAATAGTGACCACACCACACGCTGGCAATGATGCAGACACACTAGGTCACTCATGCATTGCAAATAGGAGTGCAAAATGAGACAGCCCCTCTGGAAAACAGATTGGCAGTTTCTCACAAAGCTAAACATGCATTTGCCATATGACTCAGCAATTGCACTCTTTAGCACTTACCCTAGAGAAATGGAGGCTTATGTTCACACACACACACAAAAACCTGTCCGTGAATGTACATGGCAGACTACTCCTAATAGCCCAAAATTGGACCTTCCACAGGCAAATGGTTGAACAGTATATCCACACCATGGAATACTACTCAGCAATAAAAAGCACTGTTGATTTACTCTTGGATTAATCTCCAGGGAATTATTTTCAGTGAAAAAAAGCCAATTTCAAAAGGTTATGTAGTATATGATTCCATCTATATAACATACTTGAAATAACAAAATTATAGAAAATGGAGTGCAGACGAGTAGATCCTGGGGGTTGGGGTTGGGAGGTGCATTGGAGAGTGGAGGAGAGAGGTAGTAGTGGTCATAAAAGGCGATACCAGAGATCCTTGAGGTCATGGAACCGTTCAGTATCTTGGCTGTGGTGGTGGATATATGAACCCACACAGGCGATAGAGTTATTGAAACTAAACACACACACAGATGAGTACAAGCAAAACCAAGGAAACAGTAAGATGGGGCATTTATATCAACAGTGATATCTTGGTTGTGACATTGTGCCATGGTTTCATGAGATGTTACCACTGGGTGACCCTGGGTAGTTGTGCTACACGGGATCTCTCTAGGTTGCTTCCTCCAACAGCATGAGAATCTACAATGATCTCAACATAAAAAGGTCAACTTAAAAAAATAAATGAACAAAAATAAACAAAAACCAAACCAAATTCCCTCCGGACTGCCCTGACCTTCAGTCCTGTCTTGTGACTCCCCCACTCCCCCCACCCTCATCGCTGCTCCTCCAGTCTCCAATGACCACAGTACGTCACTAAATTCAAGGTTATGACTTATCCTCGATTCTCCCAAACAAAACGCTTGTCGTGGGGTTGGCTCGATTTGCAGGTGTTTTCTTTGGAAAAGTGATCCAGGGAGCAGGAGTGAAGAGGAGAGAGCATGAAGCAGGGAAGGCCATGACCCAGGGAGATGCTGTTTTATGGAGTTGCCATTGCAACGGCGCCTGACCCTGGGGGTGCAACGGAGCACAAAGGGGAGAAGCATTTGTTTGCCGTAGATCCCTTGTCTGTCAAGGATGACTCTGAGAAATGTACTCGCAGGGTGCACATGTGTGGGTGCCGAAAGGATTCCTTTGGATTCCCCCACCTTGGACAGATGAGAAGCAGTAGGATTGAAAGCCCACCTCTGGCCTCTGACCCATCCGCCTCTCACGGGACCCCTTGGAGCCTCAGCACATGGCATATCTGGCAAGCTCCTCCCACAAGCCTTCTACCTATGGTCAAGCTCAAAGCCAGCGATCTCTCTCCCCATAGTCCATGGCTCCAGGGTCTGGGGGTGGGCTTTTATCCCACTGCTGGTAAACTCCAGGGATGGAAAGATATGGGGCCCAGCTGAAATCTCTGTGTGTCCGCCTCCCACCTCCCACCCTGGCCAGCACATGCCTAGCTGCTCTGGCCACCCAGCTCAGATAAAAGTTCAGAGAGAGATCAAAAGTCACCATGCACCTAGCTGGCAGAATGGAGGTGCACACAGACTGCCTTTTAGGAAAAACTAGAAGGCCCGCAGGGGCCTGGCAGAAGGAAGTCACTGAATCGATGCCTGTTGGAGGGCTGTGTTCCCAAAGCACACGTGTCAAGGACGAGGGTGGACCGTACTCTGGCCGCAGCACCGAGACCAGAGCTTCCCCCAGGTCATGGGTCATAGCCCCATCGGGGAGGCAGTTGGGGGAGGTGTCCGGCACCACCGAGCAGGATGTGGGGTTTCTATTACTGATCTGTCTCTACACTCTATGTCTTTCAGACTTGGTGTCCTTCACAGCATAGCAGCCAGGACCAGGAGTCCTTGGTGAAGGCTACCCTAATCCAGGATGCATGTGTCCCGAGAGAAAGGAGGGGCCTCCACTTCACCCCGGGCCCTAAATCACTCCAGGGTTTCCCAGGCATCTTTCTGCAAATCCAAGAAGAAAGGGTGTGTGGAGATTGCAGGCCACTAGGTAACTGTGGAGTCCTGGCCTGAGGTCACCTGGGGTCATCTAGACTGCCCCCACCCCTTTCTTCATAGCAGGATGGGGAATTTGTTCCTCTGAATCACAGTTCACTGCCCTGGCTGTCATGAGAACCACCTGGGCAATTCCGTACAAAAAAAAAAAAAATCCACCCAGATTTTGAAGCAGTTGGTCTGGTCAGGACCCCAGGGTGGTATTATTTTAAAGCTCCTTCATGATTCTCCTGTGCAGCCTAGGTGCACAGTCCACTCCAATCTCCGGGGCCATCACAGTGAGGGCTACTGGTACCACATTACTGATGTCTCAAGGCCTCCATGTGCTTATCTATAAAATGGAAACATGATGCCTACCTCATAGGTATGTCATGAGGAGTAAATGGGAAAACCCTGGCAGGTGTCAGGGGCCCCATAATGAGTGTCCCTCTCTTGAAAGCCCTCTTCCTGTGTTGTCCAAGTCCCAGCCTCCACTATGCTGTTAGTGGAACTGGAATTGTTGGCCCTGAGTTCAAATCCCGTGATGCTGCTTCCCAGCTGTGTGACCCTGGGCAAAGACCATGGAAGGCCCCAAATCTAGAGAGCTCCTAAAATTTGAACCTCACATCACATCGCAGACCTATTCAGTAAGGACTCTCTGGGACCAGGATGCTGGCATTTTTATTTTAACCAGAACACTAGGCACCGGAGACAGCCAACCAGACGCCCATGCTTAGGGTCCACAACCTTAGAGCTCCAAGCTTTTGTTTTCCCCTCTGGGAAATGGGGTAATAACAATGATCTCATTTTTCACAGCACTAAATGAGACCACAGGAGTGAAGGGGCCTCGAGAGTGAAAACACAGAAACAGGTGGGGACGAGCGGGGTTCTGCTTCTTCCCCTTCCCAGCTTCATGATCCCTCTGAGGCTACACCTGCCTCTTCCAGGTGGCTTCAGGCACAGTTAGTGTCAGTGGCTGCTTAGGCCCCACCGTCCAACTAGATGGTCTTCCCTGTGGTAACTCTCCTGGCCTCTGGCCTGCCTTCGGCTCCTGCAGGTGGTCTGGCTGGTGAGTTCGATGGAAAGAGAGAAACATATGACTCAGCCTCCCACTTCCCTCCTTGGGTCCTACCAGCTGCACCGGCCACACAGGAGCCTCTGCTTCCCAGGCCAAGAAAACAGGCAGGGCCCCCAGGGCAGGACCAGCTGCTGGATTTGAGGGACCCAGAGCAAATGAAACTTTGGGGCTCTTGTTCAAAAATTATGGACAATTCTAAGACAGAAGTTGTTGTTGTTTAGTCACAGTTGTAAGTCGTGTCTGACTCTTTTGCGACCCCATGGAAGGTAGCCTGCCAGACTCTGTCCATGGGATTTCCCAGGCAAGAATACTGGAGAAGACAGTGAGGGCAGAGCACTAAACCAAGGGTGGCGAGGTTGGGAGTGCTTGTCCCACTGGGCAGGTCGCCTATGGTGAAGCCACCCTGCCCCAGGGGAGTGGCAGGGGTCCAGCTCAGCTGTCAACACAGTGGGAAGCGAGCGACGAGCAGACCAAGCCACCTTCTTCACCCAGCGTGCCTCTCTCAGCCTTTCAGAGCCTTACCTCTCACTCCCCGTTCGTGATATTTAAGTGGAGTTAAAAGGAGCTCCCAGGACACTGACAGTCTGCAGGGAGACTTGACAAGGGAAAAAACCACACTCAGAACCTGTCTTATAGATATACATGGTCCAGAAGGCAAGGCCTTTGCTTAATCCCACTCAAATCCCTCTTGCTGCAATGTCAACCTTCTCCTCTGGCCCAAGAGGTGGGCGGGGCTCTCTCGGAGGGCCAGTAACACCGCTTAGTCGGGAGCCTGGATCTGAGGTCTCAGAGCCTCCCGGCACAGAACTGCCTCACCTTCTGCCCACTGTACATGCCCAGAGCAAGGGTGCTGTCACCCCGATTCCTCCCTACCTTCTCATCAGCAAACCCTGCAGAAGAACCCACTCCCTGGACTTCTGTCCACCCCTTGCCCTGGTTCCAGTCACAAGATTCCCAGGTTAAGCTGTTGCAATATTAGCCTAACCACCTCCCTTGCATATCCCTCTAGAATATTTTCCAATAGAGCTCAGGCCCCAAGCAGTTTGGCACACCCTGTAGGGGACAGACCCCAATTTCAGGGCCCTGGATTAAAAGCCCCTGGCTGCTGCAGCTCCTCAGAGATCTGTGGCCCCAGACCAAAGGGACCAGTCCCCAACACCCCCACCCCATGCTGACCCTCAGTCAGAGCTGGGCTATTTGGCTACTTGGTTTCCAACCCACTGATGGTCCCTCTTGCCCTGTACCTCCAGACTGAGGCTGGCAGGCGGCCAGGGTCATACTTGTTACTGAGGGGCAGGGGTTGGTGGAATTAGACCCCCTTCTTCTCCCTCTCTTTAGTGGTTGCTGAGAAAAGAGGAAGAGAGCCGCCAGGTCAGAGTTTCCTTGGGAGGTACCCACCCTGACAGTCTGCTCCCCCAGAGACCTCCAATCCTCAAAATCAGGTGGGCATCTCCCTAAAGGAGGGAAGGAGGAGGAGGATGGGCTAGTGCGTGGAGGTATAAGGTAAGCTACCAGGCAAGGTCTCAGGGACAAACGCTTAAAGAAGAGGCTCTTCTTCCCCACACTGTACCTGCCTCTCTGCGAGTAACCCACAGATACACCCATGTTTAAGAATCTTGGTGAGGACCAGAGAGAAAAGGGTACCAGGAGTCTGCCTGATGGGGAAAGCAATGTGAGGGGCTGCAGGGGGCGGGGGAGAGTTGGGAGACAGAAAGACCAATTCCAGAGCCTTCCAAAGGTTTGCCCATCCCCCAAGCCAGCAGTTAATCCTCCACCTCTGCTACTTAACCTCTCCCACTAGGGGCCGGGCACTTTAACTCTATTTAAATAAGCCCTTGAGGGCCCAGAAGAAATTGTTGCCAGCAATTCAAAAGCCTGAACCCTGAGGGCAATCAGTGGCTTACTGTCCAACTGCCCTGGGTTCCAGGCTGTCACCAGAAGCCTTCCCACGGCTCAGAGGCCCAAGCCTACTATCCAGGGGAGGAGGATCCCCCAGGAGGGTGATGTCAGTACCCCAAAGCTTGGTATAGGCCTTGCAGGCCCCACTCCACTTGGCTTCAGTTCAGTTCAGCTCAGTCGCTCAGTCGTGTCTGACTCTTTGCGACCCCATGAATTGCAGCACTCCAGGCCTCCCGTCCATCACCAACTCCCGGAGTTCACTCAAACTCACGTCCATCGAGGCGGTGATGCCATCCAGCCATCTCATCCTCTGTCATCCCCTTCTCCTCCTACCCCCAATCCCTCCAAGCATCAGAGTCTTTTCCAATGAGTCAACTCTTCGCATGAGGTGGCCAAAGTACTGGAGTTTCAGCTTCAACATCATTCCTTCCAAAGAAATCCCAGGGCTGATCTCCTTCAGAATGGACTGGTTGGATCTCCTTGCAGTCCAAGGGACTCTCAAGAGTCTTCTCCAACACCACAGTTCAAAAGCATCATTCTTCGGTGCTCAGCTTTCTTCACAGTTCAACTCTCACATCCGTACATGACCACTGGAAAAACCATAGCCTTGACTAGACGGACCTTTGTTGGCAAAGTAATGTCTCTGCTTTTGAATATGCCATCTAGGTTGGTCATAACTTTCCTTCCAAGGAGTAAGCATCTTTTAATTTCATGGCTGCAGTCACCATCTGCAGTGATTTTGGAGCCCAGAAAAATAAAGTCAGTCACTGTTTCCACTGTTTCCCCATCTATTTGCCATGAAGTGATGGGACTGGATGCCATGATCTTAGTTTTCTGAATGTTGAGCTTTAAGCCAACTTTTTCACTCTCCTCTTTCACTTTCATCAAGAGGCTCTTTAGTTCTTCGCTTTCCGCCATAAGGGTAGTGTCATCTGCATATCTGAGGTTATTGATATTTCTCCCGGCAATCTTGATTCCAGCTTGTGCTTCCTCCAGCCCAGCGTTTCTCATAATGTACTCTGCATATAAGTTAAATAAGCAGGGTGATAAGAGGGCATCAGAGGGAAGTCAGAGGAAGGTAGGAAGGTACAAGGCCAAAGCAAAGAGTCACCTGGAATTAGGTGTGAGCAGAATCAGTCCCTCTAGGTCTGAACAGACTCAGTCTTCCAGGTGTGGGGCGACTTTCACTCTAAAATGCTTGAACCCCAGTGTCTGAAGCCACCCAGCACTTAGAAGTTAGGCTACCAGACAAGACATAGAACACAGCTAAATTTGAATATCAGATACACAATAAATCATTTTTTAATATAACTATGCCCTGGACTTGCATGGGACAATCATTGTTTATCCAAAGTTGAAATGTAATTCAGTGTTCTGTGCTCCCCCACGAGGGTAATATCGGTACCCCAAAGCCTGGTATAGGCCTCGCAGGCCCTACTCTCTGTCCACCTGGCTTATTTTCCTCTAATATTTTCATTCGCAAAATCCTCTGTATTTTCATTTGCAAAATCCTCTGTGTTTTCATTTGCGAAATCTGTCAATCGTAACTGAAGGCTATCCTGTAACAGGGGTTTGCTTTCAGTTTATTAAATCCCCTGATGGGAGGAGGCAAGATAAGAAAGTTAAGTGAAAAGCTGGATACAGATCTATAAACACACTATCATCATTACTTGTTTTTAAGTTTTAATGTATATTCGCCTAGAGAGGAAACCGCATAGAGACACTGTCCAAGCCCAAGACAGAAACAGGGGAGATGGACAGACATGGAAGAAAGGCTGGGAAGAAAGTTCCAATAAGTTAACGGTGGCTATGTTAAGCAAGTGACTGCAGGTTCCTTGCTTTCACTTTTTAAATTTTTCCAACATTTTTCAGTAAACATGTGTTACTTGATAAAAAAGACATTTTAAGTTCATCACTTAGGTGGAGAATCTTTTAAAATTGCTAGTGCATTGTTGGCTTCCCCAGTGGCTCAGTGGTAAGGAATCCGCCTGCAACGCAAGAGACTCAGGAGACATGGGTTCTATCCCCAGGTCAGGAAGATCCCATGGAAAAGGAAATGGCAACCCACTCCAGTATTCTTGCCTGGAGAATCCCAAGGACAGAGAAGCCTGGCACGCTACAGTCCATAGGGTCACAAAGAGTTGGACAAAACTGAGTACATTGTTAATGGCCAAGTGAATAAAAGACAGAAAAATATTCACACACCATCCTTTCCCCATCTGCCCCCTCCCCACCCCCGCCCCCACCGCCACCCGCGACACACACACACATCTTAAACAGCCTTATAAAATGCACGGTGTTTCCCCAGCCAAAGGCACCAACATTCTTTATCGTGCTCTTGAAGGGTTTTTGTGGTGGCTGGGCCCTGGTGCTGATGACCTCAGGGTCCACAGAGCAGGGGCTGACGGGGCAGGGGGTGGCTCGCCCTGTGCTCATAGCCCCAGTCCCTCCTCCCCACTCCTGCCTATGCTTTTTGAGCCTTGCACTTTCCTTTGTTTTTATAGTTTTCAGTTTCCTTGATCACTGTCAACTGTCATTACTCACTGCCGTCTGCATGCCTGCCCCCAACAGCCATTCTCACTTCTGTGTTTTCCTTCCAACCCTCTGTGAACGCCGTGGTTGAGACTGTGTGAACAATTCGGGCAGGCAGGCTCAGAGTGGAAGCATAATTGCTCTTATAAAAAAAAAAAAAAGTGGGGAGACTTGAGGGCACGACTTCATGAATCCTTCTCGGTTTCCATAGTCACACAGCAGAGGTAACAGTCCACAACTCTGAGCTGTCAATGGTGTTAGGTTATTGCGTTTTTCCAGAAGCATTTGCCTGATAAGTGTACATATTGAAAAGATTTTTTCTAGGTCCCATCTCAGAGTCTACACTCTTTATATGTATCACCAAATCCCACTAGAAAGCACATGGACATACCGCATGGAGCTAGGGGTTCCAAACCTGAATGAAGGTCACAGGACACGGAATTTGAGGTGACCATGGTGAGAAAGTGTGTCCGTCGGGCTTCAGATGAAGACAACAAAAGCCACTCTGGCGACGTCTGGCAGAAGATGAAACTAGGTGCTTATAAAAATCCTTGGAAGGACTGGAGAAGCAGACTATACTTTGCTTCCAAAATGGGCCCTAAGACACCACCAAACTGGCCCAGAAAGCTAACCCTCCCTCCTCATCAATAAGGTGGGGGACCAAGACGACAGCTCTGGGACCACTGGCTTCAGAATGCCTGGAGCAATCAGAACACCCACTGGACCCGCACTGACCAAAAACTAGTCCTCAACCTGCCTCTCAACATCCCCAGGGCTGGGGCCCAGCCCACAGAATGCTGCCTCACATGCCCACCACCAAACATGCCAGGAAAAAAGCAGAAGCATGGCCTTTCCGTTGCTTCCTGCTTCCAAATTCCCAAGAAGGCATCTAACTGGCCAAAGTGAGTGGCAAAGAAGTCTTGGGATAGCTGGGTTTTGCCTTCCTCTCTGAGACAGAGGAAGGTAGCAGAATGGCTGCTGAGTGCCAGCCTGTACATCCTGCACAGAAGGTTCAGAGAAGGATGTGTGGGAGAGAACCGGACTGAGAGATAGAATCGACCACCTGCCAGTCTAGGAAATGTCCTTCAGGAGGTGGGGGTGGTGGCCCTGAGCTACTGCTCAAAACACCCAGGCCTGGGGCTGCTTCTATAATCCATTTGCTATGTGATCTTGCCTGGTTCCCATCCATTACTGAACCAGGATCCAGAAGGTTGCAAGTCAGCTCAGGGTAAAGACAGGCCATCTGGAGATCCCACCCCAGAGGTTAAATTTTCAGGAATTTGCTGGCTGGTAAACTTCATGTTGGGAGCTTGAAACTGGCCATGTGGGAATATTTACACCACAGAAATTGGCAAATTATATAAATTGGGGGTTTTGTCCTCATCACCCAGAACTGGTTATTAAACACTTACTGGCATGTCATTGATTCAGGCAATAAGGATGAGTGAAATGTCTAGGAGGCTATGAGCTTGGTAGGTCTGCACCCTGACTGCAGGTGAGGATCACCTGAGGAGTCTTTGTCAAATCTCAGACCCCAGGCCCCACCCTAGACAACTTGAACCAGAAGCTGGAGGAAGCAGAGGAACAAGGCAGTTGGCCGGAGAGTCATGGGATGACAGGAGGAGACTCCCAGTGTGGATTAGCTTGTGAACAGAAATCCTCCTACTGGGACTTTCCTGGTGGTCCACTGGCTAAGTCCCTGTACTCCCAAAGCAGGGGACACGGGTTTGATCCCTGGTCAGGGAAATAGATCCCACACGCTGTAACTAAGAGTTTGCATGGGGCAACTAAAGATCCTGCATGCTGCAACTAAGACCTGGCACAGCCAAATGAATAAATAAGTATTTTCTTTAAAAAAATCCTTCTGCTGGGAGGAGCTGCTGATGCAGACAAGAGAGCAGGCAAAGGGCAAAGTCCTCAAAGGATTGAGAAGGAAAGAGAGAGCAGAGCCAGGCAGGCTAGAGGGTGTGCCTAGCGGGAATGGGATGGGCAGGTGTGCAGGCAGTGCAGCGTTCCTGCCCCCGACGCCTATTTCTCAAGGAGGGGGCATTTTCATCTAGGAAGCGCTGGAGGGAGGGTGTTGCTTTCAGGGTGATGTTGACTGCCCCCTCCTCCGAGTTCACTTGCCCACAAGGACCCGCGAGGCTCCAGAGTCCCTCAAAGGTAACAGAATGTGTAATAATCAGCAGAGGCAAGAAGGTTCACCTCCCAGTTCAATCCAAATGCTGGGACCTGAAGGGGAGGTCTTAAATTGTTTTATTGTTTGTTTGGGGGGTAAAAAAAAAAAGCAACAACGGTGATTGGTGGTTGTAAACTAAATTCAAAAGTGCAAGAGAGGGGATTCCCTGTCACTCCAGAGGTTTGCACTCTGCACTTTCGCTGCCAACGGCCCAGGCTTGATCCCTGTTTGGGAAACTAGGATCCGCTTGCAAAAATAGAAAAAGAAGAAGCCACTTTTAAAAAGTGCAAAAGAGAAAAATAAAAATCACTAGATGGCACCGCCCAGAGGTGATGACAAAGGGTGAACATCCCTCCAGGTATGTACCTCTTTGTGTGAACACACGCGTAGACAATGCTACTCTCACTCCCCTCAGAGCTCAGCCTGATTGCTCTGCTGGCAGCCTGAGTCCCAAACAGGCAAGGAGAGGAGAGGAGAGAGGGAGCAGGGCCCCTTCCAGCCCATCGCAGTGACACCCAGGCTCCTGGCCCCTTGCACTCCAGCCTGACCAGACCATTGTTTCGACCTACCTCGTCCACTTGGTCTGGAGGTCGCTGGTCTTTATAGGGGATAGTGACTATGTATAGATTCCAGCTCAGCCCACCTCCCCTACTGAGCAGGAGGTCTTCCCCTAATCTCCTGGTGACCCTGACTGCAGCCCCATCTCCCCTAAACCACCCCACAGACAATCTTATCTCCAGTTTTTCTCCCCACCCTATCCCATCACCCTCCCCTCCCCAACACCCTCCCCTCCAGGAGCTCCAGAACATCAGGCCTCACCCTCTCCCCTTTTAAATAAATATTTTAAAAAATACTTATTTATTCATTTGGTTGTGCCAGGTCTTAGTTGCAGCATGCAGGATCTTTAGTTGCCCCCTGCAAACTCTTAGTTATAGCATGTGGGATCTAGTTCCCTGACCAGGGATCAAACACTGGTCCCCTGCTTTGGAGTACAGGGTCTTAGCTGGTGGACCACCAGGAGAGGTGGTCCTCATGCCCTCTCCCCTCTCCCCACCAGTCTCTGCACTGGCCACCCTTGTCCTCTCCCAGGTGGACCCCCACCCGTGCTCCCAGCACCACTTCCCCCTGATCCTTAATGCCTCCTCTACCCCCACCCCCACACTCTCTCCTGCCATAAAACACACACACCTTTGGCTCCTACTGGCCGCTCCAGTCTCAGCCCTTCTTTCACGTTCTCTTAACGGACACTACCCTGACTTGGTCAGTGGTTGAGCATGCAGCCTGCGTACATGTGTGTGTGCTCGCGCATGCAGTCTCTCCCATCCTGCTCGACCTACGTCCATCTCAATGGAGACTGCCCATCCTCCAGCATCCCCCAAAAGAGAAGCCTCTCTTTCCATGCTTTTTAAAAAAAAAAACATTTTATTTATTGATTTAGTAGTGTTGGGGTCTTAGTCGCGGTACTTGGGATCTTCCGCTGCGGTGCATGGACTCTCTCCAGAGCACCTGGGCTCAGTACTGCAGCTGGTGGGCTTAGTTGCTCCCTGACAAGTGGGATCTTAGTTGCCCTGAGACATATCTGATCTTAGTTGCCCGACCAGAGATCGAACTAGCTAGCGTCCCCTACATGGCAAGGTGGATTCTTAACCACGAAGGAAGTCCCATCTTCTTTCCTTGCTTTTTGAAGAGTGACCCAGTCTAGAGCTTCAACCTGTTCAGGAATTCTGACAACAGCACAGTCCCTAAGGACTGATCATCCTCCCATTTCTGACTCTCCCAGATTCCTGGGAAGTGGGCCCCCTGGCATCCATTTCACAGAGAAGGAGCCTGGGGTCAGGGACCCCCACCTGTGGTCAGGGCAGAGACAAGACTCTGGCTCACGTAGTTCCTAACCATCCTACCACACAGCCTTCCTCACTGGCTACTGCTGACTGCCTGGTCACTTCACCTCCCACCTGCACATGACCATGTGCTCTCTCGGTGACCTCTCTGCTCTGCCGGTATTGCCCCATTCTGCTGATATTGTCCCCGAGGTCTGTTACCTCTACCCACACTGTCACCCAGTTCAGCAGGGATGCCTTTAGCCTGTGCTGTTGCAATAATCTGCTCTTGTCTGCCTTTTCTTGTCCACCCCACCCTCTGTTCCCAATTAATCTCCTGAAACACTGTCAAGGCATTGATTGCGTCACTTGTCAAGTGTGGGGTTGCAGCTTGGCTGTGGTCAGCGTCTGGTGAGCTCAAAAAAATCCTTTGGAATTCTGAAGCCATTATCCCCGAAACTGTGTGTGAAGCTTGAGGCTTCTGCAGACAGAGCTGAATGTGAGGGACAGCCTGCTGAGGACGAGCCTCAGCAAACCTAGAGTAGGGTCGGACGGAGGGATCCTCCTATTGTTCTGGGGTGCAGCCCAGCAAACAGGCTGGGGTGAGTGTCCTAGGACTGCTGTAACAAAGGGCCACTCACTGGAGGGCCTGAACAACAGGAACTGCTCCTCTCACAGCTCTGGCGGCCAGAAGTCTGAAATCAAGGTGTCAGCAGGGCAGGGCTCTCTCTAAAGTTTCCTGCCCCTTTCAATTTCTGGTGGCCTCCAGCAAGCCTTGGCATCCTTGACTTCTAAATGTATCACCCCAAAGTCTATCTCCATCTTCATGTGACTTTCTCCCCAGTATCTCTGTGTCTGTGTCCAAATCTCCCTCTTCTTATAAGGAATCCAGTCATAGGGGGTTAGGACCCACTCGAACAATCTTGTTTCAAGTATATCGCATTTGCAAAGATCCTCTTTCCCAGCAAGTTCCCATTCTGAGGTTCTGGATAGAAATGAAATGGGTGGGGTGGACTATTAAACTCAGTACTGTGACTGCCCCAGCGATAAACCAGGAGGATCCAAATGAGGCACACAGGCACAACCAGCAAAGTGCCAGGAAAGGAAGAGGCTGGAAAAGAATCAGAGGAGAGTGGAGCTCCTGAGTGGAAGGCAGAGAGAGGAGGAGAGAGGATAGAAAACTGTGGAAAGAGGCCAGAGGAACGAGGACAGAGAGAAGCTGCCAGGGACAGACATCCTGGGGGCAGAGTTTGTGCCTGGAGGCTGGAGGTCAGCACCCACCAGGACTGCCTATCGATGTCACCATCCCTGAGAGGAGGAGATGTCTCTATCTCCAACAGATTAGGCATTTTTATCCCAGGCATCTGGATGCAGTGAATGGAGGCCCTGCCCAGAGTCCCAGAGATTCACAGCTCGCTGAGCAGCTGACGGCCACCAGCCCCACAGGAGACACATGCGCAGAACCATCCTCAAGGACGAAGCCCCATAATTACCTTCAGCTGCCAGCAAACAGCATCCACATGAATGATAAGCAGACGCTCACGGCCCCTCCTGGGTCTACTCCAGGCAGCATCCCACAGACACCTCGGAGGTGCACCCTGTCCTGCTGATATCAGTGGCTTCCTACCTATAACAGAAGCCCAGACCAAGCACCCAGGAAGAAGACACCCTTCTCCAAAGAAACTCCAGCTCCAGCTGCCCCCTGCCAGCCAGCCAGTCTCCTAGGCTGTTGGAAAACTGCTGTGTCCCAGGAAGGCAACTTTGAAGTGAGCCGAGTGTACAGGGGACACATTATTGATGTGAATGTCCCATCCCACAGGTGTCTGTGAAGGCCACTACCCACCCTGGCTCTGATCTCACTTTTTAAATCAACCTGGGTGGGCCTCCAGGGGAAGGTGGGCTGGAGGCAGCATTCTTGGTGGGCACTTGCTTTGGCCCAGAGGAAGCGCCCTCGCCAAGCCTGATACCAAGCCTGACCACACTGAGCACATAAATGACGACATGACCCCAGACACTGGGTCCAGCCACTGGCCTGCCTCAGGCCTGCAGGGCTGTGAGGGACATAAACCAGGGACAAATCATAAAGCTCTCACAGGTCAGATGCCAGAGGGGTTTGCTCAACTGGGATTTGGGAGTTATCACATCCAACCCCAAGCCTGCTGTGTAATATGGGGCCACAAAGCCTCATGTGGCCTTCGAGAACATGAAATTCACCCAATGCAAAGGAGAGGCACCCAAAGTGCAAAATCCTAGCCCAATGTCCCAGACTAACAACAACAGACATAAGGTCAAATACTTCATTAATAACTTTTCATTGGCCACAGGTTGAAGTATTTTGGATATGCTGGGCTAATACACTAAATAAATTTTACCTGTCTCCTTTTTCTTCTTTCACGTGGCTACCAGAAAACATAAAATTACAGACATATCTCCCATGATATTTCTTTTGAACCGAACTGCCCTAGACCCTCACGATAAACAGAAAAGTCCAGTGGCCCACCTGACCCTCACAGAGCAGCCTGCCTGGCCACCTGCTGAGTGACACTGAGCGTGGGCTCCTCCAATCCTGCGAAAAACGAGGAGTTTTGTAAGATCCTCAGTACCCAGTACCGCGACAAACCCTGTAAAGGCATTTGGGCCTGAAATTCAGTCCTAGAGGTCAATGGCACTGTTTGCTTCACATGGTATGCATTCCTTCAAAATGAATCGCCACATGCTTGCCTGAGTGCCTGCTAGGGACACGGGAGATGCTGAGGAATTGCAGACTTGTCCCACCAGCTCCAAATTTATAGTCAAGCGGGGAGATAAGACCTGCTTGTGCACAGACACGAAAGCGTTACGTCACCGTCCCACACCACGTGTTGAAGTGTCAACACAGAGCTACAGATGTGAGGGCCGTCAGAGGGAGCACAGGGTCTGCATGTCCCCCTCATGGGGGGAGGGGCAGTCTGCAGAGTAGACAGTACTGTGCCGGACTGCCTGGCATGCGATAGGCAGCCATCAGAAGCACAGACCTTGGGTAAGTGTTTGCAACCACAAGTCTGGCACGTAGCAGCTGCATGAAGCTATTTAGTCAGTATCTGAGCCTCAGTTTTCTCATCTGTGAAATGGAGATAAGGTTACCCGTTAGGGCTCTCAGGAGGAACCAGCATGCAAGCGAAGGGTCTCATGCCAATCCTGGGATGAAGGGAGTACAGGAGTGCTTGGTAAATCTTTGTCCTCTCTCTGCTTGCCCCAGAAGAGAAGGAGCAAGGCCTGAACAGGCCAGGGCCTGAAAGGAAGTGAGGGAAGACTGCCCATCTGTGACAGGGATCCCCAAAGAGAGCAGGGTGACAGATGGGGGAGAGGAGAAAGGGTTAGACTGCATGTGTGTGCCAGGGAAAACCTCTGGTGCTCCAGTGAGAGGAATGGGGTGATTCAGATGAGAATAAGTAATGAAAGAGAATCTGAGGGACTTACCTGGTGGTCTAGTGGCTAAGACTCCATGCTCCCAATGGAGGGGCCTGGGTTTAATCCCTGGTCAAGAAACTAGATCCTACGTGCCGTGACTGAGACCCAGTGCAGCCAGATAAATACATTTTTTTAAAAAAAGGAAGAAAGAAATGGGAATTTGAGAATTTGGGGCACATTGGGAGGGAAGACAAGAAGCAGGGAGGCCAGAGCCACAGTGCTTGCCATAAATCCAGACATTTGGAGATGAGGGTGGGACCCAGGGCTGGAGCCGTGGGAAGGGAAAGACTGGTAACAACCCCAAGAGGTATATCTTTCCAGACCTTTCCCTTGGCACATGTGTTTAGGGGGAAACTGTGGTGTCATAACAGCATCATGCTGTCTACTTAGTGACACTCATCATATCTTGCCCTTGTAGGGACATTTGGTGGAAGCAAAGGACAGCTCTTGGGATCAGAGTCCTTCTTCTGTGAGTCTGGCCCTGAAAAGGGGGACCTCTCATGTATAAAATGGATTATAACAGGGCCCTCTCATGTATAAACTGGATTATAATGGAGCTGACAGGCTGGGCATGTCAACTGTGTGAGAAGACATACCCCAGCACTCAGCCCACAGCAGGAGCACAGACTAGCAGTCCTTCTCTTTCTACCAACAAGAAAAGGACATGGGACTCTCATGCCAGGATCCCCCTTGGCCAGCAGAGTAATGGAGAAATGAGGCTTTGTGGCAGACACACCAGACTCAAATCCTGGCTCCACCCCAAACTGAAGGGCTTGAAGGAGCAGTTTATTCTCTCACAGCTCTAGATCCCAGAAGTCAAAAATCAAGAGGTGGGCAGGGCCGTGCCCCCGCCTCCTAAGGTCTAGGGGAGGACCACCCCTTACCTCCTCCAGCTTCCGGAGGCCCCAGGCGTACCTTGGCTTGTGGCTCCATGATCACGTGGCATCCTCCCCAGATGTAAGGAGAACATCTTTGTGTATCTTCTCCTCTTCAGTCTCTTTTAAGGGCACTCGTCCTTGTATTTTATGCTAATCCAGAATGATCTCACCTGGACATATCTGGTGCCAGTGAGGGGCTACTACTCAACCCATATGCAAAGCACACTACCTCTCTTGCATATCATTACCTTCTCTTTGCCTCAGTTTCCCCACAGAGCCGAGGATAATACGACCACTTTATGTGGATAAGGTAAGAGTGTGTTCACCAATGTATGGCAAAAAACCACTACAATATTGTAAAGTAATTAGCCTCCAATTAAAATAAATAAATTAAAAAAAAAAGAATGTGTTCACCAGGACCCTGGCCCAGAGCTTGGTGGGTCCAAGTCACCAAAGCCACCTCTGTCTAGTCCTCAGCCCTTACTACCTCTCCCGGCTCCACCTTCTCAAATGATAAACTCCCTGATAATGGGAACCTGTGTCCGTTTAATTCACTCCAGTCCTCACCACAAACCCCAGGCCCTCCTGAGGCTGGTCACCAGGTGTACTAGGTGTGAAGACCCAGGGCCTGGTCATGACTAGGGAATGAAAACGGCCTGTGGAGCACAACTTCCGGCTGGAAGTGTGGAGATGGTTGGGCGGGGCCACCGTAGGCAGGGGCCCAGCCCTGCTGCCACTGCATAACCAGTTAGAACCTTCCTTGTCTGTAAGTGAGGGACAGGGCGTCACCTCTCAAAATGAGCTGCCTGACAGTCCTGACATGCTGCCATCGTAGGCACGTAACCCAGTGGGTCCCTGGTCCCACACACAAGCCAAGAAGTGGCTCCCCTGGAGCTGGGTGGCACCCCAGTCCCCTTTTCATGGCCTCCTAGCCCCCTCCTTTGCTCTTCCAGCCAGGGCGGGGTATGCATTAGTCCAGCCCCTCCCAGGTGAGCCACCCACGCCACCCCCAAGTGTCCAAGGCAGGCGCTGGGCTTGGTGTTCAAAGACCCTCTTCACACGCAGTGACCCAAAGACCCAAAATTGACAACACAGATGCCAGAACCCTGACGCCAATTCTCAGAGAACGCCGGTCCCCTTCACACCTCTACCAAGACCCATCTCAGCTCTGCCCCTGCCCCCTGGGCCAAGACAGCTCATTTCCCTGCACAGAGGACTTCCTAGGGCCACATAGACCTAGTAAAGCATTCAATTCAAACTGAAAATAAAGGCCTGCTCCCTGTAATCCACGGTCATCCATTGAAGCCAGCAGGAACGGAGGAGCCCTATGTCTTGAGGACCCAGGAGTTCCAGGGGCTCCATGGGCCCTGAATGTGAGGCTTCTGGAGCTCATAACACCTGCTTCCACACCTCACTTGTAGTGAAGTGTGTAGCTTCAAGCTCACCTACCCACCAGTCAGCGTAACCAGCTTCCATGACCCCAGGCATCCTTGTCGTGAGCTAGGGTTCTGACCTGGGCTTGGTTGCCTGGGTGCCTCTCTGTCTTGACAGCAATCATGAAAACAATAAAAATAACAACCATAGCTAACATGTGTTGTGCCTTCCGCCTGGCAGGCGCTGTGCAACGCTTTGCCTATTGATCCAGGTAACCTCCAAGACTACCAACTGTTTTATCATTAGCCTCCTTTTCAGGATGAGGAAACAGGCGCAGGATGATGAATCAGTTGCTCAAGGTCACAGGGGGGAGGGAGTAAATGCCCCACCTCCACGCAGACCTATGCAGCCTGGTTCCTGGAGTCTGTGCCTTTAGCCCTACCCTCTATTTTTAGTGTTTAAGTCTTCAAATCCATGCTGCTAACAGGGGGAGAGATGGTACTTCTGTGATGCTGCTTAAAAGATGACCTGGTAGAGAACAGGTCATCCAGGAAAGCTAAGCACGCGACCCCTTCTCAAGGCTTGGGAACTTGCTCCGTATCTAGGCCTGACCTGGTTCCCCTCACTTCCCTGCTTAAAACCTCCAAAGGAATTCTACCCGATTAGAATCAAGTCCAAACTTGTCATCACAGCCACTAGGGCAAGGCCTGACCTTGTTCCTCTCACTTCCCTGCTTAAAACCGCCAAAGGACTTCTACCCAATTAGAATCAAGTCCAAGCTCCTCATCACAGCTGCTAGGGCAAACAGCCTTCATCCTTCTCTCATGTGCTCTCGAAGCCCAGTCCCCCAGCTCACACTGTCCCCGTGTCCTGCCTTCCTTCTGGTCCTCAGACACTCCCGGTCTGTGCTTGTCTCAGGGCCTTTGTACATGCTGCCCCATCTCTCTGGAGCAACATGCACCCCCCCCTCCATCTTTACATAGTTGTCTCCTCATCATACAAGTCTTAATTCACCTGTGACTTGCTCAGTGAGGCCTTCTCTGACTACCCACCCCCTGCAATCTGAAGCATACTTTATACAAACACACTTATAGAACAAAACAAAATAAAAGGATAATTCTTTCCCACCAGCAAGAGGAGGGCCAGGGTTGGAGTTGGACCAGCCCCTCCGTGGGTTTAGCAGATACGGAGGCCAGAATATATGGACACAATAATTCTAGGACACAAGGTCCCCTAACAGGCTTGGAGGACAGAGAGAGCAGCATGGGGGCAATCCTGAGGATAATGGGGCCTTTGTATGGGGGCCTGGGCCCATCTACCTTTAGGACAATGACTTAGGGGGGTCTAGGATTCTGTGCCACCTACAAGAGGGAGCATCTTGTTTGGGGAGGAGAAGCCACAAGGATGCTGTACTAAAAGGACTTGGTTCACCATCCACAGGCCTTCCTTCGTTAAGATCCTATCAATATGGGACTTGCCAGTGGTCCAGTGATTAAGAATCTGCTTTGCAATGCAGGGGACACTGGTTCGATCCCGAAACTAAGATCCCACATGCTGTGGAGCAACTAAGCCCGTGCACTCCACAATTACTGAGCCTATGAGCTCTGGAGCCCAAGTGCCACAACTAGAGAGCTGGTGCACCACAACAAAAGATCCCTCATGACATCATCCCCAAATTAAGACCTAACGCAGCTAAATAAATAAACAACACATTACAAAAGTGCATTCTAAGAAAAAAAAAAAAAAAGATCCCATGAATATGCCAGGTGTCCCTGTGTCCCTCACCCACTCTGGGTCCTGCCATGGTGTCCTAGGATCCCAGTTCTTACTGTCACCTGTCCCAGGCCTGGGGTTCTCCTCCAGTGTCCTGGCCTTCTTTAGGGCTACAAACAGTTGAATCAGTGTCCTCAACCCCATTTCACTAAACATACTTCACTTACTTACATTAATCTAAATGCCTCCTCTGGGCTGGCCACAGTGTGAGTTGCTCATAAATGTTTAGGACTGTCACCTAAGGGGGTGGGGGTCAGGGTGGAATACGTGTGATTTTACTCATATAAAGAATGTGTATCATAGAATTTACAAATATTCTTTACAGTAAACTCTATAACCAATTGATTCACAGAATGCTTTCCTTGATTTTTTTCCCCAAACTCTTGGATCAGTGGCCAACATATGCTTGCCACTGATGAATGAGTGTAGTTCTGACAAGAATGTTAGTTGATATTGAAGCCAACCAGTAAAGTGAAAGGGAAACAACAAAGAAGTCAAACCTCACTGGTTCATAATGATGTGAGTGGCTTCTTCACTGAATCAGATAAGAGTTTTTTAATATCAAAATAATATTCCTTCAATTTTTTGTGGCATTCACAATGTAATGGCTACAGACAGGACATGCTTTTATTTATTTTTTTTTAAGGACATGCTTTTAAATTTAACCTGTATCATTAACATTTTTTTCCATCACTTTCTTAAGTCTAGACAACCAGTGAAACAGTAACACAAGATGTGATTTGCAGTGTTTGCCAATTTCTGTGATGTAAATACTCCCACCACAGCTGATTTCAAGCTGCTGGCAGAAAGTCACTGAACAGGGAACTGGGACAAGAGGCCCAAGAGCCACCGTTATCCAACATTTCCACCATCAGATACAATAGAAGTGAATCACCCCCAAAAACATGGTAAGCATCAAATGGAGTGAAATCATTAGGAAGAAATGAGTTTTAAGCATGTATTACCTTTGTAGTATAATCTATGTCATTATAAACTTAGTTAATTTTTTTAAAATTTGGCTGTGCCAGGTTTTAGTTGCAGCATGTGGGCTCTTAGTTGCCAGGTCTTAATTGAGGCATGTGGGATCTTTTTTCATTTGCAGCATGCAGATCTTTAGTTTTGGCATGTGGGATCTAGTTTCCTGACCAGGGATTGAACCCAGTCCACCTGCACTGGAAGCACTGAGTCTTAGCCACTGGACCTCCAGGGAAGCCCCTGTTGATAATTTTTAAATGAGGGGCCCTGAATTTTTGTTTTGAAAACTGGACAAGCAACCCACTGGACATGCCTGGTGAAGGACAGCAGGTCTAGTGCATTGACTTGCTTTGTGCCATTCCAGGTCACCCATGTGGGAGAAGAGAAACCCAGGTTTCCTGACTAATGTGTCCCCAGGAGAAGGACATGCTGGTGGGCCTTCTGTCCCAGGAGACTCCTGTCCAGCTGGGATCCTGTCTGCAGTGCTCCAGGCCATGCAAGGAGGGCCAGAGGCTGGCTGTTTTGACAGAAAAAATTCTGTCCACTGGATAAGACTGTTCAATACTCTATTGACAGATTCACCTTGGCAACCTAAAGCCTGCTCTTCCAGAAGCACCTCTCCCTCACTGCCTGTCTTTGGTCTTAAAGGCACACCTCCCTCTCCTCCCAGCTGGTGCGGGACCCAGGGGGAAGGGGTCAGGCCGAGCACTGGGTTATGACATGAGCAGATGTTGGGGGAACTCCTTGTGTCCAGCCAGAAGCCCCAGTTCCACTCTGCATGGGGACCTCCTCCTTTACGTCTTCTATTCCATCCCAGGAGATTGACAAAGAAGCCTTGGCTCCCTGGGGTTGGGGTGATTGAGGCAAACACTCTACCTTAACCCTTCTATTCTCTAGAAGGTGGGCTTAGGAACCCTGGAGTGGCAGGAACAGGCACTCTTCTGTGGGGTTGGAGGGTCTGAGTTTAGGGGGAAACTGCTGGTGTGCAGCATGAAAAACCAGGCCTCTAATGAGCGCTGTGAAAACAGCATAATCAATGCGTCTGAGAAACAGCAAGTGCCAGCTCTGCAGACTTTGCAGACACTGGCCTGGCCCTTCTGAAAGCCAGAGCTGCCCCAGCGCTGGGACCTGTCCTCCAGGATACACACAGGTCCCACGGAGGAGCACAGGGCTTGTTTGTCATTCCTGAACGATGTGCAAATGCCAGTCAGAAAGGAGTCAGGCTGAGAAGCAAGTGGGAAGTGACCAGGGGACAAATTACCCTTGGTTCAATAGCTTCAACACCCACAGCATTGCATCTGGGTCCATCTGTCTGTCTGTCAGTCAGGGCCTACTGGAGAAAGAAGGCAGAAGGCAAGCTGTAAACTTGCCTGTAAACAGGAAAGTATCACTGCCAGTGGTGGGTAACTGAGAGGGAGATGAAGCAGTTGTATCAGCAGAATGTGTGGGAGAAAGCAATCCCCAGCTACTCCATGCACAGAATAGCTGTAGTTGGTTTTCAAAATTCTGAGAAAGACCTCTCTCCCACCGAGGTTTCTGCGGCAGCATTTCTCTGGTCTTGTGCAGTATTTCTTGGCTCCCATGGCATTTGTTTTGATCTCCAGGCCAAAAAAGAAACTTATAATCCCTAATAAGTTTAAAAAGAAAAGGACCCTTTCTCTATATGGATATTCTTTCATGAGACTCTGCCATTTCTTTGGAATCAAAGAAAACATCAGTGTCAAGCAAGGAGGTGGGGGTGGGAGGCACAGGTCCATTTCTGAACCTTTCTATCTGAATCCGTCAAAGAATACAAAATCACCCCATTATAATCATTACTGTCAAATCACAGGCAATCAACTTGCTGACACAGGCCAGATGGACATCCGGGAGGAATCCATAGAGCCAGAGCTGGTTCTGAGCCCTGCAGAACTGAACCCTTTAAATCAAAGAAGGAAAAAAAGGCAGCCCTTGTGTTTTTATTTCCTGGTGTTCCCTGTTACTTTGACATGTTTGTTTGTTTGATTTTTTTCAGGAGAGTCAGACAGAAACCTGAACTCCAAACCGAGGAGAAGTGGCCCAAGAAGATAGAACTGCATAGAGATAGAAGGCCACACGTGAAGATCAATGTTCTGAACTCCCCAGTGCCATCAACCCAAAGCCAACAACTGAGGCAACTGAACCCATCCACAGAGACAGCTGGTAACTCCCATTCACCAAATCTCCCCAGAGATGCCATTCTTGGAAGTTCTCCCAGAAGCAGGACCACATTCTAAGAGCCCTGGGCGCTTTTGCCTTTTTGGACTCCTTTCTCCATTAAAAAAAAAGAAAGTATTAAAAATTATAGTTTATACTGCATTGGTATAAAGATGAACATATTAATATTCTACATTAAAACATTTTCTTGAACTTAAGCTTTTTTCTTTCTGATTTTAAAAGAAATTATATATACATAGCAGAGAAGGCAATGGCACCCCACTCCAGTACTCTTGCTTGGAAAATCCCACGAATGGAGGAGCCTGATGAGCTACAGTCCATGGGGTCGCATCGAGTCAGACACGACTGAGCTACTTCACTTTCACTTTTCACTTTCATGCACTGGAGAAAGAAATGGCAACCCACTCCAGTGTTCTTGCCTGGAGAATCCCAGGGATGGGGGAGCCTGGTGGGCTGCCGTCTATGGGGTCGCACAGAGTCGGACACGACTGAAGAGACTTAGCAGCAGCAGCAGCAGCTATACATAGAGTGGAATATAATTCAGCCTTAAAAAGGAAGGAAATTCTGACACATACTAACAACATGGATGAATATCAAAGACATTATGTTAAATGAGGTAAGCCAGACACAAAAGGACAAACACTGGATGATTCCATTTACATAAAGAACAAAGCAGTCAAATTCACAAAGACAGAAAGTAGAACAGTGGTTGTCAGGGACTGGGGGGAACAGAAGGAGGAGCTGTCGGTTAATGGTTAGAGTTCCAGTTTGTGAAGACGAACAATTCTGGAGATGGATGGGGGTGATGGCTGCACAACAATGTGAATATACTTAATGCCACAAAACACTTAAAATGGTTAAAATGTTAAATTTTATGTTTTTACACATGTACATAAATATATGTGGTATATTTTACCACAATTTTAGGGCTTCCCTAGTGGCTAAGATGGCAAAGAATCTGTCTCCAGTGCAGGAGACCTGGATTCGATCTCTGGGTTGGGAAGATCCCCTGCAGAAGGGAATGGCTACTCCTTCCAGTATTCTGGCCTGGAGAGTCCCATGGACAGAGGAACCTGGCAGACTATAGTCCATGGGGTCGCAAAGTGTCAGACATGAATGACTGACTAACACTAACTACAATTTTAAAACAACAAAAAGAAATTAGAATACTTTTGTGGACCCCTAAGAGTATTGTGGGCCCTGGCACTGAGCCTTCCCAGCCTTATAGAGAAGTGACCCTACCCAGAAGCACACAGCTGGCTGGCTTGTGTGGGCCCACTCACGCCCTTCATTAACCCCATATTCATATAGCCACCCTCCCCATGTTCCTTCTTCCATCAGTCTGCTATGCTATGCTAAATCACTTCAGTCGTGTCCGACTCTGTGCGACCCCATAGACGGCAGCCCACCAGGCTCCCCCGTCCTTGGGATTCTCCAGGCAAGAACACTAGAGTGGGTTGCCATTTCCTTCTCCAATGCATGAAAGTGAAAAGTGAAAGTGAAGTTGCTCAGTCGTGTCCGACTCTTAGCGACCCCATGGATTGCAGCCTAACAGGCTCCTCCGTCCATGGGATTTTCCAAGCAAGAGTACTGGAGTGGGGTGCCATTACCTTCTCCATCCATCAGTCTAAGCCCAGAAAAAATGAAATACAGAACTTTATTTGGGACTTCAGTGCATAGAAATAATCTTGACACATTTCAATTCAGCTCCTGCCTTTCTCAAGGCTATTGTCTCCATCGGAGGAGAGGACTTGAGGTCCCTTCCCCCTTCCCAGAACATCTCTTGAGGTTTTATTCTCTCTCCCAGTCAGCAACCAAGGGGAGTATCCCTTACAAGGAAGGGTCAGGGCACTTTTAAGAGGTGGCATTTGTCAGCCAAGACAACATTTTTTTAATTTTTTACTGAACCTCAGTTTAAGGAAGAGAGTTCCTGGTGGGGTTTCTACTCTATCCCCTCACCGCCCCCACCCCAGGTCCTACATGAAGCCAGCTGGCTCTCTAGGGAAATCTGCACTGTAATATCAGTTTACTTCTTATTGGCCCTTTGATAGCAGATAAGGGGCTTTGTGATGCTCTTGATCTGAGATTCCTTTAAAAACCTCAAATCAGAAAAAAAAAAAAGTATATCTTCTCCTCCTGTCGACTTCTCTCTGTGAGTGAAAGGGCACTGAGCAAGGGGTCGGTTTGGGAAACAATGGCCTTGACCACTGAGCAGTGTTTAGTCCTGAGTGTGCAGGGGGTGTACCTAAAGCTTAAAGTCATTCTGGTGCCGGTTGTTTCTGGTTGGGCAGGCAGCAGCCTCGCAGCCCAGACGGAGTGAGGGGAAGGGGTGGGGCTGTGCCAGAAGCAGGGGGCGCGGGGCTCCTCTGCTCACCCCCTACATCAGTGAGACCCGCACTTCGCCCCACGTGTACATCTCCATCCCATTCCGGGGAAGGTGGGGCTATGGGGGCCGCGGGAACTGGGCGGAGGGCTGCCAGCTCCCGGCAGGCCCCAGCTGCCAGCCAGCCCAAGGGGAGCCCGCCCCCTAGGGGAGGGCGTAGCAAGTGCAGGCTCCTCGGTGCCCCTGCCCCGGCCCCGCCCAAGCACCTGGAGCAGGCAGGTGAGGCCGCTGCCGGGGTCCCCCGGGACCGAAGGGGACTCTTTGGGGGTCCTCGGGGACAATCACAGGAAGCGATCCTCCGGAAGAAGCTGGACAGGAGGACTTCTTGAACAAACCTGGGGGTTCTTTCTGGAGGTGGGGTCGCAGAGATACCTACCGTTTTCTACCAGGATTCAGGAGGGCGGGGCGAGGAGGAAATGGACTAGGTGACCACGTCCGACGACCTTGTAGTCGGGAGTGGGGGTGGGGTGGGAACGTGGACGCGGAGAGACCAAGTTTCAGGGCAGCCAGATTCAGCTCCGGAAGTGGCCAAAGCCGGCCCCGATACCGACAATACAGGATTTGGAGGGGGGGTGGGGGTGCCCGAGGCGTTACCACCCGCCCCCAGTCCTTGGCCCCCGCAGCACAGGCAGAACCGTGCTCTGGCTGGGCCCTCCCGGCCGCCATCCCACGGTCACCGGATCCCTGAGCACCCCCTCCGTTCTCCCTTTGATCCTGCAGGGACACCCCCGCCCCAGGTGTCCAGCGGAGCTTGCGGCGCTCCGGCCCCTGGGGATCGATCGGCTGGCTGGCGACGCGCCGCCGCGGCTCCGGAGCCACCGCCCCCTCCCCCACCCTGGCTACGCAGGACGCGGCCTCGGAGCAGCGTCCTGGCGGTTGCGGGCCGCGGCCGGACCCGGCTCCAGGCCAGCCGCGAAGGCGGAGACCGACCGGCTCCTTCCGATCGCTCCGGCCTCGCCACTCCTGGGTTGGCTGGGACGATGAGGGGGAGGAGAGCGAGCCCAGCTTCCCCGGCCGCGGCGCTCGCCACCCCACCCCCGCTCCTCCTCCGTCGCCAACTACCCACTCCTGCGCGCGCTTAACCCTCAGCGCGCCGCGAGGCCGGGACGGGGGCGCGCACTGGGCTGGGGGGAGGGTGGGGTAGCAGTTACGCTTCGGCTGACTACAACTTCGGGGTGCGCCTGGAGATTTTAATTTCATTCCGGGGTTTGCTGCAGCAGCTCTTGGTTGGAAAAAGGAAAGAAAGAAATCTGCCTTGTGTGTGGGCCCCGCAGGGTTTGGGGGGCGCAACGGAAGCACCCGAGAGCAAAACGCAGGGGCGAGTGTAAGTGGGGAGAACCTCGTAGGCACTGGAGACCTGCGGGGAGTCCTTGGGCAAACGAACCCCAAATGAAGAACACACAGCGCGCAGAGGCCGTTGTGTGTGCGCGGCGGCGGCGGCAGGCGGTGGAAGAGACACCAAAGATCATATTTGAAATGTGGATCCTGAGGGCGCCTATCTCCAGGCGGGCGGGAGCCCTGCGACCGAGCTTGGGACCGGGGCTGAGTGGGCTTCTCCTAGCGAAGAACCTGGGAAGCTGCCCTGATGTTGGGAGGGGGTGGACCAGCCGACGTCGTAGAAAACGACGCGTCCCGCTTCGGCCCCGGCGACCCCCGCGTACCGCAATGCGGAGGCGCGGCCCTGCGGCGGTCAATGTGGCCCCAAGGCTTGCCCCAAGGGGCCACGACCTTGCAGCGCGCCAGATCCGTTCCCCGACCGTTCACCCTGCCTGGCCTTCCCACCTGGAACCCCAGCTCCAGCTCCAAGCGGCTCTCTGCAGACGGACGCGGGGGCGTCAGGGGCTTCACCACCGAAATGAAAGCCGATCCTTGGCGGGCCGTGCGACAATGAGCAGAAACATGGGTGTGGGGCCTCAGAGGGCGGAGGGGCGCCCTTAGGGACAAAATCATCATCTCTCGGAGAAGGTGCACGGGGCAGCCTTCCGGATCCCACACAGCCTCCCTGGTCTCCTCACCGCCATCAATAACAACACCCCCCCCACACACACATACACCGTCCCACCAGGCCAGCTCCCCCAAAGCCAGCGCTAAAATGCAAAATTACATATGCCAGAGCTGAAGTCAAAGACAGGTTCCCCTACTAAGAACAGAAGAGAGAAATGAACTCTATGGTCAATGCCTGGGCAGATTTTGTAGACATTGCTAGTAAATTCTCCCTCAGCTACTCAAAATCCACGTCGGGGAGCCTAAAAAGTCACACTAAGTAGAGGGCTTTCTTAGTGGGGGACTAGCTGGGGAAGTCTCAGGCGGCCCCTTCCGGGCAGAGCCCAGACCGGGGCTTCGTGGGCGGGTGGTGGCATCTCCTGGCACAGAGCATCCATTCAGAGAGAGTTTCTTTAAGAAGTCGTTTGTTTCCCTGAGTTGACATGGGTCAGGCCCCTTGGGGATCCGAATTGTCAGTGACCACCCTCGGGTCCAATGCCGTTAAATTTTTCCAGGCTGCTCCAGGGTCTGCTCTTCCGGCCCTCTGCCCTCGGGCGGGAGCCTGAGCTCCTCAAGAAAGCACCGCTCCTCTCTTGGGGCCCTTGAGGGCCCCTAGGGGCCCCAGCCCGAGGTGGCACCCAGAGGACTTCTGCCCTTCAGGGGAACCAAGGTGTGCGATCTGCCTCCGGCTGGAAGAGGGCAGCATCAAAAGCGCAGGCCGACGACCCTTCTCCGGGATTCCCCGTGGGCTCGGGATATCCCGGGTTGGAGGCAGGGGCCCCAGCTGAAGGCTCTGGGAATCCCGTATTTAGAGCTCCACTTGTCTGCGACTCCCTCGGAGGGGCCAAGACCGGGTGGGATTGTAGGGGAGGCCCCACGGGAGATTTTCCAGGAGAGGCTTGCAGGGCACAGCGGGGGAGCTTCGAGGGCTCACCGTTCCCCACCCTTCAGTTTCTGTCCCTTCCTTCTCCCTGTAGCCTATTCACAGCCCGGAGGACCTGAGCTTCACCCCACACCCGCCTGTAGATGAGCGGTGGTCTAGGGCCGGTCTACGAGACAAGGCTCCGGCTCTCTCGGGGAGTCGGCCTCTCTCCACGTTGGCCCACCCACCGCCAGGACGAAAGAAACAACCACGCGAGTTCCCCGGTTCGGCTTGTGTATTTCGGTCACTTTCCAAGCCGGGAGCGGGGGCGGCCGGGGACTCCCGGGGCTTCCGAGGAGCTTCTGGGCGTCCCCTCCCGAAGTGTTGGGGAGACTGCGGCTGCTCGCATGGTCACACCGGCAGCTCCAGAAAAGACCCGCCGTGTTGGCCGGTGGGAGCCACCCATCCTCCCTAGCTCGGCAGCAGAGCCAGCTCGGCTCCTGCGCAAATTCGCCGTCGGGGCACCGGGTGCCATCCCGTGGCCCCCGAGATCCCGAGCGGGGGCCCCGGAGGGGCGCGGGCAGAGCGAGCTGAGCCGTTGCCCGCGGAGTCCGACGCCCCTGGCGGCGCGGAGGCTGTAGCGGCCGCTCGCCCTCCCTCGGCGCCCCCCTGCCCGGGACGCCTCGGAAACACCCATTGGAAAAAATTTTCGGGGGGTTTTCTAGGGAGGGGGCGGGCGGAGTGTCGGGAAGCTCAGACCCTCCCTGGACGAAGGGACTGTCCTGGACGAGGTCGCTCCAGATCTCCCGACAGACTGACATTGCCGACGGCGTGGCCGTTTGGTAGGCTCAGTTCGGAAGAGTGACTGTCGCGATGACAGCGCTTCCTCCTCCAACTTCAGGGACCCTTCCCCTTCTACGGTCAAGTTGTCCCACACGAGAGCTCCTCGTCCTGGACACGAGGGTCAGGAAAAAGCTCAAAACACAACAGGAGGAGGAAAACCTTTTCCTGCGTCCCCCTCCCAGCTTCTATAAACCCAGAGAGCCCCCTTTCCCCAGGACTACCGGAAGGCTTCGCCCCCACCCAGGCAGGCGCGCCCGCCAACACCTTCTCGGGGAAATCTTGTGTTTGTGCCTCAAGCTTGTAAGAGGGCAGTCGCTGCAGACCGAGCCCCTCTCTGGGGCAGCCAGAAAGGGATCCCCGCGACCCCCCCCCCAACCCCTCCAGGCTTGGGCAGCGGCCGCCAAGACAGCAGAAGCCGCCCAGCCACGGGAGCTGCGAGGTGGTGGTGAAATGGTGGAGTCCATGTGTGCGTCCTGAAACACCAGACCATTTCCAGGCTTCTCCTGGATTCCTGGGAGAAAAGGAGCCCAAAGCAGGCTTTGGGGGGTTCGCTTCCGCACCTCGCCCCTCCCCCCGTCCGCTCGAGCCCCGGCGCAGTCCCCACCCAGCATTCCGGGACTTGTGTCAGGGCGGGAGCGGAGACCCGGATGGCTCTTTGCCCGCCCCCCTCGCTCGTTCCACTCTCGCTCGGCTTTTGCTCCTTTCCTTTCTTCCACGGACGCTCAGCCAAGAGATTGCGCAAGCTTCCTGCTGCCGGTCCTTCAAGGGCCCGGAGCCTGGGGCCCGGACACACCCCCGTGTGCGCGCACCCCTGCCCCTGTCACTCGGGTCGCTCTGCCCCCTCCTAAGGTGCCCCCCATTCTCACTCCGACCCCACAGAGCTTGCGGCCCCGCGGGCGGCGCCCTCGGGAGGCCGCGTGGGGCGCAGCAGCTCCCCCAGCCGGACGCCGAAGCTGCACGCCGGAACGCGCCGTCTCGCCGCCGGAGGTGCTAAACTTCACACTCGGTGGCTACTCCAGCAGGATCGGAAGGGCCTCGGCTCGGCCGTGGCTGCCGGCCGGGGACCAGGGAGCGCGAATTCGTAACCAGCGCTTGGCTCCTCGGCCATTCCATTCGCCTCCCTTTCGTGCGGCCCCGCTGTGCCCTGTTCAGTTTCAACCCTTTCTTGGCCTTCCCTGCCTTCTCTTTTCGAAGCCCTTCCCGGGACCCCACCAAGTCCTCTCGGGCCCCCAAATAGACCTGGACATCCTCTTCGTCCCCTCTTTGTCCTCCCTGCCTCACGCCGTGTTGGCCGCGGGGTGGGGGTGGAGGGTTGCTGCTGGAAAGTGGACCTCCCACCCTCGCCCCGCCAAAGACAGGACTGAGGGTAAATCAGGAGCCCAGCAGGATTCGGGGAGGGATCGAGAACACTTTGGTAGGGTTCCTGAGCTCTAGGGCTCCAGGCTGGCTGCTCCTCTATCCCCTTTCTCCTCTCGGCGCTCTTCTCCCTGGCGATCCTTTGCACCCAGTCCTCTCTCTCCTCCCTATTCTTTCTCTTCCATTCCTCGCCTTCCTAAATGCCCTCAGCCTCGTGGGGCGGGGCCAGGCGGGGCGGCGGGACCCGGGGGCGGGGGTGGGGGGGTCCTCGAGCTGCCCCGACTCCGATTCCGCCCCCTGCCGGCGACCCCCTGGGAGTCTGCACATGACGCAATTCGGTGCAAATGGAAACTGCAGTGGATGCTCCCGTGGCCCCCGGCAGGGGTCCCCGGGCAGTGCACGCTGAGAATGAGAGGCGAAGGGGGCAGGCCAAAACGCTAGGCCGCAGGCGAGGGGTCGCAGCCAGACCCTCGCGGCCCCGCCATGCTCTTCACCCCCGCCTCGGCCCCCCGCCGACACACCTCTCTCCGGCCCGGTCCCGTTCCCTCCCTCCAGCGTCCTTCTCCCAGGCTCTACGATCCCTCCCCCTGCACCTCCCCGACGCCCTCCTCCTCCTGGCCCCCTCCCGCGCCCTTCCTCCCCCCCGCCCCGCCCCGCCCGCCGCCCAGGCCCGGGGCCTCCGGTAGGCCGGGCTGCGCCAATCCCGGCCGCGGCCCGCCCCCTGACGCCGTACAGGGCCCGGCGAGGCCCCGCCCGCTGACGTCCGGATTTGCATGAGTTCTTGTGCAGCCGCGGCCCGGGCTCAGTTGTCTCAGCGAGCGCGAGCCGGGAGCTGGGGCGGGCGCGGGCAGCGGCGGGCGGCCGGGCTGTGCAGGACGAGTGGCGGCGGCGGCGGCGGCGGCGGCGCGGGCGGCAGGGGCTCCTCGGCCGGGGCGGCAGCGGGGCGCCGGCGGGAGCCAGCAGCGTCTGCAGCCGCGCCGGCCGCCCGCGCCCCGGCGCGCTCCGGTTCGGCCATGGAGCTGCCAGCTGTTGGCGAGCACGTCTTCGCGGTGGAGAGCATCGAGAAGAAGCGGATCCGCAAGGTAGGGCGGCGCGGGGGCGGCGGCGAGGCGGCGGGGGAGCGGCAGCCGGAGCAGCCCGCGGGGAGGCGGGGAGGGGGGTGGGGAGGCTGCGGGCCGGGGCCGGGGATCCCGCGGAAGCTGATGGAGTGCTGTCTCTTCCCCCCCTCAGGGCAGAGTGGAGTATCTGGTGAAATGGAGAGGCTGGTCCCCCAAGTAAGTAGCGGCCGAGGGGCGGGGGAGCCTGGTGCCGAGGCGCGGGGCTCCCGGGCTCCGGACCAGCCGGGCTGGTGGGGTGGTGGGGGGGAGCGGACGGGAGGCGGGGTGGAGGTGGGGTGGAGGGAGGAGGGGGTGGGGAAGTCGGTGGCAGGCACTGGGGAAGCCGAGCCGCCGAGCCCGAGCCCGGCGCCCTGTGTTGTACTCCGCTCTCCGGGAAATGCCATCACTAATTTATGCACTAAAAGGAGCCGGAGGAGCTGGAGAGACGCGGGGCCGAGCCGGGGAGGCCGGCGGAGGGAGGGAGGGCGCAGGCACTGACTGATGTGCAGCAGAAAATGGCTCCTTTCCCCTTTCCCTCCACCGAACGGCTCCATATTGCAAAACCAAAAAAAAAAAAAAATTAAAAAGCGACGAAAATGCAATTGTGTGCCTCTTCCCTCCTAGTGGTGCAGGGAGAGGAAGAAAAAAGGCAGAAAATGTTGGGAACTGTCACTGCGGCGCTTTTGGTGGGGAATTTTTTTTTTTTTTTTAATTTGAAATGCGAAGGCACCGGATGGAGACAGACGCGCAGGCACACGCACACACACTCTCTCTCTCACACACACACACAGAGGCATATTTTTGTGTTGCTGAGTATTTGGGGGTTGCTTGCCCGTGACAGCGGGCTCCAGGGCCGTGAGGGGGTGTGGGGGGGCCGCGTGGCTGACGGTGATCGGATTAGGGGTCAAATAGAGAATGGCTGAAGCCCTCGCGGAGACTCGGGGCTGGGGAGAGGAGGAGGGGACTGCGACTTTGCATTTTGGCTGCTTTGCACGCAGGATTCCTGGTGAGCAAAGTGGCTTTGGAACATGTCGCAGTAACATGCTTAAAATTCTTGACAACTGCAAAATAAACTGCTAGTTTCATTTTCCTTACCCCTCCCCTTTCTTCCTGCCCTTGTGTGTTTATTTTGACTTGGGGAGGGTGTATCAGGGACCGTGTCAGGCCTGCAGAAATTTACTCTCCACCCCCCACGTCCACAGCTAAATAGCTTTCAGTTCATGAAGACAGAGTAGGGCCTTATGTCATTCCCCACCTGGAGGCCACAAAGCTGGCTCGGTTTTTTTTTTTTTTACGCCGTGTCCCCCTCCCTTTTCCCTTGCAAGATATAACACGTGGGAACCCGAGGAGAACATCCTGGATCCCCGGCTGCTGATCGCCTTCCAGAACAGGTGAGCGTCCCCCAAGCACCCGCCGCCGGCAGCCGTGACCGTATATGGGAATGGGAGAGTGGGCCAGCGCTGCAACAGGACAGGGGGAAAGGGCCGGGAGGGGGATTGGCAGGAGTCCCCTCCCCCGGGTCTGAACAGGCACGACTGGGGCCTCGGCTCCTCTAACCAACGTCCTTGGCGGTTGCTGCAGCTTGGGGTGGGGGCGGGGCAGGCCCGGAGAAGGAGAGGCTTGTGTTTGGGGGAACTGCGGGAAGGGCGCTTGCGGGTGGCCCTACAGCTGCGCGGAGAAGTTGGGGCTGCGCCTCGGTTCCCTGCCGGCCCCCTCCCGTGGCTACCTTGGAGCCCCACCCCCGGAGCCTAGGTGTTGCTTTCCTGCTGCCACTGGCCGCTTGGCACGGGCAGCTCTCGGGGCAGCTCCAAGGGAGCTGGCATTGTGAAACCTCCGGACGTCACAGAACTGAACTTAACCTGTTGGGGACTGGAGAAAAGTTTACAAGACCTTAAGCCGGCACCCTCACTCCCCAGGGAGCTTGGGGTCGACCGGGGCCAGATTGTGTCTGGCACTGCGTGCCCTTCACATCTCCCACTAGGCTACTTGGTGGGTCTGGCCCCCATTCTCAGGGCAGGGGGAGCTTGGCCCACCGGTTGTGGGGTGGGCACTGCCTGGTGGTGGAGGGGTGGCTTCTGACGAGGGGTTCGTCGCGCGCACAGATGCTTGTCACGCTGCAGCTGCTGCAGCTGGATTCACCACCGGTGGCCGTGGTTCTCTGTTTCGGGAGGACAGAAGGGGGAAGGGCGATCGAGGAGGGGCGGAGCAGCAGGAGCCCGCGGAGCTGGGCCACACCGCGGCCTTCCATCCCCTCTCCCCCTTTTATTTTGCATTATTTCCTGTGGCGCGTTTGCCTCTAAAACTGTAAACTCTAGCCCCTTGGAAGGAGAGACCATCAGGGAAGTTGCTCTCCTGACGCAGGAGGGCGCCGAGAAGGGATCCTGCCCGGGTTCCACCTGGGAGTTCACCAGCCTGTAACCATGTCAGCGGCTGATGCCATGTTGCATAATGGGTCCCCGAAGATTTAAAACGCAGGCTGTTGCAATGCCATGCAACTTTGGAATCAGGCCCCAGCCGGGGCCCCAGGCATGACAGAATTCCTCTGGGTTAGCCCAAGGGTAGAGGGGTTGCCTAGGGTCTGGAATGGGCTGCAACTTTGGCCTACGCTGGAGAGGCACTCGCTTCTGCCATGGAGGGTTGGGCAGTGCTAGGACCACCCTCCCAACCTCGGATCATCCTCCACCAGGCTGCCAGCGAAAGCCAGACAGCTGTATTGACCAGCGCCACCGCCCACGGGCTTTATTAATAATTTGGAAATCAAGGGAAGCTGGGAACCCGGGCTTGTCGAGTAGGCGGTGCTTCTGTGCGTCTCCCCGCCCGGCAGCTCCGCCCCAGCCGTACCAGAGCTGGTTCACCTGGTGGCTGCGAACCTGGCCAGGCCCTGGCCTCGGTGTCCGGCCCCCGCCCCCAGCCCCTAATTGGCTCATTTGCCGCTGTGTAAACAAGGGCGCAGCCCCTCCCCCTGTTTAGTGCCTGGCCTTTAAGAAAACGAGTCCTCCCTTCTGCCGGCGGCACTCGTTATCTGAATCTTAATGAGGTCATTAGCATCCCGTGCCTCTGACGGGGAGGCACTCGGTTGACGCTCACCTCATTTGGACTTGGTTTTCATCCCCTGGACCCCCGAGCGCACTGCGTTTTGTGCAGGGCCATGGGCCCAAGGCTGTGGGCACCAGTGCCAAGCTGCCCAGTGTCAAGCTGCGGGCAAAGATTCAGGGCTGTGGGGGCCCCATTTCAGGTATGGACATCTGAGGTGGGAGAGCCCTTTGGAGAGGGCCCCTTGGGCAGATAAGGGTGGTGCTGCGGTAAAGTGGCACTCTGGAACCGGACTGAGGCGTCCAACTGACAGTAGAGGCAACCTTCTGTCCTGAGCCCTTGTTCCCTCTGGTTCTTGCTGGCTTCATGGCTCACCACAGTGGGGGCAGAGCCGGAGGGGAAGTGACTGAGGCTAACAGCCCTGCCCTCTGTTCCCTCTCCGCAGGGAACGGCAGGAGCAGCTGATGGGATACCGGAAGAGAGGGCCGAAGCCCAAACCGCTGGTGGTGCAGGTGAATACACTCCCGGGCCCCAGGGCCAACCACGACTTATTCCCTTGAGGTTGCCACCTGAGGTGCCTCCAGGCTTGGAAGTCGGGGGGAGTTTCTCTGAAGCGCCCAATTCCATTTCATCTTGACTTCCCACACCCTTCCCCGACCTGGTAGGGGCTGGGACACTCCTGATGCTGGAGGCTTGCTCTGGGGCTGGTCTTATCCCTCCTCTTACCTCTCCCTCCATTCCCACCCCGTCCCCCCCAGGTACCTACCTTTGCCCGTCGTTCCAATGTGCTGACTGGACTCCAGGACTCCTCCGCTGACAACCGCGCCAAGTTGGAGCTGGGCGGTCAGGGCAAGGGCCAGGGGCACCAATACGAGCTCAACAGCAAGAAGCACCACCAGTACCAGCCGCACAGCAAGGAGCGAGCGGGCAAGCCCCCACCGCCAGGCAAGAGCGGTAAATACTACTACCAGCTCAACAGCAAAAAGCACCACCCCTACCAGCCAGACCCCAAAATGTATGACCTGCAGTACCAGGGCGGCCACAAGGAGGCGCCCAGTCCCACCTGCCCGGACCTAGGCTCCAAGAGCCACCCGCCCGATAAGTGGCCCCACGGCGGGGGAGCCAAGGGCTACCTGGGAGCCGTGAAGCCCCTGGCCGGTACGGCCGGGGCTCCAGGCAAGGGCTCCGAGAAGGGTCCCCCCAACGGGATGACGCCGGCCCCCAAGGAGGCAGTGACGGGCAATGGGATTGGGGGCAAGATGAAGATCGTCAAAAACAAGAACAAGAACGGCCGCATCGTGATCGTGATGAGCAAGTACATGGAGAACGGCATGCAGGCGGTGAAGATCAAGTCCGGGGAGGCAGCGGAGGGCGAGGCGCGTTCCCCCAGCCACAAGAAACGGGCTGCTGAGGAGCGTCACCCCCCGGCAGACAGGACTTTCAAAAAGGCCGCGGGGGCGGAGGAGAAGAAGGCGGAAACGCCCTCCAAGAGGAGGGAGGAGGAGGCGCCGGGGACCGGGGACCCGCAGTCCCAAGATGCCGGCTCTCGCAAGCTCTCCCCGACCAAGGAGGCCTTCAGCGAGCAGCCTCTGCAACTCACTACCAAGCCGGACCTGCTGGCCTGGGACCCGGCCCGCAGCACACACCCGCCCTCCCACCATCACCACCACCACCACCACCACCACCATCACCACGCCGTCGACCTAAATCTCTCCCATGCGCGCAAGCGCTGCCTCTCCGAGACCCACAGCGAGCGAGAACCCTGCAAGAAGCGTCTGACGGCGCGCAGCATCAGCACCCCCACCTGCCTGGGGGGCAGCCCCGCCGCGGAGCGCCCTGCGGACGTGCCCCCTGCCGCCGCCCTCCCGCAACCGGAGGTCATCCTGCTGGACTCAGACCTAGACGAACCCATAGACTTGCGCTGCGTCAAGACGCGCAGCGAGGCCGGGGAGCCGCCCAGCGCCCTGCCGGTGAAGCCTGAGGCGCCCGCGACCGCGGCGGTGGCTGCTGCGCCGGCAACAGCGGCCGAGAAGCCCCCGACCGAGGCCCAGGACGAACCCGAGGAGCCACTGAGCGAGTTCAAGCCCTTCTTTGGGAATATAATTATCACCGACGTCACCGCGAACTGCCTCACCGTCACGTTCAAGGAGTACGTGACGGTGTAGCCGAAGGGCGTCGGAAGAGGAAGCGCTTCACCCTCTGGGGCTTAACACCTGGGGCCTGGGGACGGACTTCTCCTCTCTGCAACTGCGGGAGCTCCCCGCCCGGCCCCAGCGCGAAAACGGCCGAAGCCGCGGCAACCGCGTCCCTCTGCCGGGTCTTGGCTGGAGCGCCCGGCCCACACTGGCACCTTCCACGCCGTGCCTGCGGGTCTCGCCCTCATCTGCCGCACCCCCTCCTCTCGTGGACCTCCGGGACTGACAGGGCAGCCACTCGCGGCGGTCTAAGAGTTATAGTATTATATTTTAACCGTGCTAACTTGTCAAGTGCAGACTTTACTCCCGTTTGTACGTGGTGTTATATTGAAATGTATTGTTTGAGCTCAAAAGGCCCACCACCCCCTTCGGGCTGATATATATATATTTATTTGTAGGTATTTATATATTGAAATATAAAAACCTAGATTTATGGAGTTTCTTCTAGATCATGTTATATTCTATATCAGACGAACTATTTTCTGTTGGCCTTTCTACCCGTTCATTCAGTATTTCGGTTGATTTCATTTCCTCCCCTTCCAGGAACTGCAATACCAGTAACCTTGGTATATATTTTTTGATACTGTACACATGGATGTGTTGTTTCTATGTGCAAAACAAAAAAAAAAAGTTTGTTAAAAGGCTAAACGAGCTCTCTAGAAACTGCTGCTACTAGAAATGTCTAAACTATAAGCTTCCAATTATTACCTGCTTGAATGTAAATATTAAATGGAGATGTTGAAGGTGCACTTTCGCTGTTTGAGATTAGCTAAGAGGGAACGTCAGAGACAGGGGGGAGGGGGGTGTGGGCGGCGGCTGGACCCCCTCTCCGCACCCTACTTCCGCCTTAGGTCGGGCGGGGGGCGGGGGTTGGGGTGGGAGGACCTATCGCATCCTGCGATAAACTTTTGCAAAAGCAAAGTGAACTGGTTTCACGAGCAGAGGCGCCCGCACCCGGGGAGTGACCCCGCTCCCCGGAAGTCGAGAGGCTCTCCAAAGGAGAGGGGAATTCCTGCGGGGGGGCTGTGCTGGCGTCGCCCCCGCTCTCAAGAGTTTTCGGGCCTTGGCTGCCCACCGCGAGGGCAAACTCGGGATCTGCATAGTGGGGGGAGGGTTGCACGGGTGCTTGAGCTGCACGGAGACGTGGGTGGGGCTAACCCCCAACCCCCGCGCCAAGCCCACCCGGCACCTGCTGATTTTTGCCCCTCACCCCCCAGGACGCAACACACCCTGGCGCTGGCCCTGGTGCGGCAGGGGTGTTCCTTTCTAATAATCCCTGCCCGGTAGGGCAGGTTCCGCAAGGAGGGGACCTTCCCACCCTCTCCAGCGTCCCTCGCTGCCATCGCTGGCCCCGCCCCACCGAGGAAGCTGCCGAGGCTCTTTCTCTGCCAGGCTCTCTCCCCGGAAACCACCAGGCCAGAAGCCGCGACTGGAGGCGCCGCGAACGCGGCCAGGGCAGGGGGCGGGGGGCTTCCCGCGAGGTGGATGGGTTGTGGGAGGGGGAAAAGGCCTGCGAGAGCAAGGCCTTGCCGTTCCCCGCTTCCTGAGTGAGCAGGGAAATGTGGGACCCCATCTCACCCATCCTGCTTTGCTTTGGGTGGCTAGGCAGTGGCCCCTGGTTTCCCCACGCAGGAAGGGGTTAAGGGTCCCCAGGGAACGAGGGGAATGGGCCAAACTCGAACTCCGAGGTGCAGCTCCCCCAGGCCAGGAAGCCGAGACCCGGGACTGCTGCGGCCGGCCTTGGCCAGCTTTCTGCAGACGCAGCGATCTTCCTCCTGGCTGGGGTGGCCCGAGCAGGGCCAGGGGCCACGGGACTGAGGGCCTGGTAGGCGCGAGGCTGTTGCTGGCCCCCAAGTCCCTTGCCTGCCAGCCTGGGACTGAAGAGCCTAGCCTCTGCTGGCCGCCAGGGCGGAAGAGGTCAACGCGGTTCATAATGGGGGGGTGGGGGGGGTGGGTGGAGAGGTGGCGAGAGAGCACAGTGTTGGGAAGGCCAGGAGAAGAGATAGAAGGCCAGGAGGGCGGGAGGCCTGAATGCGGACAGTGTGGCCAGTGTTGGCTGCAGGCCACCAAGCGGCTGGAGGTGGGGGAGGGGAGCCTAGCGGGGGGGAGGGGAGGGAAGGAAGGGAAGCTCTGAAAAAAACAAACCGTTGGGAGTTTCTAGCCCTGGCTTTTGTGAATTGTCCCTCCCACTGTCCCCATCACCCCAGTCCCCTTTAGAGTGAGTTAAACGCTCCCCCTCCCCCTTCGACGTAATGAATGCCCTTTGCCACCCTGGGAGTGGAGGGAGGGGTAATCTTGACTGCTCCTGGCAAACTGCCTGCTCAGCACTAGAATTGGGCCTGTCCTTCACTGACTGGTACACAAAGGCACATGCCAGGCGTGGATTTTGTCTCCCTGTTTTTCTTGTAGAAGAGAACAAAAATTCGGAGTAAGAAGGGGAACCCCTTGTTCAGGTCTGCACAGGTGGTGACTTGGGAGTGAGCCTTAGCCCTTAGGGGTGCCCCTCCTGCCCAGTGGGTGGCCTTTGCGAAGCTGAGCCTGGGCAACAGGGGAGGGGAGGTAGAGGATGGCACTGTTGGTGAGTAGAGAAGGAAACTGCTCCACTACCATTTGCAGAAAGGTGTGGCCTGCAGGTGGCTTGAGGCCTTGAAAACTGGGCCCGGTGGTGGACCTCCTGGGGGAGATCTTCGAGCAGGATGGTCCTTGGAACAGCTTGGAACCTAAGTTCAGAAGACCAGCAATAGGACAGAGGCAAATGGATAGGTCAGGAGGGGCAGCAAGATGCCCAACTGGCAGAGACTCAAGAGTGTCCCCAGGAGGGACAGGACTCTTGTTGGCTGGGGCCACTTAAGCATCTTGTTCCAATCAGACCCCACAGAGGTCAAGTGTCCCTGTGGGATGAGAGTCTGAGGTTCTGATGGCTAAACAGCTTGTCCAGCTCACCTGGCCACTGCCCAGTTCTGTACTGACTCTAGAATCAATCAGGTGGTCTGCTGTCACCCTGCAGAGAGGTACAACTCGCCCCTCCCTGACTTCTCAGACATAGACCTGTCCAAGGCTCAGGAACACTCAAATAGGGCCAGGGGCCCTGGCATCGGGGCAGGGGAGGAGAGCCCAGTAGCCCAGATGTAGGCTTTGTGACAGATCTTTGTCACAGATGTAGGCTGCTTCTTCCTAACGGAGGGCAGAGATGTTTGTCAATGCCCAACTTTCACAAGCAAGGGGTCCTAAGCCCTCAGTTTTCCTAAACCCTCACTTTGAGTCCAAGTTCAGATGATTCTGGGATCTTAACCTTGCACACTAGGAAACCCAGAGTTCTATCTTTTCTCCAAACAAACCTTTGGGGCTGAGCCTTGAGCATAGAGCTGAAGCTGACTCCTTGCAAAGAGAGAAGCACTTGTGTATCCACAAGTCAGATTCAGATGCCTTCTAACGACTTCTGGCTGAGAGCCTCAGCTTGACCAAAGAATAGATACCCAGTGATGTTTACCTCTGAACTGACTGCTATGTCTCCCTCCCCTCGCCCCCACGCCCTCTATAACCCAGTGTACACCACCAGCCCTTTGCATTGTGCCCTCACCACCAGCTTGGTAGATAACCCATTGACCTGGAAACTCAGCCTCAGCCTCTCCAGCTTTATCCTGGTTCACCAAGGCTGGCATTGGGACAGGAGAGAGATAAGAGCTGTGCCTGCATTTGTACAGAACCAAATCCTGATGCTTTTTTAATCAAGTTGCTTCTATGGTTCCATGTTATGTTTGCAGCTCATCTGAGAAGGCGAAGACTCTAAAGAGGAAATAGTACTAAGGGCGGATATTCTCGGATGCAAGTGTCCATTTCCTGTGGCCATAGTTCAGATGCACCCCCGCCCCCTGCACCCTCCTTTTCCTCTCTTCCCCTTGCAGTTGCTGTTAACAGCTAACATGGAATGAGTGCCCACCACCTGTGGGGGGTACTTCAGGAGGTCATCTCATTTAATTCACACAGTCTCCCATAAGCTAGGTCCCATCACTGTCCCTGTCTCACGGATGGTAAAATGAAGGCTTAGAGGCTCAAGTAACCAGTCTAAGGTCAAACATCCAATAAACAGGGGAACAGGAGCTCTGGGCTAGCCTTGTCTGTGTCTGCAGGGGCTATGCTCCCAGCTTCCAGGGTTCTGTGGGTTCTTCAGAGGTGAGTTCAGGTCTCATCCTCTCCCTGAGGTTGTTCTAGGTTATTCCAGCCTTTACCAGGGCCCACTGTGCCTGAACTCCTGCAGTAATTACTGCACCCCCACCAACTCATCAATCAACTGCTACAACATCCATGTGTGCACGTGCCTCCATTCTCCAACTGGACAAAGCCCTGCCCATCTGGAAGGCAGCGGACATGTCTTGGGTATTTCATGCAGTCCCACAGTGTGCTCAATTCCCAGATAAATACCTCGGAACCAGATGCCTTGTGTGTGTGTGTTTTGTCCTGTGTGTATGTGTTTGTGTGTGTGAGAGAGAGAGATGGGACTTTCAGATAGTGATGCTGATCACTGGACTGCAAGCTAGTAGCAGCAGACACAAGGAAGGCCCCCGTGTCACCCCCAGGGGCTCAACCCCCATGACCACAGAGCTGCACAGCAGAGACTGGGGACTCAGGCTGCTCCCTTCTGCCCAGCCACCGGCGGGCAGCAGACACTTGGGCACTGAGCTGCTCCAGGGTTCCACTGCCCCCTCACTTCTCACCTGATCCATCTGTGTGAGTTTCAGGAGACTCCAGGTAATTATGTGGTAATTGAATTTAGGGAAACAGACCATAAGGATAATTCTGGAGTCAGTTCCAGAAGACTCCTGGTTTAATTTCCATATTTAGCTAGTGGTACACTTTATACGGTTCCTGATAGCCCAGCAACCACCTTAAGTATTTAGTTTTAACATGAGGTTCAGAATAGTACAGACATGGGCATGTTACTCCAAAACATGCAGAGTTAGCAACAAGCAGAAGACACAGTATGCACCCCTTTTTAATTTTCATATATGGTCTTCATATAAGCTGGGTGGATAAAACCTGACACAGTAAAAAACTCACCAAATGCTGCCTGTAATTATTATTTCACTTAATCAATGATCTGCAAGTTGTAGGGGCAAATAGCTGCCATTGCCAATGGATGTCCAAGGCTTGTGTGCATGCCTGCATGAGTGTGCATGTAGGTGTGCATTTATGACCAGGGAGAGAAGTAGCGATGCAGCCTGTACCAGCAGGAACGCCTCTCCTTTGCTGCCTGAACGAAGGATCCTTTCAAGCGCACCCTGAAGTTTAATATTGCCAACGCTGGCCCTGACTCCTTTCAACCTGCGCCAGGTGTAATGTAAACCTCCCTGCATTTCCTCCCTTTCCTGTTTCATCTGAGAAATTCTTCACTAATTCCATGGTATCTGGTTTCTCATTGTTTTCTCTGCTTTAGACAGCCCCTTGGGGTGGGTTTAGGAAGGTGTGCTTAATGCTCTCAGCCTTCCAAAGTGACACCAGCACTTCCCTCACGACCACTACCATCCTCCAAAATCTCTTCCAAGGGATGTCTCTGGTTGTCAGGGCAAAATAAGCCATAATGCCTTGGGGAGATGAGCAAGCACCTGTCACAAAATCAGAGGATGGTCATGGGCGGTCTATACCACAGCATCCAATGGAGAAAACAGGATAGTCATGGTCAGCTCCTTTGTAATATAGTGTTAA
The DNA here is from genome assembly GCF_003369695.1 of Bos indicus x Bos taurus. Classification (NCBI taxonomy): domain Eukaryota; kingdom Metazoa; phylum Chordata; class Mammalia; order Artiodactyla; family Bovidae; genus Bos; species Bos indicus x Bos taurus. The sequence continues at coordinate 53,795,422 of NC_040094.1, forward strand.
GTTTATATTAATGTTACAGTGGTTATAAGGTTATATTAATGGTGTGTCTTCCATTCTTTGTTGAAGTAGTGCTGTTTGGGGTTGAAGACAAGGAGGAATACAGCTGGATGGAGGAGGCCTGGGTTATTCCAGATGCAAGCAGGGGACCATACATTTTCCTGTGATTCTCTAAAGGAGGTGGGATTACAAAATCATGTGAATGTTGGGGGGTGGAGAGAGAAGAGCCTGGCAAGCAGAATCTCTCCTATGAACAACGGAAGTGAGCATCCTTATAGCCATTTCCTGCTTTGTTTTTTGTACTCCCTGCTCTCCCATCATTGCTAAGTAGGGGGAGAGGAAGCCCTGGGCAGGGTGAGGGAGACTCAGGTCTGGCCAGAGTCTTCTCAGCCTTCAATGCGTCTTCCTACCGTCTCCTCTGCTGGCGTGGGAAATTATTTATGTTTGCAAATTGCTTTTGACTCACATGAGTTATTCTTCTTGCCTGCCAACAGGTCTGGGGATGGGAGAGAGTTACTGAGCCGGCAGCTGAGAAATCCAGGGGCGATGGCAGAAGGAGCACTGAGGCGGAAGTCACGAGCCTCGGGATTTGGTCCCAGCTCCGTCACTGCCATGCCATTACTTCCCCTTGCCTGGCCTCAGGCTGCTCATCTGCAAAACGAGAGGGCTGGGTGGCCTCTGAGTGCTGAGGGCCTTGGTGGCTCTGACATCCCCTGGGCCTACAACCCCCGAAGAGGCACAGACAGGGTTGGTGCCAGCGGGTGTACTGCTCCCTGATGTGGGCTAGGCAGTGCTGCTGCTGCTGCTGCTGAGTGCTGGAGGGTGGAGAGGATGCTGCCCAGCCCTGCCCGGCAGGAAGAACTAGACAGGGCAGCGGGGCAGCCACTAATGTTTCCTCCTTTAGCCTTTTGCTTCATACTGGTCCTTAGTGAGATCTATTTCCATAGACTAGGATGAAAACAAATGTCGGCAGAGGAACCACCAGAGCAGAAAGTCCCTGGGGCTGGTCCAGAAGAGAGATACACACAACCAGAATGAGCATCCTAGACATAATCAGGGCCAGAGCAGGATCAGCTGCATGACAGGTGGATAGGGGTCACCTGGCCTTCGGGGAGGAAGGGGTTGGCCCACTGATGATGGAATCATTAGCTTCTAGAAGCCCAGAGCAGAGAAGGGTCCCGGAGTTCCTAATCCAAGTCCTTCACTCTACAGATGGAGAAGCTGAGCCTCCCAAAGCTGAAATCAAGGTGAATTATCGATGATTCTCTACCCACAAGTGGATGCTTATGTTCCAACAAGGAGCAATGCTCCCCCAATTCATCCACCATAAAGTTGGATTTAATAATAGTAATAATTCGAAATTCAATGCCATGGCCATGACGGATTGGCCGCATGCTGCTCTTGAGAGCCATGGTCTGGCCTCTATTCTCTGACTGTGGTTTGGGGCCTAACCCAGAGAGAAAAGAAGCCCAGGGTCTGGGCTTCTTCCAATCCAGTGACCACCAAGTGGGGATGAAGGCTGTTGTGGGCTCAGCTCTCTGAGGTGGCAAGAGACCTGCTAACCTCAGAGCTTTGAGTTGGTTCTGCCTTGGTATTTGTTCAGTCCTGGCCAAACCACAGTGAGCCTCAGCCCTGGGTCTAGAGGGGAATTTGGGGTCTGTGTACTCCCTCATGAGAGATGACCTATGGATGGGCAGAAGGCAGTCAGACAGCAAGAAGAGAAACTTTTCTGCAAATCCCTTTTCTTCTAGAGCCTGCCTTTTCTCCTAGGCCCAGAGATGAATTCCCAGGGCCATGATATTCCACCTGAGTAGACTATAATGCCTCGAAGGTCTAGCTTCTCATCAGTTCCATAAGATGAGAAAGAATGCAAGGATGCACCCAGTCTTCAGCTGTGAGTCAGCCTGGTGGCAGGTCTAAGTGGTCTTGCACACCTTTCAGTACTTCGGAGAGAAGAGTGTGACACAGGACCAAAATCAAGGTGGGCAGAGGCAGCAGCAGGGAGAAAAGGAAACCAGAGAGGACCAGAGATAAAGAGAGAGACAGACCCAGAGGTAAGGAGACCAAAAGGACCAGGACCAAAAAAACAGAGAATGAACATAAAAGAAATAGAAAGAGAGCAAGACAGAAGCAGATGAGGAGAGAAATCCATACAGATAAGGATACACAAAAGGCTGGAAGAAATCAACTGATTGAAAAACACTGTGTTGGAAGGGATCAAAATCAGTGTCACCAACATGGGGACAAACTGACTTGCGTCTCCTGATACGATGTACTAAGAAGGACACAGCAACACTCCAGGGCATTTCTCCCACAAACGTAGCACCTGAATCTAACCATGTAGAAATGTCAACACCAAGGTTGAAGAACCCAGAGAAAAGCAGAGGCTCTGTCCCAGCTTGTTGTTGTTGTCCAGTCGCTAAGTCGTGTCTGACTCTTTGCAACATACCAGGCTCCCATGTCCTTTACTAGCCTGTCCCAGGTTAAAAGAGACTAAAAAGACAGGACCCCATGGACTATACAGTCCATGGAATTCTCCAGGCCAGGATATAGGAGTGGGTAGCCTTTTCCTTCTTCAGGGGATCTTCCCAACCCAGGGATGGAATCCAGTTCTCCCGCATTGCAGGTGGATTCTTTACCAGCTGAGCCACAAGGGAAGCCCAAGACACAGGACACTCAATGCAATTCACGATCCAGGTTTGGCTGATGGAAAAGGAAAAAAACTTGGCTCTAAAGAGCATGACTGAGAATATTCACAAAATTTGTCTATGGACTCTAGGCTAGAAATAATATTGGATCCATGGTAAAAGTCCTGATTTTGATAACTGTACAGTGGTTATGTAAGAAAGTGTCCTTGTTCTTAGGAAAAACACATTAAAGTATTTAGGCATAAAAGGGTAAAAGGTCTCCAACTTACTTTCAAATAGTTCAGACAAATATGGGGATAAGGTGGGGAGGAAGGGAGAGAGAACAATAAAGCAAATGGGAAAAATGTGAATAACTGGTGAGTCTGGATAAAGAATATATGAGAGGCTTCCGTGGTGGTCCAGCAATTAGGAATCTGCCTTGCAGTGCAAGGGATAAGGGTTCAATCCCTGGTCAGGGAACTAAGATCCCCGGGGGCAACTTCACTGCAACAAAGTCCAACACAGCCAAATAAATATTTTTTTAAAAAAAGAATATATGAGAGTTCCTTTACTATTCTTGCAACTTGGAGCCTCCTCTTCAGGGTTGGGGACAAGTGTTGGCTGACACCAGAGGCTCATACTGAATCTGGGAAGAACCAGATGTGCCTCCCATGCGAGCAAGGCTGAGGCCCAGCTCTCCAGCAGCTGAGAACATCTGGGCAACTTGACCGTCCCTTTCCGCCTGCTTGAAGGCCTGTTTCCCAACCCTTCACCCCCTGACCTCAACACAAATGAATGGGGGTCCAGGACAGTAGGCCCATAGCCACCAAGTCCCACACCAGGAAGTCGAGGTGCCTCCAGCTCAGCCTGGCTACTCACACCTCACAGTAGGGCCCACCGTCACTCTGTGGCCATGGGAGGAGGCAGGATCTGGCAGAAAGGGGAAGGATTAGGCCACTGGGCAAACTGGGCTCCAAGTGCCAGCCATTCTGCACTCACTGGTTCTGGGTCCTGGGGCTGGCGGCTCTGTCCCCTAGAGCTCCCCAAGCCTGGCTTATTCTTACCGTTTTGGTCTCCTAAATACCACTTCTTGAGAGAAGGCTTCCCTAACCAATTACTCCATTTATTATCCTGTTTTTCTTCTTTAGGGGCTTCCCTGGCGGCTCTCAGGGTAAAGAATCTGCCTGCAATGAAGGAGACTCAGGTTCAGTCTCTGAGTTGGGAAGATCCCCTGGAGAAGGGCATGGCAACCCACTCCAGTATTCTTGTCCGGAGAATTCCATGGACAGAGGAACGTGGTGGGCTACAGTCCATGGGGTTGGGGTACAAAGAGTCATGACTGAGTGACTAACACTTTCTTCTTTAGAGCAGGCATCCTTAGCTGAAATTTGGATTTGTCTGTTCCCCTCTCCGCCCCCAGTAGAGTGTAAGCACCTGGAGAGGAAATCAGTGTCTCTCTTACTCATTGTTCTAGTCTCAGCTTCCAGAACTTGGAATAACTCAGATACCAGAGCTATTTGTAGAAGGGAGGAAGAAGGGATGGAAGTGGGGGAGGAAATCTCTGAACCTCTCTGAGCCTCAGTTTCTTCACCAGTGAAACTGGAGGAAATTGGTGCAGGGACTGCTGAAAAGTTTGCTTGGATATAGGATTAAGAATGTCCCAGGGTAGTGTTAGACCCAAAGAGGCAGTAAGAGGCTTCGATTGTTAATATGACTGCCTCAGGCCTAATCACAGCAACTCCAACCCTCTTCCACCCCTGCCCATATCACTGTTCAGACATTTGGTAATTAATTTGGCAACCTGGACATTTCTCTTTTTTTGGCCATACTGAGCAGCTGGTGGGACATTAGTTCCCGACCAGGGACTGAACCCGGGCCCTCTACAGTGAAGCGTGTAATTCTAACCAACCACTGGACCACCAAGGAATTCCCATACCTGGTCATTTTAATTTCATCTGGGGGAGGGTAGATTGGAAGGGGTTGGAAGGATTGGAGTTATTTTGTCATAGTTTGTGTTTTAGGTTTTGTGTGTGTGTGATTTGATTTGATTTGATTCAGTACTATGAACTGAGCACAGAGCTACAGCCGAAATCTCCCCGCCTCTGCCCTCCAGACCTGACAAGCCAGGAGTCCTGTGAATGCTGGCAGGGTGACAGGCGAAGTGTGGGTCCAGCTCCAGTTTCTGCATGGGCCCCAGAAACACTCAGCCACGCTTCTCATGAAGAGATTCTCAAAGAAAAGCATCCCTGGGCCCCCAGATTGCCCTACTCATTCTGACCTGGGGATTCCCATCTTGGTACAGTTGTAGAACATGCTCGAAAAGAATCTTGCCTTCAGTTCTCTGACTTGCCTCTTGGTAATGGAAGAGAGACAAAGCCAACTGAAAACAGGCAATAAATGTTGCCTGGCTAGCCAAGTTGAGTGGAAAAGTGAGTGAGTGAAGGAAGGAAGGGAAACCTCTGGGAGTTTTAAGTTAGTTTAGCTCATATTTTGGTTTCTTTCCTGGCACATATGAGACTCTGGAAACACTGGGAAGATTCCAATCTAGGCCCAACCATTGTCCCCACCCAAAGCTGGCATTATTTGGGACCAATAAGCTTGTTGAGGTGTGACTAGCATCCCAAATGAAGCTGGTTCCTCTCCCAACCTAATTAGGGCCCACATAGAGAACCCTACTGAAATGCAAACCCCAAGGAGACAGGAAGTAGCTCAGAAGGGGTAAGAGAAAGATTTCAGAACCACAGCCACTGAAATTTGTTTACCATTGTCTAGCTTCCCTTGTGATATCACTGAAAGATGCAGATACACACTGTGCATTGCAGGGAACATACCACACAGGCCAGTTTAACTGATCAAATCTTGGCAAGTTAGCAAGTAGGGATCATGTGCCCACTCAATAGCTTCAGTCATGTCCGACTCTTTGTGATCCCATGGACTGTAGCCTGCCAGACTCCTCTGTCCATGGGGTTTTTCAAGCAAGAACACTAAAGTGGGTTGCCATGCCCTCCTCCAGGGGATCTTCCCGACCAAAGGATCGAACCTGCATCTCCTGTATCTCCTGCCTTGCAGGCAGATTCTTTACTGCTATGCCACTGGCAAAGCCCGGGTAGGGACCATATTGACATTTAAAACATTAGCTGCAATCTCCTAGTCTGGTTCAGCCACCTCTCCAGCTGCCTGGAGAAATGAAATGTGCCTCCAACTCCAGACCAGCTGAGTCTCTCATAGACAAGCCATCTCTTTGTGTTGTCCATGCCTTGTATGAAGGGTGTGGGAATTGCCATGTTGAATGGACTGCTGACAAAGGAAGAGACCAACTTGTGACCTGTTCAATCAAATTTTCATCGTCAAGATAAGAGTGGGCAGGGACTTCCCTGGTGGTCCTGTGGTTGAGAATCTGCCTCTCAATGCAGGGGACCTATGCTTGATCCCTGGTTAGGAAACTAAGATCCCACATGCTGTGGGGCAACTAAGCCTGAGCACAGCAATTAGAGAAGCTCACGCACCTCAACAAAGACCCAGCACAGCCAAAAAAAAAAAAAAAAAAGAGAGAAAGAGAGAGATAAGAGTGGGCAAACGGTCAGGTCTATAAATAATGCTTTCAAGAGGGGCTCTTCCTGAACCATCTCACAGATTTGGCAGGTGTGAGCTGCCCATTTCTTTCTGTCCCAAATGCAGAGCTGGCCAGTTCTCTCCCTGAGAGAGAGAGAGCTTTGGAAGCTCACCATGCAAGAGCCCCTCTCGTCTTTCTCTACCCAGCACTGAGCCAGGAACATGGAATCTTCTTTAGCCACGAGATGGTTCTTCTCTCTCCACCTGCCCTGCAACCATGCCACTGCCTGGAAGTTAACTCAGGTGGTGAAGAAGCCTCCTCCAGATTTCCAGTTTCTGATTAGGGTGAGGAATCTCCACCAGTGACCAGAAATGTGCCCAGAAACCCAGGTCATGGCTGTGTTCTGTGTCATGCCTTGCAGGGATCCCTGTGTCTCTGCCACTCTTGACTGGTCTCTCTTACCTGCTGAGCCTTAACCTCTCTCACTAGGAGGGACTGTGTCTTTGTCACCATCATTTCCCAGCACAGCGTCTGGAGGGACTGGATAAATATTTACTGAATGAGTGAGCTGTGTTTACAAGGTTACAAGTCACTGATGCTGCTTCTCTCCCCGTGTCCCCCAACCTAAACTCAGAAGAGTAAAAATTCAGGCAGAGGCTTTCTCGGGGGCTGTCCCCTGGTCCCCCCATCCCCAAGTCAGCAGGATTTCCCACCTGCTCATGGGATGGGAGCAGAGGAGGTATCTCTTTTTCTCTCTGTATATCTAAACAATAGCCAATAGTTATTAGATTCAATCTTTGTTCTTTACTCTTCTTTTATGAAAGACATTGCTTTTGTCATAGCTTGTGAGGTACTTTGTTTTCTCTCTCTCTCTGATAATTTTCATCATCAGCTTGAGTTTAGGATAAATGCCAAAAGTGACACCAGCTCCTGAATAAACACCACTGCCTTGTGCCCCCATGACCTAATAACGACAATAACTCACAACTATAGATTGCTCACTGAGCCAGGCTCCACGGGAGAGCCCTTACATGCTTTTTCTCTTTTAATCCTCACAATAACCTGATGCAATACAAACTATTATTACCCCCAGGAGGAAATGGATGCTTCGAAAGGTCAAGTACCTGGCCGGGGGTCACAGAGCCAGTGTGCAGTGGAGCCAGGGCTTGAATCCAGGTAGCCTGGGCTTCTAACCCTGATATCACACTGCTGCCCTCAGGAGTCTTTGCACACAAAGAGTGTCTGGCCAGGATGTCCCTCTTCAGGAATGGCAGCATAGTGACAACTATCTACACATCAGAGGCACCAGCTGTGAACTGAGATGAACCCTACAAAGTGAACCGCTCCTCGGACCATAGAGTCATCACAAGGCAGGAGCTGGAAGAAGCCTCTAATAGACCTTAGGAGCCACTCCCTCACTTTATAGACAGATACAATGATGCTTGGGGGCCCACACTTCAGCTGGTGGAGCATCCAAGATCATCCAAGAGTGCTTCTGCCTATGGCCCCCGATTTGTGGTCCACTCTCAATGCAAACTGGACAAGAGGCAGTTTGAGATCAGATTTGGCCTGCTCAGTTCTTGGTTCAGACCTAAACACCCTGGCTTGTTTCACAGCTGACTCAGCCCTCTGGAGGCCCCCCAAGTTGAACATGATTTTAGAGTAGCCTCCAAAATATGAGGCTGCTGGTTACCACATCTGCTCTACAGACCTGGCAATAAACTCTGCTCCTTGTGCCTGAGTTTCTTTGTAGCCTCCTCTCTTCCGCAAAGAGCTGACAAAGGATTTTTATTCACAAACCTCACGTCATGGTCATTCTATTTCCATGGCTACTCCATTAGTTTAAAAAAAAAAAAAAATATATATATATATATTTGGCTATGCTGGGTCCTAGTTGTGGAGCGCAGAGTCTTTGATCTTCCATGCAGCATGCAGGATCTTTAGTGGCAGCTTGTGAACTCTTAGTTGTGGCACCATTAATGCTAAATTTTGGTCACATCCTCATGGGATGAATGGACAACCCTCAAAGTACTGAACCGGAAGTCCAGGTTGTTCAGGCAACTTCCATCCTAGCCTTGGCTGCAGCCCACATCCCCAAATGAAAGTGTTATATGTTCTCAATAGCACCAAACACTTTCTTCCCCAGTGCTTATCAAGGTTGTAAATTACATTAGGTGTGTGGCTTTTCTATTACTGTCTCCTCTCACCCCAGGCTTCAAACTCCATGAGGTCAGAAGCCAGGTCTGTTTTATAGTAAAAATAACTCTGAGCACTGGGCTTGATCGGCATGGAGAAGGTGCCTAGGAAATCTTTTCTGAGTGAACAGGTAAGAGGGTGGGTAGATGGATGTGGATAGATGTTGAGAGAGTGGATTTAAAAAAAAATGTCTAGATGCCAGATTACCAGAATGGCACCTGAAGCTGAGGGAGGTCCCACTGTGCACAATGATGAGGCTAAGGAGGGCCAGAGTAGGTGTAATAATTCTTCCCCTACCTTCCTTCCCCACCTGCAGTCTCTCCAGCTACCACCCTGGAGACCTCCCGCAGAAGGATGTCCCCTGTAACTGGCAGCCCCTGGGTTAATGGCAACCTCAGGAGGTTGGTGAATGGGACTATATTCTCTCTTGTTTATTTGGATTTTGCCCCTTTCTTCCTCAGCTTGCTGCTCCAGGAAAGGTATTGGGAATATTCTAACAGATGTGAGGGAAGCAGATGAGCAGGCTGGAGCAGGTAACCTTTATGTACTTCCGGAAGTGGAGCTGACAACAAGCACTTTATCTGGACATTCCCCTACCAAGGAGAGGAGGTGGATGGGAGAGAGGGAGGAAGTCCATTCTTGGAGATACCGGTTTCTAACTGCTGCTGCCTCCACTCTAGTGACACATGGGACTTCATAGGCTCGTGGGCACCTCCTTCATGCCCTTGGTGCAGGGCCTAGGGTAGTGCTGGGAACAGAGGTGCATTTGAGGAAGCATCTCTATAATCATAATGGCAAAGAGAACCATAACGGCATCAACACTAAGATGCAAATTAAAGACTAACCTTTCCTCTGCTTTTATAATCAGGGCACTATTAAGTACCAGGCACTTCCCATGGTATTTCATAGGGTCCTGCCATGGTCCCATCCTATAGACAGGGAACTAGGAGGCCTGGGGAAATTCAGCTCCAACAGAAGTGTGCCCAGTTGGGGGCCATGGTTCTGTTTCATCTGTTCCCTGGAATCTTATAGGTGGAAACCCTAGAGGTCATTCAGGTCACCCTCAAACCTAAGCAAGAATTGCTCCATGACTTCCCATGATAGCACTGCGGGCCTACCAGTCCCAAGCATCCTGCTCTGCCAAACTCTAGAGGTTGCTAATTGTTGCCTGCTCCTCTGTTAGCAACCCGCAGAGTTTAAATCCACCTTCTCTGAAGCTTCCTCCTGTTTCTTCTGGGCTGTGCCCCCAGGGGCAGGCAGGGATCCAAGTGCTGGGAGCTCTGGGGGACCTAGCCTTGGCAGGAGGGTTCCCCCCGCCAATGAGGCTGACCCCCAACCTCACTCTGCCGCGGTCTGTTGAACGTGACCTGTACCTTTGCCCTTGGCTCCTACACACACGCACGCGCGCGCGCGCGCACACACACACACACACACACACACACACACACCCCACGCTTTCAGCAAGGAGACAGCCTCTGTCTAGCCTGGAGTGAAAGAGTAACTAGTACATTTTCCTGGTTCTTCCCATACCCCACCCCACCCCCACCCTACTCCCACCTTCTTTTTTTAAACCTTTGGATGGATCTAGAAAGAATAAGCCAGCTACGACGCCGGTTGTGGAGAGGCGGGAGATGCTCTCAGGGCAGATAGCTCTGCTGAGCCCCTTCCCCAGGTTAACTGCGATGGGGGAGGGGAAGCATCTTGGAGCAGGGAGGGGTGGGCTTATCCCGGAGGACACCCAAGCACGACCCCAACACTGCAGTTGGGTTTTGATTGCCCTCTCCTTCCCCCTAAAAAAGCGCGATGGGGATGGGAAGGGGCGGGGCTCGGGGAAGGAACGCACCGGCCGCACCTCGACCCTGCTGACTCGGCATAGCTGGCTCCGCCTGCCCCAGCCCGGCATTAGGAGTAGCCGGGGCCGCTCGACAAAGCTGGGGAGTGGCGCCCCTCCACCTGGCATGCCTGTCTGCCCTTCCGCGGCCCCGGCCCGGCGGACGACGCTGGCGGCCGGCCATCTTCCCTCCTCGCCCCCGCGGCCGACGCCTCGCAGCTCCGCACCCGGGAGAGACCGCAGGCCAGCCGCCACCCACCATCCCGGCCCCCGGCTGGGGGTCAGCTGGCGCGCTCCAGCGCCGTCGCCACGTGGCGGGTGGGACCGGGGCAGCTGGAGCCCTGCCCTCTAGGGGGTTCCCATCGACATGACCCGGGGGCTGGACGTGGGGGCGCAGTTGCTTTCTTGGGGGCATCCTGGCGAATTGTCGGTGAAGCCTTTGAAACATTTGCGCAGGGCAGGCTTCGGTGCCACATGTCCACCCTCCCACTTCGGTGGGACTGCTCTGGCTTTTCCCGCCCACGGTTCCCTCGAGGTCTGCTGTCCTTCTGCGTCCTCGGTCGCATGGGGCAACACTGTGATCCCACCCAACAGCCACTTTCTAAAGGATTGACATTCAATTCTAGGGCTCAATTCGGTGTCCCGACCTGATTGTAAGCGCCCCCAGGGCAGCCGAGTCCGGAACAGTGTGCCCGGGGCAGGTCTGGAGGCGGCTCTTCGCCTGGATTGTCCGGGCCAGCGACTGACCCAGCAAGTGAACAGCGATGAGGCCCAGGAGTGGAGTTTCCAACCACGTGGAGTTTTCACGATGGGGGAAGACAGGGAGGGGAGCAACCTGGAAGCCCCCAGAGTGTGACCGAGTGTGTCTCTTTGACGGTAGCCTTCTGGGCAAATCCATTCGTCGCTGGAGCAGCGGAGGCTGCGAACGAGCCGGGTTCACCCCACCCTGGGAGCGGGCCGCCTGCCGCCCGGGGAGGCTTGGGAAATGGGCGAAGTGGTCAGACTGGTTTCCGGAGCCGGGCTCGGAATCCACGCGGGCTGGCAGGCATTGGTGGGGGAGGATTGAGCCCCGCCAGCGGCGTTGGCAAGGCCACCCTGGGATGCTTTGTTTTCCATCCTCGAAGGAGACCCTGCAGGATGGGGGTGGGAGGGACAGCAGACGTCCGGTTGGGAAACCCAGTTTCAGGTATGAACCAGTAGTCTGGCAGCTCCCCACCCCTCTGGTGCCCAGCCCCCTTCTGCCCGGTCCCGACTTTAGCCAAGAGTATTTGGGAGACTGAGTTCCCGGTCCACAGCGAACCCGGGCTTTGATCTTGGTATTTGAAAGAAACAAGGGGAGGGGTGGGGTGTGTGAAGAAGAGTCCAGCTCGGCCACTAACCTGAAAGACCATTCACAGGACACTCCCCTCTCCCAGCCTGTTTCCTCATCCATCACCATCTTTTCCAGTCAGACACTCCTGGGGGTCTGCATGCACCGGGAGATGGGGACTCAGAACCCCTAGGGAGTCGCGTGGAAAGGAAAGGAGGGTGCAGAAGCCGATGGCCACCCGCTCCCTCCCAACCTAGGACGTGCAGTCGGGAGGAATCAACCAGCGGTTGGAGACCTTGGGTGCCCCCACCTCATGCCCAGGGGCTGGGGACTTGGGAACGAGAAAATGGAGTCTTCAGGGAGAAAATTCCCTACCTAGGAACAGTGTGGCACTTGATGGAGTAGGCTGCCAGGAGCCAGATTCTCCCTCGGTCTCAGGGGTGAGGAAGGGGTGCCTCACCTTCCCCCCGCCCCACACACACATCATAAACCCCCCAGGTCGGGAAGTCCTGTGCAGGGGCGGTGAAGGAAGGGGGTGAGCAGCAAGCTGGGGGTTTGGGGCGACAGCACTGCCATCCCAGAAAAATGGAGCGCTGAATCTCGCGTTTGCAGCAGCTGCTGGGCAGCTCGGGGGGTCTAGAGAGCCGCCCACGCTGCGGTCTTCTTTGAGGTTCCTAGGGGGAAAACGGGGGCGTGAGGTGGGCACTACACGAGGTCAGTGGGGACTCGAGGATTAGTGACACCCCCCCAACCAACCCAAGTAGAAAAGAGAAGGAACTCGAGGCTAGAAGAACACCCAGCTCTTGTCACCCGCCCAGCCTGCGGGGGACCCCACCCCCCTTCCCGCAACCAGGGTGGGCTGCGGCGAAGGCGCGGGTCCAGCCCGGCAACCGAGGTGGAAGAGGTCCTTGCTGACCCTCTAGGGCTAGGCGAGTGGCCGTCGCACGAGAAGCCCCCCCTTGGGAGGGGCTGTGCGGGCTCCCAGGGAGGGGCGGGGCGAGGGCTCGGGCCCCGGAGCCCCCAGGCCGCCCAGCCCGGGTGGGCTGCAGGGGCCCCCGCGGGCCCGGGGCGGGCTTTGTCTGCCGCGGCTCCTCTTTGGGAAGGCGCCAGCCCGGGTACAAGATGGCGGGGAAAGGGTGGGATCGCAGGCGCTCGCCACGCGGAGCGGCCCCGCTCTGCCTGCAATGCAGCAGGGGGAGGGGCGGGAGGCGGCGGCGACACTGCGAGCCCCCCGCCCCCGCCCCGGCCACCGAATGCGCCCCCCCGCCGATGACCCCGCGCCCCTCTGGCCCCGCCGCCTCTGTCTGGCGGCTGCAGCCTCCGCCTCACTCCGCAGAGCCCCGGCCGCGGCAGCTGCAGAAAATGGCTGCCAAAGCGGCGCCAGTCGCCACGCTACCACGGGCGGGGGGCGGGCTCCGCGGCCGGCCCGCAGCCCCGCTCCCTTCCGCGTCCCGGCACTCTCCGCCCGGGCGCCCGGACCCTCGTGGGCACCGGGGAATCTGGGGCCGCAGCGGGGGGCGAGAGGGGAGGGGGAGGGGCGGTTACCTGCCAGAGGAGGGGGCGGGGAGTGGAGGGTGACAAGGGGCCAGTACCAGGAGGGCGCTCTCTGTCCGTCCCCCCCCCCCACCCCATTCCGCATGCCCCCTGCCCTCGCGAGGTCGCGGCGCCCGGGTGGGGCAATGCTAATGGACTGTTGACCTCGGTGACCGCTTGCAGCCCACTGTCCGCACCGCCACCCCTTCCCCCGTGTTGAGGCTGGGCTGGCCAACCCTGATCCCCCTCAACTCCCCGCCACCCTCGGCGAAAAATAAAAAATAAATTAAAAAAGCTGTGTGCGTGCTGACTACAAAACGACCCAAGCCCGGAACTCTGCGGAGAAGATCCGGGTGGATCCTTCGGCGCCATGAGCCGAAGCGGCGGCGGCAGCTCAGCAGGTGCCGCGAGCCCACCCTCTTCTCTGCAGGGAGCAGCCCCCCGACCCCCGCCTCCGCCCAGCCAAGGGCCGCCGCCCGCGCCGAGGAGGCGCCCGCGGCCACCCTGCCTGGCACCCGGGCCCAAGCACGCTTCTCTGGGCGCCAAGGGGAGCCCGGGGTTCTAGAGAGAGGTGTCCAAAGAGATCTGGAGAATCGGCCGGGGGTGCAAGCTTAGGGCAGGGCCTAGGGGCGCACCAGGAAGGGAAGGAAATTGCCCCCCGGAGCCCCAGGGCTGGTATTGCTGGGGAAAAAACGAAAAGTGAGAACAGAGGACCCGTGGGTGGGGTTGGGTTCTGGAGCCCGAACCACTTGGCGCAGTCGAGCGGGTCTGTAGCCCCCTCTTACTCCAATCGGGAAGAAATCCGGGCCGTAGTGAGTCCAGCTGGCCAGGAAGAGGTGTTCCTGTAAATTGGGACTTTATTTTCCCCTATCTGCAAGTTTCTCTCACCCCTCCCACCAACCGGGTACTCAGCTCCAGCGATTTCACCACTACTGGCTGGAAATTTCAAATTCAATAAATAAAGAGGGCAGGGACCAACAGCCAACAGGTCAAGGAACGGGGTTTCCAGATTAGAGAATGGCTTCTGCTCTTGGAGTTTAAGAAAAGAGAAGAAGCAGCACACGTAAGGAGACACCTCCCCGTGACGGGAGAACATCTGGGGCCCTCCTCCCTCCCCTCGCTGGGCGAAGGTATCCATCCACCTACCTAAGCACGCAGAAACTTGGGGTTGGAGATTTAATATGAATGACCTGGCTAAATGGGCGTGGGCAGGTGCGGGGCAGGGATGGGCTACGTGGAAGTATCAGGAGGCTGCACCCGGGCATCCACGAATTTTTCCAGGGCTCAGAAAGGTCTCCATGGCAGAGGTCCAGAGTTGGGCGCAGACCCAGACAAATCCTCTGCCCCGAGGGCATCCCCAGTCACTGCGCGGGAGGGAAACTGTGCTTTCTGCTAGTCAAGACACCGCGGCAGCAAATCTCAGCCAAGGTCGGGGAGGGATATGTGCTGGCACCAAGGGCTGCTGCGGCCGCAGCGCTTCCTTCCGCAGAAACAGCGAGGAGGAGGAGGCGGCCAAAACTAACTCCATCCAGCAGGCAGCGCCCTCCTCAGTTTCGCACCCGCGTTCCCTGGCAGAGCCCGCTTCTGCCACCTTCCCCGGAGAGGGTCCAGGTTGGGGAATTCGAGTTTTGGAAGAGAAAGAGGGCGAAGGCGAGGAAGGATGCCTGAGACCGAGCAGAGGTCACGCAGGTCATCGTTCTCCGTTCCCATCCCCCACCCGAGCCAGGTCTTCTGTGCGACCCCCACCTGCGCAGGGCTCCAGGCACAGGCTTCCCAGTAGAGGGCATCGCTCAACGCCTGGGCTAGGCGGCGGCCCTAGAGGCAAGCTCTATCACGGGCAAAGTCCCAGGGCGCTAAGGTGCTCATTGTCTTAGCTGTCCCTTTTGGTTCTCCTGGGGACAAGCGCGAGTCCCCGAGAGGGTAGCTCCGGTCGCCGCGGCGTCGCTAGGAGAACATGCGCTTCGGAACTGGTTACCACTCAGGAGGGGTCAGCTGGACACCTGTGCGTGCGTGCGCGTGCGCGCGCCTCTGAGAGCGAGGGAGGGGCCGAGGGGAGCCCTGGGAACCGCTGTGCGTTTACTGCCCGAGTTTGAGGCAAACCCGAGCCTCAGGTCCATGGGAATAGGGACATCTTCTTCCTCCTCGGGCTCCCGTCCAGCGGGTGGGCTCAGCGCTGAGCACCTGACCTGCATCCCGCAACCTCCAATGCACTGCGTTCTGCCTGGAAACCCGAGGGTGGCTCTATCAGTACATTTTTCTCCCCCACGCAGCGTTCCCTCCACCACTGGCAGTTTTTTAAAACAACCTTTCAATGAGACATCGATTTATCATTATTATGATTGCATTCAGAAATCCAGCCCGAAGGGACACCCTGGGAGATAGTAATTTGGTGGTACCTAGGGCGGTTTGTGGTTTAGCACATCCCTAGTTCCGTAACCACATTTATTCGGCAGCTAATTGCTCTAATTACCTTTGGGGCGTGAGAGGTGAGCGTGAGTATGCTGCGGGCAGAGGGGAGACTTGGACTGTTCCCAGAGCCCCGTGCGTGCACACCGTGGACCTGATGCTGCTGCAGCAACCGCAGTAGCAACGCGCGCTCACACACACACACACCCTCCAGCTCCCCTCCCGCATCCGGGCCTTCCTGCTCCTCCGTCACCGCTCGCAAGGGTTTGGGGAGGGGGTGCGTGGGGTGGAGGTGGAAGCGTGAGCAGAGGGGGCGAGAACAGGCTGAGCGGGAGGAAGAGAATGATAACGAGGCCGAGGGGGAGGGGGAACAACCGCGAGGAGAAAACTTGGGGAGAGGGTCAGGCAAAAATGGGGGTAAGCAAGGAGAGGGGTGCGGAGACGAGAGGCGGGGAAGCCGCGGGAGAAAGAAAGGGAGGTGGTGGGGAGCGGGCGGGGGCGGCTGGCTCGTTTCCACTCGTGAGAGCCGGTTGCCGAGAGACGCGCGGGCCAATGAGCTAGCACCAGCTCAGCCCGGCACCCGCCGCGTGCCCTTATATGGTGCGGCCGCTCGGCGGGCGCTCGCGCACATCGCCATATAAGGGCAGGAACCTAAATACAGGCTATACCTTGTTCTCCGCTCGCCCGGCCGCGGCCTCGGCGATCGATGAGCGCGCCGCCGAGCGGGCTGCGGCGCGCGGGTCCCGGGAGCCGGCGGGGAGGGGGCTGCGGCGGCTGCGCAGCTGGGCCAGATGTGGCTGGCGCAATGGCAGCGCGAGCCAGCTGTGGCGCTCGGAAGGTGTAACCCGCAGCCTCCAGTCTCCCTCTTTCCTTTCTCTCCCACTCCAATCTCCCACTATTTCCGAGGTGCAGATGCAAATGAGCTAGAATTGACATCTAACTGCTTTTGTTTTAAAATAATAATGTGAGCGAGTCTGTGTTAAGTCTGAGCAAAGGCCCAGGATCACGAGAAACCTAGCCCCACGCTAGGGAGCTGGTAGGGTGGGGAGGAAAGAGCCCTGGACTGTGATTTGAAGGTTCGAGGTCCCCTCAGCTTTCTCCCTAGACCTGGCCCGTGGTGCCGTCAGCTGACATCCAGCGCCTTTTCCTCCGACCTCCTCGGTGCCAGGCCTGGCGGAGGTCCCAGGCCGGGGCTCGAGAAGCGGGGGCTGCGTGTGGCCCGAGCATAGAGGACCCACGGGTTCTGTGCCTGGGAGGCCCAGGCAGCCTGGAGCCAGCGGAGCGGCGGGAGGCAGCGGTGAGAGGCGTCGCTGTCACACCTCTCAGCGTCTTCTTTGTACCTGCCCAGCTCCTGGACTGCGGGCTACATGCTACCCAAGGTGACAGGCCTGGCAGGTCCGCGGCCCAGCAACGCGATTGGGCCCAAGGAGGCGAATTCAGACAGCTGCGAGGGAGAGGGCCCGCAGGAGGTCTCTTTGAGAGAGGAGGTTGGCCAGAGGGTAACCTCAGAACAACCGATCAGCCTCAGACATCTCCCGGCTCCTGTGTAACCCTTTGACCCCAAAGTCCTGTCTCCAGCTTGTTACACTGCTTGGTTTCTCCCTTCCCACTTCTGACCCATTTCCTAGCCCACCCAGTGAAGAGCTTTGGCCTCCTCCAGGCCAGGGTCTGGACCAGGAATGGCCCCTGGCCAGGATGCCAGCCAGTCTGGAAGGAGCCTCAGTGGTGTTATGACATAGTTCTCCTGCCAGCAGAGTGGGTGGGACATAGCTTTGCCAGTGAATGTTGTTGGAGACCCCACATAGCTTACCCATGGCTCCCCACTGTGTACCAGGCTGAGGCCTTTACTGCCGGCGGACATGAGAGACTCCCAAAGAGTCTTGCCAGAAGGCTGATGGTCCTGAAGAAACCTATGCATCTGGGCCAGTGGCCCCCAGAATCTGAGAGACGCATTCCCCATCACCCAGTGCACCGGTGTCTCAGGTGCCCCTCTCCATGCAGTTTACACTGGGGTTGTGTCCACTTTGTCTTGGCTTCCCCAGTGCCCGGAGTTGCCACAGAGAGAGCCTCTTCCCTCTAAGGAGGCCATTTCCAGTAGCATGATGCCACCTATAGAATGTACCTGGAATTAGTCCCAGCTGTGGCTATGCCTCCAGCAGCCTGGTGCTGTACTGGAACTGGAGAGAAGATAATGCTCCCTCCTTGTCCCCGATTGAGGTTCGGACTGGAGAGGTAGTCTCGTCACCCAGCGCTTCCTCCAGGACTCTTCCTCTTGCCTTCTTGAACCCCCCAGCTGTTTAGTAGTTCTGTGCCTGGCATCATTTGAGAAACTGAGACCAGAACCTGGAATGGCTGGAGCAGGAATTCCCAGCTCTCCCCAGGAGTCCCTGTGATTTCCCAACAGTCACAAGCTCCAGGGTTGTGTGCAGGCTGAGGCATCAGTGGTCAGCCGTCAACGGTGAACAAGTATTTTCTAAAGGTTTTGGAAGCCCAATAAACCTGATCACATGACCCCAAATGTACAGAAGGGGAAACTAGACAGGCTACTCTAAGGCTGCCTGATCCAAATGACCCTTTTACAGGACAAACTGAAGTCAAGAAGGGAAAAGAAAAATGACTTATCCAAGGCATCTCAGCCAGTCAGGGGTGGAGCAAGTACAGGTCTGAATCCAATTTTTTTTTTTAATTCCCCATCCACTGCTGTTTGGATTATCCAGGCACGTCTCGGCACAAGCTTCCATGTTTGCATGGCTTGGTGGTCCTGGAACCCTGGAGCTGGTGCATGAAGTCCCATGATGGCTGCCCAACTGGCTTTACCTGGGCCTTGGAACTGAATGCCTTTGGTGGCAGCCAGTAGCTCTTCCTGGGTGGCTGGGGAGGAGGAGGGGGGCCAGAGGCAGGAAACCTCTCTTGGACCCTGACCTCAGGCTGTTTCGCTGCTCGTCTGGGCAGAGTCTGGGAAGTCCAAGGGTCAGTGACCCCAACTGCACCCCAGATGACTCTGTTATGCCAAACACCATGACTTGGAGCAGCAGTGGGGCGTGTCTAGCTTCCTGCTGTGCTTGGTTCCAGTACCATGACACCTCCTCTTAGGCACCGCAACTCCTGGGTGACAGACCTAAGTCAGCCCTGTCCTCAGCTTAACTTGGTCACCAGTAAGTTACTTAGCCCCACTGAACTTGTTTCCCCATATTTAAATGTGATTACTGAAGTCTCCCTCTAAGGACTGTGATGAAGAATAGAAGAGTTTGGAAGCTTCTAGCTAGAGCTTGGCATGGAGCAAGCAGCCATTGCTCAGCAGATGGAAGCTACATCTATCCACTCCCACCACTCCTGCACACCCTCTTGTGCCAGGTTAGGCACAAGGCTCTGCTAGACAAATGACCATAAAGCTTCATGTACATTTGGGCCCATGTAGAAACATGGGAAACTCCATGTAGAAACTCCCAAGCGCTCTCCAGCGGGCTCCCTTGGGCAGCTAATTTGTGGGTGTCAGCTCCAACTTCCACCCTATCCTTGGATAAATTTCTCCAGTCAGTACTCTCCAGTTCTAGCCTGGCTCCATCCTCTGCTGCAACCCAGAATCCAGCAATCTAGCCTTGGCTGGCTTCCCTGAACATCCCTAGGAGCTCTCCGGTGTAGACTGCACCAGGATCTTTCTCTCTGGGGAACAGAAGTGCCTGAACCCACAGAGGCTGGAAGAAGCACTACCTTACTGTAGGAAATTGAGTCTGGGACCTCTTTACTCATCTTAGAAAAACAGCACGTGTGTGTGTGTGTGTGTGTGTGTGTGTGGTCTTGCCTTCCTGGGATCCAAATTACTCTCCATGTGGGTCCACTAGAGGTACCTATCAGAGCAACAAAATGGGAAAGACCCTGCCAATTTGGCAGTTGGGAATACTGATTTTTCAGAGAGGAGGAAGTCTGCTCATCTTGTGGGGCAAAGGCTGAAGGCACTTTCCTGGATTCCCCTGAGCTGGAAACTTGGGCTGGACAGCGGTTGAAAGCATCAGCTGGAGGGAGCAGCAGGATTAGCCTACAGGCTCAGAGTACCCTGGGGTGGGGTGGGGGAGGCTCTGTCTGAGGCTCCAAGTCATCTCCCCCAAGCCACCTCTCCTCCACTTCTGTGCCCATCTTTCCTTCTCTTCCCTCACACTTGCCTGTGGCACACCCTCGCTCTCAGGATGGGATCCCCACGGTGGATATCGGTTCACTAGTCAGCCCAGACAGGCCACTGCCCCCACTCGCTTCTGACTGGTCCAAGAGCCTTTAAAGCCCAGCTGGCTTACTGCGATCCCCGCACCCACTGCCCTCACCCTCTCCATTTCCACTGGACCAATCCGCGCGGATCCGACTAGCGCAAAGTGGGGCGCGAACTTTTCCCCTAATCACACTGGGGAATTTGCATTTAGAAGTTTCCGCCTCCTGGGAGGAAAGCTCACCACCCCGCTGCCCCGCACTGGGGCTAGCGACAGTGACTCGGAGCCCGAAGCCTGGCGCCCGGCGCCCCCAGGTCGCGGGCGCCGTTCCAGCGGGGTGGCCAGCGCCTCTTTCCGCGTGGGCCGCTCTTTGTTCTCGGTCGGTTGAGCCCGGCTTGGCTCCGGCTCTAGGGTCAACGAAGCTATTACTCCGGACTTTGCAGGCTGGATGGCGCCTCCCTCAGGAGGAGAGGCTGCTCCCGGACTGGGGAAGTTCGATCTCTCCCCTAAGCTTGCGGTGGGGGGTGGCGGTGCGGTAGTGGGGGGGACTGTTTAGGGACCCACTGCCCGGGGCTGCTAGAATACTCGCAGCGGCTGGAGAACGAGGTCGGCTAGGGACCTCCTTCAGACTTAGATTTAGGAAGCTGTTAAACCGGCAACGCCCTGAAAGTCGGACTCCTTTCTCTACTCTTCACTGGGTGTCCACCCTACTCTCGCAAAAGGAGAAATTGAGGCTGAAACCTGGATCTGGGATTGGGAGACTAGGAGCCCCAATTCTCCCCGCGTTTGTTTCCCAGCTAGGAAAAGACTTGAGGGAGGCTAGAACTTTGCTCCCGTATTCCAGGGGTGCCCTTTCCTCAGGGTACCCATCCTCCTAGGGAAGAAGCTGTGCTATCACACCCACCGCCAGGAAAAAAAAAAAAAAGATAATACCTCCAGGGTGAGCTGTGCCACCCAGGGAGGTGTAAAAAAGTCTGGATGGAGACTGCGTCCAAAAGGCAGTCATAATAAAAGCAGAGGAAAGAGAAGGATGGAGGGACGGCTGGTTTACTGTCCCAACCCAGTAGTCGCGACTCTCAGCGACACCCTCTCCCGTGCCGGGAGGTCTGTTGGCGCCCTCCTTCCTTTCCGCGGAAACAGCCAGTCCCTCGACTGTGGGCTAATCCTCCGCCCATTTCCCCTCTCGCTTCCCCACTTCACTCTGCAGGTCGCTTCACTCTCAGCAATTCCTAATCCTGCTTTCCCTCTTCAACTCTGATTTTAAAAGAAATATAAGAATTATTTCAAAAGAAGTGACCGCAATGGGGGCTTTTTCTGCCACCTCCTTAAAAAACGTAAAACTTCCGTCTTCTTGGAAGAGATAGGGAATTCCTGTCCACAGGGCGATGCAGGGAGGCTGGGGGTGGATCTCCCACCCTTATGCACTGTGCTCTCTCTGCGTGGTTTGCTGGGGAAGACAAGACTGACCTTGGAGGTAACAAGTCCTTCTGAAAAAATCCTCTGGAGCCCAGAATAACCCTGAAAGTGGCCCCACGATTACAATTCTGGTCCAAATCCATTTACCATATTTATTTGTGGATTTCTCCCTCCCACTCCTCTTCATATTAAAAAAGATCAAAAAGACGTTTTAATGTATAAAAGATGTTTCCTCCACATAATACCCTCATCACCACCCACATACCTTTTTTTTTTTTTTTTTTGCTTTGAATCCAAGGACTTTTGCTGCGCCAATCGTCGCGGCGACCGTCCCAGAGCAAGGAAGTGATTCCTCTTGATCTGTCCAAAGGGTGGGGAACTGAGCCCTAGAGGGGCCAGGCCAGAGGCCCAGAGCGCTGATCTGCGGATACCTCCTTAATCCTTGTCGAGCCGCTCGTCTATCTTCTCTCTGCCCAGCGCTATTTTCAATGTCGACCTGATTATATCCCCCAGCAATCCCCCATGCTGTCCCTGTTTCTTGGGCCACTGAACCTCCCACCAAAAAAAGAGTGTTTTCCAGGATTCCCACGGTGGCTCAGTCCTTCACCCGTTTGGCCAGAAAGTAGCTACACTTCAACTAGATAAGTAACAAACTCAGCTGTGAACCTGACATTTCCACTACTTTAAATTTCACCGCTCCCTGGTCCTGGTCAAGAACCCCATACTCAGCAAAATCAGTTTTTCTTGCCGTAAGCCTCTGTTTTCAGGATCTTAAGGACTAACTGAAGAAATCAAATTAATTTTGCCTCTGATTACTGTGTTATTCTAGATAAGCCATTATTATGCAAATGACAGAGTGCGGCTTTCAAGTTGAATAAGAACCGTGCCGGGTAGCGGCGCAGGACTGCCCCAGATGTTTGCATAATTACTTCTGCCCTAACTTCGAGAGTGCAAAATGTCAAGGGAGGAAGTGGTGCGGGTAAATACGGTACCACATTCCCTGAATTTGATTTCCTAGAGAAGGGCGGGGAAGCCGATCTGAGGCTTTCGTCTGGAGCGAGAGAAGGCGTCCCGACTCTCTGCCGAGGGTGTCCCAGCCCAAGTGGCCGTCGACGCCCTCCCCCTCGCGGGTGAGCCATCCCGCAGCCAAGAGTGGCCGGAGAGACCCGGGTCTCGCCGGGGCAGTGAGGCGCTTGCGCGGGGACTGAGCCGCTGCTAGCCGCGCGCTTTCCGGCAGCCCGGGAACCGGCAACTGGGCTTCTGGGCGTGCGCGGAGCCTGCGCGCTCTGGACATTCAGCCTCGACGCCCGTCCGGCCTGGTCTGACCCCCGACAGCGCCCCCTCCTGGGGCTAAGGCTGGGGGTGCACCTCGGGATACCCGGCGCGGGGCTACAAGGAAAGGCACTGATTAGAGCCGAAAGGACGCCGAGGTTCCATCCACGTCCGTCAGAGACAAGAAGGCCGGAACCTCCTAAGAACCGTCGCCTTTTCTCCGTCGAATCTCAAACGTCTGCCCCTAGGGTTTCCCGTACGCCCCCGCCAGGGCGAACGCGTCGGCGGAGCTCGGCCTCCGGGGGGGGAATTCCGCTGGAGCACCCAGACTCATCCCCCTACCCCGCAACATGTGCCTTCTTGAAGGACCTGGCAGGCTCTTGGTGTTTCTGATCTCTGAAACGGGAGACTGGACGTTGGCTCTTCTCAGCGTGAACAGCCTCATGAGGAAGTGGTACTGGCCGGGGGATCTCGAGTTTGGAACTAACTCGAGGTCCCGAGTGAGTGAGTGAGTGAAGTCGCTCAGTCGTGTCCGACTCTGCGACCCCATGAACTGTAGCCTACTAGGGTCCTCTGGCCATGGGATTTTCCAGGCAAGAATACTGGAGTGGGTTGCCATTTCCTTCTCCAGGGTATCTTCCCAACCCAGGGATCGAACTCCGGGTCTCCCTTATTGCGGGCAGACACTTTATCATCTGAGCCACCAGGGAAGCCCCATCAAAAAGTCACTTCAATTCCTTCCGCTTGGGGGCGGGGTAGGAAGTGAGAATGAACATGAAGAGCCCGACGGAGTCCGAGGCATCCCTGCAGATTCCCTGGGGGCGGGAGAGAGCCTGTGGGGTTGGAGAGGGCAGTGCGGCGACCAGTTGGTCTGCATTGCTGGCGACCGAAGTGCCTACCCTGGCAGAGGTCGGGTTCTAGGGAGCCCAGACCTCGCTGAGCGCAGGCTCTGGGGCTACCAGTCTTCACCCGGTGTCTTCCCTTGGGAAGTGTATGTTCCCTGCCTTCCTGATGGATGGGGTCACCAGCGGGTAGGCAGCACACACACACACACACGGACCCTGCCTAGTCACTGCAAGGCCAAGGCTTTCCCCGTGCAGACAGAATGCGGAGTCAAACTCTTCTCCTGGAGCATCCTGATCACAGACTGAAGTCAGTGTGTGGGTCAGTGAGCCCTGAGGCCAAGGATGACGCCTTAGGGGAGTTTTCGAGTCCCGGGAAATCTCGGGGCTAGGAGGCTTCGGATAACACCTTCCTCTAGGCTTTGACCCTTAGTTTTTGACCCTTAGGTTATCCATTTGTCTCTCGCGGCTCTGCCACTCCCCCACGCCCTCTTCGCCTCTCTCAGTTCCGCCCCGGCTTAGGCCGTCGAGTCTGAGCCCCTTCTTCAGGGCCGACGGGAACCGAACTCCCAGACTCATCCATTCTCAGTCCCCTTCCATCCTGCGGGACAGGCACGGATATGCAGTAGCTCAGGTCTCCCACTCACCTCGGACCTATCTCCCCTTGTACCCCTCCAGCCCCAGAGTGCCTCCGGGCTCCTGGAGCGGGATTTTGCAAGCAACACGAGGCTGCCTTCCTGGAGAAGATTTGGGGGATTCACCCCGCGGCGCGCGTGAGCGCATGCGCGCCAGCTTCAGCGCTGTGCGCGTGCTTCCACTGCACCGCACCCGCAAGGAGCTGGGCCTCCGCGCTGCCGGAGTCGCGGTTTTGGTAGCAAGCCTACCTGATGCGACGCCTCCCGAGGCAAGTATCCTAAGGGGCAAATTTAGACTGCGTCTAAGGAGTCTAAGGAGCAATTTCCCTGGGAGGGTCAGTGAGCACCCAGCTCCCTCTTTGTGGGTACCCCTCATGGGAGGCAGGGACAGCTCTGGCTGATACTGGATTCCTTGAGGGAAAGTCACCCAATCCAGACCCACCAAGTCTCATTAGCCTGACCTGGCCCCAGAACACTAAGAAGGACAAGTGTTACAGTAATAATGAACATTTATTGAGCATTTACTTATGCCTGATGGTGTGACAGTGCTTAAAAAAATATTAATATTTCTTTTTAAAATAACAATTATGGGGACAGAAGCACAGAGTGGTTAAGTAACTGGCACAAGGGCACACAGCTAATAAATGAATTTGAACCACTGGCCCTGGAGCCCACAATTTTAGCCACTGTGCTCTGTGATGAAGGAAAAACAAAGACTTCCACTATCATCCAGCCTCCAAGTGGGTTGATTTGGCTCCTAGAACTCATCCCTCACTCTGTTGTTTCAGTCTCTCTTTCTCTCTCTTTTTTTTTATTCTGATGGCCCAGGTCAATGTTTCTGCTTAGCATGGTCAGGTTGCTCACTCTGACAATGAGACCACTGTCTTCTATGGCCAGTTCCATTGGCCCTTTCTTACCTTGAATAATTTCCATAAGCCGGGAAGAAGTGAAACATCTAGAGGGTTCCAAACTCCTGTCTTACAGTATCAGAGAGCACTGGGCTTGGGACTCCTCACACAGAACCCCTGATGTGTGGCCCTGGGCAAGTTATTTGGCTACACCGAGCCTCAAGTTTCCTCATCTGTAAGATGGGGATTATGGAATTACTTTTATCTGGTTGTTGTGAATGTTAAGTAGGATAATGCAGCTGCTCAATAGATGCTGCTTGCCCCGTGGAGCTGCCATTCATCCTGTGATTTCAGGGGGCTAAGTCAAAGGTTATGTTGCTTCTAGAGTATGTGCAGGCTTGTGAGAAATGTGCTGCATGGTCATCCCTTTAGTATCCTTTGCAAATTATTCTAGTGTTCCTCTGACACCCATTGAAAGTCTACTCGGAAGGAGAAAATGGGACAGGAGAGGTGGGAACTTCTTGATTCTGGGAAGGACTAGAGGCTGGAAACTTCTAGGTTCCAGGCCAGAAACCTTGGCAGCCTCCCTCCTGTCACCATCCAGCCTGTCCGGGTCGGGTCTTTGGGACTTCTTTGCAAGGTGTTGGATCACCTCTGCCTTTTCTCCTGTAGCGGGCGAACAGCCTCCCAGAGGCATCCGGCCCTGTCCAAGCGTGGGGGCGGCAGAGTCGGAGGACGCCTGACGGGCTCCGGGGCTGCTGGTGGTAAGCCACGGGCCGCGATCGCCGCACACGCGGCCACGCTCGGAATCACCCGTGCTCGCTTCACAGCCTGCCCTGTCGTCGCGCCGGAGGCGGATGATTTCTAAATCCGCCCGCGTCCGCGGCCAAGACCAGGCAGGTCCGACACCCGCCAAGCCGCGGAGCTGAAACGCTCCCAGTGAACTAGCCGAGGCCCGGCCGCATCCTCCAGCTAGAGGACGGGCTGGGGCTTGTTGGTTTGGCCGGCGACCCAGGAGCCGAGCCCGTCACCCCGGTCGCCCTTCCCCTTTCCACTCCTCGGACCGCGCCAGCCTCGAGGACCCCTCCCCGGGGCTGAGTCCGCGGGCAGCGGACACTGGGCAGCCTAAAAGGGCCCTGGACCGAGGGCGGCCCTCAGGTGAAGGAGGCGGGCGCGTGGAGGCACAGGATCCCCACACCTTCCGGAGACTGGGCCAAAGGCTGGGGCTGGCTTCCAGAACCCGGAGCAGGTTCTGGGGGCACTTTGTCGGGAAGGGAAATGGCAGGCATGTGCCCAGTTCACCGAAATGAGTGCAGAATCGGGCAGTAGACCTAGGGGGTCGGGAAGCAGGTGGCCCGATGTGGGCGGGCGTCTGTATTTCCACAAACAAAGGAACAGGGCAGCTCACCCCGGAACTTGGGGGTGGTGGGAAGACGGCTAAAAGAATCGCCGACAATTTCCTTCATAAAAATGCGATCTGAGAGCATTTGATTTCCACTTTCACTCCCCCTCGCCCTCCGCCCCGACACACGCACTGTCTCCAAAGACACTCAAATTGCAGCCATATGGGGCTAAAGTAATAGGAAGCAGTTACCTTATTTACTGAAGTGGCGGCGCACTCAAACTTGACAGCCACAGCCGAGGACCGCCGGGCAATGAAATTAAGAGCAGAAGGTTCTTGTTCTTTGAAACTTTGTTTTGTTTACACCCAGGGGTGCACGCGGGAAAAACAGTTATCTGACTTTGAAAGATAAAAGAGGTTGTGTGTAGGAAAGAAGGGAGGTGGCGAGAATTGAGTGATGAGGAAGGCAGGTCCAACAAGAAAGGTGGGGAGCTAGGTTCCTTCTTCCCTGGGTTTCTAAGTGTCACCGGCTGATCACTTTGAAAGAAGGGGTAGGGACTCAGCGGGAAGGATGCCTCTACCCACCCCCTACACTAGCGCCCTCCATAGCAGGTACAGGCAACCTCCCTCACCAACCAAGGAGGCCCCAGCTCTGGGTCGCACCAAGACTACAAGCCCATTTCTCAGACTTCTTCTCACTTGGTCTCCAAACTCTCGGGGCGTCGAGGTCACTCAGTGACCGGTGTTCACACTCTCTCCAATCCTGGTGTCTTGCAAACAGATGGCAGCGGTGCTCGAGTCAGGAGTGAGACACACCCCCATCACCAAACCCGGGGTTTCTCCGCCCACACCGCGGGACTGAGTTTCTCTGCAGCGGACAAGAACGGGGCTTGGTCTGATTGTTCTCAGGTTATTCTATGCCTCTCCTTTCCTTCAGGATCGAGTTCCACCTTTGCTATGGGCACTGTAGGAATCCCCGACGTTTGCAAACTCAGGCACTTCCAAAGCGCTAATTTTGTTCAGAACAAGTGTTTTCACAACCAGGCATAAAGACAGGCAGAAAAATGCGGGAAAGCAAAAAAAAAAAAAAAATTACTAAATACCCCCTGGAGGAGGGGCCGTGCACAACAGCGCCAGGGTTTTTCATTTCCCACTTGAAGCTTCGGAGGCACTTAAGCAAAGAAGAAAGAAAAGAGAGTGAGAGAGGTACGAGGGAAGAAAGAAAGGAAAGAAGGAAGGAAGGGAGGGATGGAGGGGAAAAGGAGGAAAGAAGAGAAAGACAGGGAGGGAGGAGCTGAGCTAACTTTTTCAGCGTGAAACTGAAACCATCGACCTCTGCACGCCTCGTGCAAACTCCGGGTCTGTAAAGGCACCCAACGCAAACAGCTTGCGGGAACAGCGCCCCAGAAACCCTATCAGAAGGGAAACCACCACTCTTTGCGGGCGCGGGCCGACTCGCGAGGGATGGGAAAGGACGTGGGTGGGGAGGGGCGGTGGCGAAGCCCCTCCGTTCCTCCAGCCATTTCGGGACAGGCTCCCTCCTTCCGGCTCTAAGGTGGCCCTAAGGCTGCCCGGGGAATTCAAGAGACCGGTGCGTGGCTGGCACAGCCGGGCAGCCGTCGCCCGCAGCGGGCAGCGAATTCCAAGAGGCTGCGGGCGGGGCGTGCAGAGCGACCCGGGCCCAGGGCGGAGGGTGGGCTTTCTCTGGGCGGGGAAACCAGACACTTACAGGCGGCTGAGGCCGACTTTATTTTTACTGCCCAAACTGTTGGAAAGTATTTAAGCTTAAACAGAAACAGCTGTATCGCTGGCACCGGCCAACGAAACTATTTGTTACCGGGAATGACTTTTTATGATTAAGGACCCGGCCGTCGGCGGCCTCTCGCGGGCAACTCGCGCGGGTCGCCAGGGCTATCTAGGCGTCGCCAACTCGCTGTTCGTTAAGACCGAACGGCCAGAGAGATGAGGCTGTTCACCCAGAGCTCACCTTGTAAAGTTTGAGCAAGGCCAAAATCTGGACCCCCGCCCCGTTTCCAAGGGTGGGGGCGGGGAGTGCGGGAGTGGGAGGGTAGGAGTGGGGGCGGGAATCTCTCCTGTCCAGCGCGCCCAGGACCGCGCCGCACCCGTCGCGCACCTAACTTTGGACAGGAGGCCGGTTTTCCGCTCTGGGCTTCCTGCCCTTGAGTCAGACTCCTTGGCTCGCCTTTCCTCCTCTCTCTTGTTCTCCTCTTTTTCCTCTCTCTCTCTGTCTTCCACCACATCCCTCGCCAAGGGAAGCTGTGCTTCCAGTCAAGTTTATCACCATGTTTTAACTAAATCGTGGGTTCCGAGGAGTGGGTGCTGTTACTTGCAGCTTGGGCGATAAGAGAAAAGGGTTGGGGATTGCTGGGCCCAGACAGGGCTTCTGTCTCTGTCGCTGCCGTCCCAGCCCACGGGTCACCGCGAGCTGAGCAGGAACGTGCAGTTTGCGTGTGTGCAAACGCGAGGCACGAGAGACCCGGTCCTCGCCCCCTTTCCTGGACCCCGCCACCTTCGCCCCTCTTCGTCAACCTTCAGTGGACACTGTGAGGCTCCCTGGGTTTTCTCGCAGTGTCTGCCACGCGCATTGGGATGAGCTGCCAACAGGAAGAGTGGGGCACAGGCCCAGCGGGTTGCCCGGGTACGGGTAAAGCAGGGAGCTTCCCCAGTCGCGCTCCCCAACCCCAGCCAAGCTCCAGACTCTGCCTTGGTGGACGTCCATGCCCTCCCCAACACACCCCGGCCTGGGGCAAGGAGCGGCTGGACTCGGGCTAGCGACACTTGGGGCCAGGGCCTGGAGTGGAACAGCAACGCGGGCTGGCGGCAGGGGCAGGTGGCTGCGGGTGTCCGGGACAGGTCGGGGAGGGGGCAGGAAGAAGGCGCGCGAACTCCCCCACGGGATCCTGGGGTGCGGAAAGACTCGGGCGGCAACGGCGGGCCGCCACTGGCTCTGCATTCGGCCTCCAAGCTGGGGGCGAGCGCTCGAGCCCAGCCCGCCTCGCAGGGCCCGGAGGGTGGCCGAGGGCAGGGTTGCGCGACCGGAGAAGGAGACACAGGCACATTGATTTGTTAGCGGGATGGGGCTGGCGGCAGCGGGGGGAGGCCGTTGCCATGGAGACCGAGGGTCGGGTGTGCAACCCGGGGGGAGGGGGCCGGGTGGGAACGCTGGCGAGGGGCGCGTCGCCGGCACTAGGGGGTTCGGGCGCGGCCCGCGGCGCCCCAGCACCTGTGCATTGTGCATTGTGCGGCGCGGGCGGCGGCGGGGGGAGGGAACGACGCGAGTCCTGGCGGTGGGGGTGGGGCGGGCTGGGGGTCGCCCAGGGGGCGGGGCCTAGCTGACACCGCCACCAGGGTTCCAGCGAGAGCTGTGGGGGACGCTGAGCACCGGGGGGACATCTTAGCGGCGGGGGAGGGGGCCCCGGTGGGGACCGAGGGTGGACGGCCCCCCTGCCAGCCCGACAGACTGACAGCGGCCGAGCCCGCCTCCACGCTACGCCACTTCCGGCGGCGGCCCCACCCCCCCCTCGCGCTCAGTCTCCGGAGTCGTCTCGGACTCCGCCCCCTGGCGATTGGAACGCGGGTCACGTAGCAACGCGGGGGAGAAAGCGAGAGGGGCGTGGCCCGGAGTTCGCCCAATCAGAGCGCGGGAGAGCTGGCTCTGGCCGCTCGGCTTTAGCAACGTCGTTAGCAACACGTGGGGCGGGAGGAAGCGCGGGGCAAGAGGGGAGGAGGGAGCTGGGCGAGGGAGGGGGCGGGGAGGGAGCGAGCGCGCGGGAGGGGGAGGAGAACTGACGTCAGCGGGAGAGTATTATGGTCTGTCGTGCGCTGGCTGCTGCTTTTCTGCTCCTGGAAGCGGCCAAGGGGGGAAGCGCCGAGTCAACATGGAGCTTTCAGCGGTGGGGGAGCGGGTGTTCGCGGCCGAAGCCCTCCTGAAGCGGCGCATCCGGAAAGTAGGTGCCCCCGGGCCTTGGGCCGAGCCCTCCCCTCCCGGCCCGGGTTCCCTCCCCCTGCTGCAACCCAGCTTCCCTTCCCCCAGGTCCCAGCAGCGGCCGCGGCCGTGGCGGCGGCTCTGAGCCCAAGCGCTTTCCTTAGACTTGCAGCGATGCACAGATTGCATGGGTGGGGGGCGGGGTGGGGGGAATGAATGCCGGTGCATGCACTATGTGCAGCGTTTCGTGCAGGGGGTTATGCAGCGGACGCGTGCCTTTTCGCGGTGGGATTTAGCGCATTCATTCGGTGCATGCATTTTTTGCATGTATTTCTCGTGTCCCCGTCATGCATTTTTCCCCTTGCACACACAATTTCCTTTTTGCATCTTCAGGGACGCATGGAATACCTCGTGAAATGGAAGGGCTGGTCGCAGAAGTAAGTAGGTTCTGTGCAATTCTCAACCCCAGACTGTTATTCCGGAGCTTTCTTTCTTCCTCTTTTTCCCTTTACATTGAAATACAATACAATGCAACAAGAAAAGTTACAGACATACACATGCACACCCGCGGTTCTTTCTCTGCTCCCTGGACTGACGCCCACTTCTTCCTGATTTCCTTTAGGTACAGCACATGGGAACCCGAAGAAAACATCCTGGATGCTCGCCTGCTCGCAGCCTTTGAGGAAAGGTACAGGCCCTTCCAGGCTTCAGCTTCTCACTTAGAAACACGAAGGGTGGCTCCTGTCCAGCCTCAACTGGAGGCGCACTTGGTTTCTTCACTCACGCACCCCTTTCCCCCCTTCTTTCTTTCTGCAGGGAGCGAGAGATGGAGCTGTATGGCCCCAAAAAACGAGGACCCAAACCCAAAACCTTTCTGCTCAAGGTAGGGTGACAGTGTCCAATGGTGGGCAGTAGTGTTCTTGTGTCAGTTTGTGGGAAGCAGGCCATGAGGGGTTATGAACCATTGGGGTGTGCTGTTTGTAATCTAGGAGGGAGTCCCTAGACAGGCTGTCACCGAGTCACTTCACCGCTAAGGGTATCTGAGGGGAGGGGCTTAGCCAAACTAGAATTCCTTTATCAGACCCCCTCAACCATCTAAAATAGACATAATCAACTACAAGAAAGGTACTTGGTACAAATGACTGCTTCCAGACAAATCTTCTACCCCTTTGCTTCCAGACAAACTGATACCCCTATGCTTCACCCCTACCTATATGGGAATTCCAAGGCATCAGAGGGTGAAGCTGGGAGGCTGGGGCTGGAAGAGCGATGGGGGAGGTGGGGGCGGGGCAAGGGCCCTGCTGGGTTCTTGACACTATCCTCTCTTCCTGAAGGCCCAGGCCAAGGCAAAGGCCAAAACATACGAGTTCCGAAGTGACTCAGCCCGAGGCATTCGGATCCCCTACCCAGGCCGCTCACCCCAAGAACTGGCCTCTACTTCCCGGTCCCGTGAGGGCCTTCGGAACATGGGTCTTTCCCCACCGGGAAGCAGCAGCAGCACCAGCAGCACCTGCCGAGTGGAGCCCTCTCGGGACCGCGAGCGCGACCGGGAGCGAGAGAGGGAGAGGGAACGAGAGCGGGAGCGTGAACGGGGCACCAGCCGTGCAGATGACAAACCCAGCTCGCCAGGTGACAGCTCCAAGAAGCGAGGTCCCAAGCCCCGGAAAGAGCTCCTAGACCCCTCACAAAGGCCCTTGGGAGAACCCAGTGATGGCCTCGGAGATTACCTCAAGGGCAGGAAGCTGGACGACACTGCTTCCGGGGCAGGAAAGTTCCCAGCTGGCCACAGCGTGATCCAGCTGGCTCGAAGGCAGGACTCGGACCTGGCCCAGTGTGGTGTGGCCAGCCCTAGCCCCGCTGAGGCCACAGGCAAGCTGGCTGTGGACACCTTTCCGGCCAGGGTCATAAAGCACAGGGCTGCCTTCCTGGAGGCCAAAGGCCAGGGCACCCTGGACCCTGGTGGCCCCCGGGTCAGGCACGGCTCAGGCACCCCTGGCTCTGTGGGGGGCTTGTATCGGGACATGGGGGCGCAAGGGGGAAGGCCCTCCCTCATCGCCAGAATCCCAGTGGCCAGAATCCTGGGGGACCCAGAGGAAGAATCCTGGAGCCCCTCTCTGACCAACCTGGAGAAGGTGGTGGTCACCGACGTGACCTCAAACTTTTTGACCGTCACCATTAAGGAAAGTAACACGGACCAAGGGTTTTTTAAAGAGAAAAGATGAATATCTGGGTGGGTGGTCCCAAGACCAGGGAGCAGGAGAGAGAGAGTGCAAACTTGGCATAATGCTTTTTATTTCTGGGTGGGGAGGCGGCCTTCTGGCTGGCCCTGTCCCTTCCCTACCTTCACACAACCCCTTTCCTTTCGTCCCTCCCCCCTCAGTTTTGGTTGGAAAGATTATCTCTAGAGTTATATTTTCTATTAGATGTAAATATGTTATTTAAGAAAAAATATCTAAATATATATATTTCAACTCTTGAAGTTGTTTTATTTAAACAAGGAGAGAGAGAGACTCAGTGTGGTTTAGTTGGGGAAGGCAGGCTGAGTTGGGGCAGGAGGGGTCTGACAGCCACCCAGGGCAGTAGGGAGGATGAAGACCTGGGCACTTGGCCTCTGATGGTGTCTGGAGGGACTCAGCCAGCCCACCTCACCCCTCCTCCTTTTTCCCACAGCCCCAGGGCAGACCCCTGGAACCAAGGCAGGACCCGGATTTTTTCCTCTCTTCCCATTGGTTGGCCAGGCCAACAAAAGATTGGTTCCCCAATCAGAAAGGGAGGAGGTGGGGTCAGTCTTTTTCCTTTTTTTTTTTTTTTTTGGTGGTTGTTGTTTTAAGATTAAGAAATCTGTTGGGGGAAAAGCAAAGTATTAACTGGAGTAATTTTTTTGTGTGTGAAGTTGAAGGTAAAAAGTTGCGGGTGGGTGGGGAGCAGCAGAGTCCCCCCAGGACCACACCAGGAAAAAGCACTTTACGGGAGATGTGTGTGTTGTACACGCAGATCGGATCGTAGGTATGTCATGTGGACAAAACCTCCCAGTTCCCTCGATTCCTTTCCTTACTTCACAGAAAGAAAAGAAATCCAGCGAATCTGTTTACATTCCCGAAATGCCAGGATAAATTGGGAGGATTGCATGTCGGTGCCCAGAGTTCGAGACAGTTGCTGTTTTACGAGAGAAATGTTCGGGGGTGGACTTTTCTTTTTCGCGTCTTCTAGCTTCGCCAGGAGAGACGGTGACCCCCATCTCCCAGGAAGATTGGACTAGTCCCCCTCCCTCGGGGAGGGCGGGCCGCCCCCTCCCAGGAGAACGCCCGGCCGGACAGGCCCACCCAGAGGGACCCACGGGGGTGGGGGGCGGCTGGGAGCGGAGGCTTAGCACCCAGGCCCTGGTCGCAGCTCGGCTGGGAGTGCGGTGAAGGTCTGGGCTCCAGCTCGGAGCTGGGCAGGACTGGCACCCCGGCAGCTTCGGCGGGGCCAGGGAAGGAGGGGCGAGGGGAGGTTTCCATCCAAGAGAGCGCATCAGAACTTTTCCTTTTTCCTTTTTTTTTCCCCCCCTTTCTTAAAAGCAAAAGCTATAATTTATAGGCCTTTTCGATTCGCGGAGTGTTCTCTATTTGAACTCGACATTCAAACTCCGCCAGAGGGGGAGGGAGGAGAGGGGAGCTGGAGAAGAGACGGCCGGCGCGGCTGGGGAGGCCTGCGCGCGGCGGCGGGTCCCTGGACGCCCCCGCCCCGGCCGACTCGTGACCACGCTGTGTTCCAAGGACGCAGGACGCGCGCCCCTCTTTTGACTCAAAAGCACAAATCTGCCCCCCTCACATCCCGGTCCCTTCGAGGACTGGTCCTGCGGCCTCCTCGCCCTCCCCCACCCTTAAAGGGCCAGAGGGAATCTAACTTCCCATTGCTAGTGGAGGGAGGGGCGAGGGGGCCCGGCGCTTTGGGAGGAAGCACAGACTCCCGGCGGTACAGGCGGGGAGCCGGGACTGAGGGGGAAACTTCTCAATCCTGGGGGG
This sequence comes from Bos indicus x Bos taurus, assembly GCF_003369695.1. NCBI lineage: Eukaryota > Metazoa > Chordata > Mammalia > Artiodactyla > Bovidae > Bos > Bos indicus x Bos taurus. The sequence goes on from NC_040094.1 coordinate 53,829,381, forward strand.
ATTTGGCGGGGACCCCCGCCTGGTTTCTCTTCTGCACTCCCCGTATTCCTACTCCCTCTTCGCAGCCTCTCCTCCAGACTTTCTTGCCTTTGAAGTGAGGGGGTAAAAAAGAGGAAGACGGAGTACTACAGGATTTTTCTTTTTTAATTATCAAATTGCGCCTATAAAAAGCCCGTGGAATGGGGATTTTTATCTGCTCACATTTGTAAAACTGGTATTTTAGACTTTGTATAAAGAAGCGCCGTTGATCAAGTGTATCTATTTAAATGTCGACGCTATTTTCAGATGAAACTTCATTGAAGGGACATGTCTGTTACCGAGTGGACGGTCATTCCAGGACCAATGTCTTTACCTGGCTGCCGCCTTCCCTCCCTCCTTTCCTGCCTTCACCCTCATCTCCCTCCCTCGGGGCTGACTTTGCCTCTTCCCTCCGACCTTCCCCTGCCCTGGTTTGCCCCACCGCCTATCTGTCCTGTCTTCTGTCCGTGGCCGTCTGCGTGTCTCCTTTGCTCGCTCTTGCGACGCTGACCTGGGGGTGGGTGGGCAGGGCAGGGGCCGCGGGGCTGGGCGTCTGCAACCGCGCGAGATGTGCGGGTGTTGGGTTTATTTAATTCTAAGATTTGTACAAATCTCGAATCGATCTCCGCCTCAGCTCGAGTGAAGCTTGGCACGTATCTTCTGCGGTTGTGAATGTCTGTATCCAATACCGCTTTTTACGTGTTTAAATATATACTTTGTAAATAGAGACGTGTTTCGGATTTTATTCCTTTTTTCCGGCCCTCGAGAAGAGGGAACAGGCGCCCCGGGAGGAGAGGACCCTTCCCTCCTCGCTCATGACCCATCCCACCCGCCTCTCTCGCCCCTATCGGCCCTGGACGATTCTGTTTCCAGTAGGCCATTCCCCAGCTGGGGGGATGCCAATCAGGCGGGGCAGAAGGGTAGGGTTGGGAGGGAGCGGTAAGTGACTTTTCTTAGCCTCCTAAAGGGGAAGGTCCTGGCTTTCCTCACCTACGGACTGCACTTCTCTGCGGTCTGGGCAGAACTCGGGGATCCCGGGGAGATGGGCGCGACCTCTGGGTTCCCATTTCTCCTGGCGGGACTCCCTCGGCGCACCCCACCCCCAGGCCTGATGTCCGGGTCCCTGACGCCCCGCGCCTCGGTGCCACGCTGCTCCGGCTTCCCCACCTGCTCACCAGTGCTGTCCTGGGACCCGCCCCCCAGGCCCACCTAGCCTCGCCAGCGCTCCCCGAATTGCAGCTCCTCGCGCCTATTGATTGAGGAATTGAGTTCGCGGGTATTGCTAGGCAACTGGCTGCTCCGAGCCGGCGCAGAGCGCGCTGATGTGATTAGTGAACCCAGAGCTGCCGAGGCGCAGCCCCGCGCCCCCCGCCCCCGCCAACATCCCCCTAGCCTCTCAGTCCCTGGTCTGGGGGAGCAACACCTCCAACTCTGGGAGAGAAATGGTTCGGGGTAGCGCAGAACACAGGGTGCGGTGGGGGGTCCTCAGATTTTCCTGGCCGAAGACTTTGCAGCAATGGGGTGAGGTCGTGAAGCCTGCACAGGAGAGCCGCCTTCGGGACCCCAAAAGGGCCACCGCACTGAGCGCAGTTTCACCCCGCCCCGCCCCAGAGACCTAGCAGACGTCGCCACCAGGAAAAGCAAGCGCGAATCTAGGCGCACTTGGCAGAACTGGAAGGGCTGTGGGCACGGGTAGGCTGGCGCATCTCCTATTCTTGCCCATTGAGTCGGTGACCCCGCGTCTGGCGGAGCTCTCCCGCCTTCTTCCTCTAGTCTGTGGCCTGTATGTGGACCTGGGACGGAGGGAGAGGCCAGGCACCTGGCTTTGGGGCCGTGGGCCAGCCTTCCGACGTGAGGGGCTGGGCTGGTGGGCAGAGTCAGAGGGTGGGGAGTGGAGTGCAGTGGCTTGGGGAGGATTGCAGCGGGGGGCCAGCCCCCAGGCCGTGGCCCCGTCTCTCCACAGAGACTCTCTCCCGCATTGGGTAGCCTAGTGGGCTCGTGCTTTGGAAGACAGGGAGATGGGAGGGCCCCGACTCTGCCCCCTTTCCCCGGCTGTCTGGCCACCACCAGCCTTGGCCTTAATCTGGTGCTTTTCCGGCGGGTTTCCATAACGTGGGCAGATGCTCTGGGAAAGACACCAGGTGTGGAGGCCTGGGCCTGTGGTGCTGCCTGGGGCTGAGGCATGCCTCTGCCTCCAAAGGGCAGGGCCATCTACTGCTGCCGCAGCCAGCAGGGAGCTTGGCCCAGCACACATACTGGTTGAACTGGAATCTTTATGGGTCTTTAGAGAGAGAGCATTGGGTTGGTGGGTTTTTTTTGGGGGGTCCCCCCTTTGATGCTTAACAGTACAGATACTAGTCGAGGCCCTGGGCTGTGTGCGGGAAACTCAATAGTGAACAGGCCTGCCCCAGGATTGGGGGTGGGGGGCTCATATTCTTTTCCCATCTTCTCACCCAGAGTCCCCCAGGGCCAGAGGGGGCCTGGAATCCAACAGGGGTTCGAGTTGGGGGCGTCTTAGTGCTTGATCAGGCCCAACCTCCAGCCTTTGGACCCTGGACAGGAGGAAAGGGGCTTGGGGCTGGGGCTTACTTCCTAAAAATTTGGAGACTGTTGGGTGTGTGTGTGTTTCAGAGCAATTGTGTTGCGGGTCGTGCAATTTGGTTCCCTTTGGCAGCTCGGAACCGGGGGTGGGGAATGTCCCTCGCGCGTCCAAAGCGCCAGCGGCCCGATCTTCGCGGGTTGCGCGCGCCCTCTAGAGGCGATGGCCTCAACCCCACTCACTGGCGCTCACCCACTCCCGGCGGCGATGCCTTTCTGAGTCGCGAGGGGAGCAGGAAACGTCTCTCCATCCCAAAAGTACTCTAGAGTGGGCCACCGTGGGCGCCCCCTCCGCGACCTCCCTTCGGCCAGGCCCTCTAGCCACAAAGGTAGGGAAGAAGGTGTCCAGCGGCCGGATCCGCCAGGCACCCTCGTGCTGGATCCAACGGCGCGGGGCTGAGCCCTAGGGAGGCCGCGGGCCGGGCCCTCGGGCCGGGTCGGGCCCCTTGGCAGCCCAACCCATTCTTCTGGGAAGGCGGTGGATTAGGCGATCAGATCAGCAGCGCAGAAACTAACAAAGGCCAGTGTGGGTCAGGGCCCCCCGTACACGTCTGGCTGTCGCTCTGTACAAATGGGCTCGCCACCGGGAGCCGCGCGGGTTGTTACTCCTCTAGCCTGCTCTTTCGTGGCCATCCCCAATCCCTTCTGCTGCCCTCAAAAGCCAGAGGACAGGACGACTAGGGTCATCCCTGTTCACCTTCTCCAAAAGAAAGCAACGCCGGCCTCCGAAGGCACAACAAAAGAAAACATGCCAGTAGCCTTCCCCGCAAGAATGATTTCAAATTCGCAGGCCTTTTCTGGAGCCGGCCAGAGCTGGGGGAAGAAGCATTTTTGTAGTGCGAATCTCTTCCTGAACTAAAACATTCAGGCCTTCACCCCAGCTAGCCTTTCAACCAGTGGTGGCCAACATCCAGGGCCAACTTCTCTTTACTTCAAAGGGAGCTTCCTTCTCCCTGGAGGCTGAAATGTATGAATAAATTCATAATGAGGGTAATGCAAACCTTAAAGGACCAGGGAAGGTTATATAATAAGCAAACTGTCTCTTTTATTATGAGCCATGGGTTAGGAGTCACAGTAGCACCACTGATTCAAAGATTCTTGTGCTTCATGGCTACTCCCCTGAATTTTATAGCTGTGTCCTTTTAAAGTGTTACCACATGTGGTGGATTCAAGGGGTTGAGTAGCTTTCCAACACAGGATCATTTGGATACTGGGGGTGGGGTGTGCATATGCACATGTGGAAATTTTGGTTTGTTTTAAAGTATTAGTTTCTGGGAGATGTCTCAAAGTGAGCTTGACTTGTGACATACCGCAGCATCCCTGGCCTCTATCCACTAGATGCCAGTAGCAATAACACTCACTCCTGCCCCCTGTTGTGACAACCACACTCGACATTGCCAAATGTCCCCTTCAGTGTCCAACTGCCTTATCTGGGAAATGCTGGTGTAGGGACTCATAATCAAACCCACCCCTTTGCTTAGAAAAACATTTTTTTGACCCCATTAAAGTGGCTGAAACTTCTGCAAAGCCTTTCATTTTTTCACCCCATGATTCAAGTTGAGATAAGTATTTTGCCTCAAGAAAGGTAAAGTGAAGAGACTGCTGTTTCTGGGTATCACTCATGACACACACCAAGCTGGAAAGTTAAGAATTTATTGATATACCAAGAGTTAACAAAAAGTTAAGACAAAAACCCTCTGATACCATCTGCTAATGACTCTCCCCTACAAAATAAATTAACATCCGTCTAAAAAGATCAGCAACCTATTGCTAGTGTTAGTTTTCAAAAACAAAACAAAACAAAACTAGAAAATCCACAGAACCTTTAGATGTATGTGAGCAAAGATCTGGTCCTCTAGGTACGATCTTCCTCTCCTCCCACCCTTTCCCCCCTAAACCGCTGTGAGTTTCCTGGGGGAAGTTTTTCCTTTTAACTAGTTGGTCCGACTGAATATGGGGGCTGGGCTGCTGTACTGTTTCAACAAAGATCTTAAGTTTCCCAAGGCAATAACATATCCACTTTTGTTCTCTTTAAAAAAAAGCAAACAAACACCCATAGTTTAAAGTAATTAGAAGTGGCATACATGAATGATGGGGCTTTGTTTTTTTTTAAATTAAAAAACACAAATCAAGCTAGTGATTGGCAATGGTCCAAAACTCTGGTCCTCCCCCAAAGTTCTCTCCTAATAAAACCTCTAGGCCTAGAGCCCTCTTAGTCAGGTCAGAATGTTTGAGTGTAACCCCAAACAAGGGACACTCTTTTTGGTATGAAAAATATATATATAAAAATATGCCAAATCCCCTATAGAAGACAAGACTGGCCACTCTTCCTATCCAATACGGAAGCAAACTGACAAAACAGGATTAAAACAACACTCAATATACATTGTGATGCAGTTCAGCATAGGAAACCCTGCAGGATAAAGAAATCAGTTAAATGTGTGACCAATGCTTAGCCACACACACACACACACACAGCAGTAGCAAATGGAAAAGTACTGCTTTTATTTATCGGTAAACATGACAACCAACTCTAAGCATCTAACTCTTCAGCGAAGGCTGTCACGCCTGCACGTGTGTATACACACACTCACACTTAAGAGACATGAACCGCTTGGGCTCACAAGCACCAAGAAAAAACATGCAACACAGCAAGAAGGCAAAGTGGCTGGGAGTAAGATGTTTGCAGATTCAAACTTTGGGATTGAAGTAGCTGGTAAACAGAAAGGCACCCAGTTGGGGTTTGAAGACCTGGCGGCTGGAACTGTATGGTTAGTCCAGAACAGGGGTACCCTGAAGGTGTGAAGGGGAGAGCCGCTGCTGGCCTGGCTCTGCAGCCTCTAAGGCAGCACAACTTGAAGGTTATGAGCTCCTCTGATGGGGAGGCAGCCCGAGAGTCCCTTTAGTCACACCCAGGGGCATCCGGGGACAGGAATGAGGCTGGTGCCAGGGGACCAGTGTGCTGGCACCCCTTTCTTCCAGACAGGGCAGTGCACTGGCATCTCTCCATCTCCTGCTGGGGTAGTGGAGGGAGCATTCTTCCCCTTTATGGCCCACTTTCCAGTTTTAGCCTGGCTGTCTGGGACCCCCAGCCCTTGGGTCTGCCCAAGTGGGCACCATTCCAATTGCAGATAGCATGGCTATCACACACGAGTCGGAAACTGCATCTGGACACCCCTCAACCAGGTCTTGGATGTGGATCTGTCCCCAAAGGCACACTGTTGAAATTGATTTGGCTACACAAAAGCCGTATCTTCCTATTTGGCATGGAGGGTGAGGGACTGGGGGGGCTGGAGTTCTGGGAGGCCTACCCTCAGACACTAGAGCCCACTGTGTCCCCTGCCCTCAGGGTTATGGGAACAACAGAAGACTCTACACCTGCTGGCTGATGTTAACCGGTAATTGAAGCAGAAATAAAGTTCCCTGCATTCCCACTTCTCTTTTTGGCATCAAAGACCAGTGACTCCACTCACTGATGCACCTCTCTGCCCCAAGTCAGTAACAGCAATTCTGTTGTTGGCTGGAATTGCCAAGACTGCTTCTGGACTCAGCCATCTCGGGGGAGGCAGTTGGTCTGGCAGCTCCAGCCTTTCTGGAGACCCTCTGCCAGGTGGACCACTCAGATTTGTCCCACTTCCCAAATGGTACGGAGAAACAGCTGCTCAGCTGGGAAAGAGAATATGGAACCCCCAGAGGTGCAGGGGTGGGGGGGATTGTCAGGGGAGGTAGGTGGGAAGTGCAGGAAGCCAGCCAAGGGGAAGGGAAGCAAGACTACCAGCAACTGCCCACATGGCCCAGTTTGCGGGGCCACGATTAGGACTAAGGCAGTCCTTGCACCGGGTGGCAGAAAGGAGGGCAGTGGAAGTATGCCCTTCTCCTTCTGTCCCCCGAGCTTGGGAGGTTTGGGCGAACAGCTCTGGGACCAGCCCCCTCCCTGCCCGTGTTGGACTCTGGGTCAACATGTGGGGGCTGCAGCTGTTAATCTGAATCAGGGTGAGACGGCACCCACACCTACCTCTCTAGGGTTCCTGATTCCAACTGCCATGCCTGATGGCTAACGTTAAGGCCACAAGCCCTCAGCCGTCTGAGGTGAGAGCAGACAGGGAGGTGAACAGTGTCCTCACCCTTGCCGGCTCAGGCGGTGCTCTGAGTCGGGGGTTCTGACCAGCATGCCCCCTTCCCCGCTCCTCCCACAACCTGAGCAGAGTACTCCCAGGAGTGGCACCCCCCAGGCCTTACCTCCCCCGAGCCTTAAGCAACCCTCTCTTCCAGCCACTGGCAAGAACCACCAAGCTGGACCTGGAGAAGACCCCTCCTCTTAACACCAGTGCCCGGGGGAGACGGGGAGGCAAGCTGACCACTGCTGTCATCACAAACCACGAAGGCAGTTCAAATAGTGAACGTGGTCGGGCTTAAGAAACACAGGACGCTCTTGGGAACATTTCACCGAGCCCCAGGCGGCCACCCAGACTTCCTGAGGCAAATGGGGAGCAATGCAAAGGCCCAGAGGTAGGAACAAGGGTGAAGGCTAGGCGGCAAGGCATCACGGTGCCTCCCCTGTTCAAGTCACAGGGAAGGCTGGGCCCAGGGGAACTCCCACCCAAGTCTGCCCCTGAAGGCCACTGGCCCCTGGAGAGGACTTGGGATGCAAGCCACGTGTCAAAGCATAGCCAGAGGCCAGAGAAGGGCAGGGGAGCCAGGGCAGCCAGGCTGCGTCAGTAATGTCTCAGGTTGAAGAAGCCCACACTGGTGGGAGACTCCTTCACCGTAACGGTGATGAGGTTGGCGGTGACATCGGTGACGAAGACGTGCTCGATGAGGCTGCGGGTGGGTTTCCAGTCCTGGCTGGTCTGGACGGACACGGAGAGGTTCTGCCCGGCGCTGGGCAGGGAGGCCGAGTCAGGGTCTGAGTCGGAGCTGCTGTTCTCCTCACCGGTACTCATCTCAGAGAGTGCAGCTGTCTTCCGCGCTTCTCCTGACGTCGGGTGGCCCTCCTGCCCGGGGGCCGTGCTGCCCTTCCCACAGTCCCTCTTGCCTGCAGGGGTGGGCATGGCGGCCGCTCTGGAGACCAGCTTTTCACCCTTGCTGACATCGGTGGGCAGGCCGGTCCCACTTCCTGCAGTGGGGCCGCCCCCAGCACCCTTCCCAGTGGCTGGGTTGGTGGCAGGAACGCCCTTGGTGGCTGGGGCGTGGCGGACGACCATGCCCCCTGCTGGCGTGCCATTCTTGACACTCTGTAAGTCCAAGACCTGGAGGCTTAGTTCCTGGGGGGGTGCAGGCTGGGGGCCCAGGCACCCAGCAAGGACCTTGTTGCCACTGTGGACGTGCGGGGGCCCTCCTGTGCTCCCTATTTTCTGCTCTACAGCTCCACTCGGGGTCTTTGGGACTTTGTTTCCTGGGGGGCTTATCCCCAGCTCCCCCTTCTGCGTCCTCATCTTGAGGTCCAGCCCGAGGCTGCACTTGCCGGTCGCTGGGGCCCTGAGGGCCAGTCTGCCGGCAGCCTGGGCCTGGCTCTGGCTCATCCGGTTCATGTAGTGCACGATGGAGCTCTGCCAGCTGATGCCCCCACGGCTGGGGCTGCCGGCCATGCCCTTCATCAGGCTGGCCAAGTTCTCCGGGGTGGCCATGGCACTGGGGCCACCACAAGCCTCCTTGGCATGGGCCTTCAGGGCCGCCAGGCCGGCCACAGGGGCGCTGAGTGGAGGGGGCAGCTTGCCTGAGGGTGCCCCCAGGTCCTTCCGGGCCGTCTTTAGTACCTTGGCCAGGCTCACGGGCCTCCGGGCTGCCTTCTGCTCCGGGGGCAGGGGCTTGCGGCCCCGCTTCTTCCGGATGGGGTCCTTCAGTTCAGGCTTGGCTACCAGGATCTGGGCCTTCTTTTGAGGCACCGGGTGAGTCTCGCGGCCCCGTGGGCCCCTCTTGGCATCTAGGTCACTGTCCTCCTCTTCCTCTGAGGAGGAAGAGGAGGACGTGGAGGAAGAGGAAGAGCTGCTGGATTTAGATTTGGAAGGGGCGTCAGATTCCTGCAACAACAAAGGATGAGGTGTCACTTCTAAAGCCTGGTCTCCAGGGGCATTCACTGGACACCTTGGAGCCAGCCCCTCCTGCAGCTTCCAGACCAGAGAGGCGGCCAGGAGGGAGCGATCTCACAGTCTGGTTCTGATGTCCTAAGCAGCGCAGTTAGAAGTGAAAGAGAACAAAGAAAAACAGGTGGCTCACAAAGAGAAGCCTGAGTGATGGACAGAAACATTCGCAGGCTGACACTGGGCCCTGCGCCTTCCAGGGGCCTGTGAGAAGCTCCCGGCCCTTGGCAGACACCTGGCACAGGGAAATTCAGAACAGCACAATTCACGTGTCTCAGAGGGGCAGGGTGGAGTGAAGCAGTGTGTGCAAGGGCTCTGCGACCAGGATATCTTGCTTCAATCTCTCCATTTCCAAAGATGATCCCTTCAGATCCTTCCAGCACACAGGAAAACCAACCACTGCCCTCCACATCCTCGGGGTGTCATCCCAGACACTAATTTGGAACACTTTCCTGGTTCTCAGGTCCCTGTGTAAAGGGGTACTTTAGGGAGACTGAGCCAACACCTGCTCTTGGCCACAAAGCTCTTCTGCCCCAAACTGGGGATGTTGGAATCAAGCCCAAGGAGTCTGGAGTCTCCTTGCCTGGCCAGCTCCCCACCTTGCTGCCGCTTCTCAAGCCAACGTGTGCGTTCAGGCCTGGAGGGCAGCGTCTTCAAGAGAGAAATCAAAGACACGTCTGATCTTGCAGCTGTGCCATGGAGCCCAGGCATGTGTGCACCTACCTGGCACGCCTATGAGCACCTACTGTATACATGTGTCCTGTTTTTTGTTCCTTGTAAGCCACTGGAGGTGAGAAAGTAGCACAGAGTGGACCTCACCAGAGTAAGAAACCAGCTGGGGTGGGGGTGGTGCTCGGCCACCCCAGAGGGACAGGGCAGGAGGCAGAGAATTGAGGTTCACTGTTGCCCCCTGCTGGCAGAGCCTCAGAGTGGCAGTCCAGGGGGAAGCAGAGCCAAAGTCTTCTGAGCAAGGGAAAGACTTGCCTGGAGATGCCAGCTGGCCTCCTTCCCCCAAGCCTGCAACCCTCCTGCCACCACTTTTCACTGGGCCGGCAGAGAGCCAGCACTTGGGGGTAAGCCGCCAAATCCAGGGCAGTAGCCACCCACCTTGAGCTTGGAGTGTCGGCTGCAGGAGGACATCACGGTGTGCTTCCTCGGCCTGCCCCTGGGCCGCTTGCCTCTCTTCCGGTTCTGCACCTCCTTCTCGTGTTCCCTGAAGACAATCAGCAATCAGAGTCACAGACTTTTCCTTCGGCTATCCTGGAACCCTATGGCTTCAAATCCCCCCAGGTAGCTTATCACCAGTTTCCCTGCAAAAACATACCCTGTTAATGAACAGATCCAAGGCAGAAGTGCAGATCCCTTTCATTTACGTTTCAGTAAAGACAAGTCAAGAAATTCAAGCAAAGCTGGGAAAGGAATTATTCCCAGTTTTCTCTGATTCCTCTTAAAACAACTTTGTGCAAATCTGCAGGGAGATAGTACAGCAGAAATTCTATACTACCACTAGAAGGAGGCTTCATGGTCACATGGTCCAACTTTCTCAGTCCAAACAAGAGAGTCCAGGGCCAGGGAGTGAGGACCACTGCCCTCCACTCTCCACCTCTCTACATCCTGCATAAAATCTCAGTCATGGGAGCACTGGGGTAACCAAGGGGTCTTCTTCCCCACGGTCTTACCCAGAGCCAGTGCTCCCAGCATATATTTCTTTCCCTGTTTCCTTTTTCTGGTTCTTTCTGTTCCTAGACTCTGTTCTGATGGAAGTACTGGCGGTATCTGACTGCATGGTGGCTGGGGCTCAAGGCAGGACAGTGTTAACTAGCTCCATGACTCAGGGTCAGAGGGCCAAAAGAGCCGCCCCCACCCACCACCCCGAAAGCATGTATTCCAGGCTACCCCAGGGGGAGAGGCTCTATCTGAAGTATTTTCCTGGTAATTAAAATGGGCAAACATCATCTCATAGGCACCTGTAAGGTGATCTCTTAGAGCAGCCCCAGCCTGTCTCCTAAAAGGACAGGAGCACTCATGGGTCTCTGCTGACACATTAACCTGTACCCATGGGCCCAGAATATGGACTTCCCCTGACAGTCAAAGACCACATCCCCACACCAAGCAAATAACCACCAGTTCTTAGATCGGAGGGGAATCTCTGGGGGTGAAAAGAACAAGGCAGAGCACCCACCTCCCAGTTTTATCACCCCTGTGATGTAAACCAGAGTACCCCATGGTTCTTTTAAACTCTTGCATCTATCTCTGTGACATCTGCTAACCTCAGTTCTTGCCTGTTGTACTGTAAGTAAAAGTGAAGTGAAGGACACACACTCTCTGGACAATCAGGACACTTACAGAAAAAGGTACCAGCTCCCACCCCTTGGGACCTACAGCACTTGAGTTATGAATTAAATAGCAGACAGCAAGCCTGCTGGTAAGTTTTTTCAAAGGTATCGAGGCAAGCATATGCTCATTGTCTTCTCTCTCAACCCATACTGAAATCTCTTACTTTCCCCCTCATTCCATGGCCCGTTTGAGAAGACCTACAACGTCTTGCTAGAGCAAAAAAATGGCGGCCATAGGTTGAACCAACAGAGAACAGCTGGCTGGATCGACCCCATCTGAGAAAGCTTTTGGGCACTTAATTTATCAACCTCTACCAACAGGGCAAGGGGTTTCCCTGGTGGCTCAGTGGTAAAGAATCCGTCTGCTAACGCAGGAGATTCAGGTTCACTTCCTGGGTCAGAAAGATCCCCTGGAGAAGGAAATGGCAACTTGCTCCAGTATTCTTGCCTAGGAAATCCCACTAACAGAGAAGCCTGGTGGACTACAGTCCATGGGGTCGCAGAAGAGTCAGACACGACTTAGTGACTAAACAGCAGCAACCAACAGGGCAGTTCCCACACCTTACCCCCACCAGTCTGCTCTGGGATTCCCTGGAACCTTATGCCATCACAAGTCACTCACCACACTTTCCCCTGTATTTCAAAGAGGCTTCTCTTAACCCAAGTCTCCTGCCTAAAAATAGATATGACATCTTGAATTACAGCAGCAAATTCAGCCCCTGAGACTGCTGAGGGGGGCCCCCATGGTGCTCACTTGGGACCAGCTGTTTTGCAGCACGGGAAAAAAATAAACGTGCTGCTCCTGGCCCAGACACACCACGGGAGGCATAACTTTCTGCTGTGTGTTCCTGTTCCCTCTGTGAGCCTTCTTTTGCTCAATCCACGCATGAGGACTGGGAGGCCAGGTCTGCATTTTTTAGGGCAAACCTGCCACCCTGGTTTTTATTAATGCTGTTTGCAAGCTAGTCAACAGCAAAGGCCAAGAAGAAAAGCCAGAACTTTTCACAAAGGATGTCCAAGAAGGTTCATTTTGGCAAGTCTGTCACAAAGACCAAAAGCAGCACTTACTCAGGGATTCCCAAGATCTGGACACAGTGCTGGCTCTCCGAGGGAAGGGAGGGAGAAGACGACTCACCTGGGACTTCAAACTACAGCCCAAGCCCAGGAACTCTGGAGGGCCAGCACTGCCCTGAATGACTGTGTGACAGGCCAGCGTCCCCCCAACTGGCTTCCCCCTCCCACAGGTTGGTTAACTTTCTCACTTCTTCTGGAAGGCCAAGAGCAGCCTCGGGTCCAGGATATTTTCCTCTGGCTCCCAGCTGTTGTGTCTGGAAAAGCAAAGAACAGGACATCTTAAAGTTCTAGGCAGCGACCAGCCACTTCCGAAACCAGCCCAAGTGGGGGTTGCCCCACTATTCCCTGATGCCTGCTGGCAGCCAGGGAAGTGGGGTACTGGGGACTGTTCCCCACGGTCTCACCCACATCCAGGATGAACTCCCGGGACACTCAGTTCTGAAGCCAACACCTTGTCCTCAAACTCAAAGGGAAACCATTGCCTCCACCCCCAATTAACACCCGGCCTCAGGAGGACTCTACAGCCTCCCACAGGAAGAAAACAAATCGCAATAAAATGGAAAGTTGCAGAAAGGGAAGACCCCAAACTCTGGCCCGGAGCCAGGGAGGGAAGGGAAGGCTCCCTACAGGATGCTGAGAGGGGGACGCTTAGGGGCACAGAAACGCAGCCCAAAGATTAAGAACAATGTTGCTGGCATCCAGGCCAACACCGGCCGGGGCACCCAGTGGGGAAAGCAAAGAAAGAAAAGTGCGGTCCGGGAAGAAGGGGGAACCGGGTCTGCGCGAATCGCCTGTAAATAGAGCCCCTTCCGGGATGCCAAGTTCCCTCCCTTCCATTAAGAGGGGAAAGGAAAAAAAAAAAAAAAAGGAGCCCTACATCCATGAATAGAAAGCTCAGGTTACAGCCGGGGAAAATACGGACTAGAGGAGGGGGGCTGGAGTCCCGCGGGGACGGTTGAGGCGGGCGGGGGCGTATGCAACAAATGGGCGCGGGAGGAACGAGCGGCGCCGGAGGGGCGCGGGCCGGGCGTGGGGAGAGGCGGCCCGGGAGCCCGGAGCGGAGCTGGGAGGGCCGGAGGGGCTTCCGGGGAGGCCGCCCAGCCCCGCGCCCCGCGGGCTTGTAAACAAAGGGCACCCCGCGCACGCTGGGCGTCCCCTAACCGCCAAACTCGAGGAGCCCGCGGAGCCCCCCGCAAACTTCCCGCCGGGCGCGCGGACGCCCCCCGACGGCGCGGGCGAGGAACCCACACCGCTCTCCCACCACACACCGAGGTGGCGCGGGCGGGAAGACGGGCACCGCATTGTTGGGGACTCACTTGGAGGACCAGCCGCGCCACTTGACCAGGTACTCCAGCTTGCCCTGCAGGGAGAGAAGAGGCGCGTGAGCCGGGGTGGGCGGGCACGGGCGGGCGCAGGCCGGGCCGCACGCACCTTGCGGAGCCGCTTGCTCAAGATGCATTCGGCGGCGAAGACCTGCTCGCCCACGCTGCTCAGCTCCTCCATGCTGCCGCGCGCCCCGCCCCGACCGCGGCGCCTGCCGCTCCCCGCACAGCCAGAGCTGCCGCGCGCCCTGCCGGCCTCACACAAAGCACCGCCCCCGCCCCGCGCAGGCCCGCCCCGCGCACGCGCACCGCCACCGCACCCCTCGCGCCCCAGCCCGCCACCCGCCCCCGCGGGCCGCCCTGTTCCGGAGCGGGCCAATGAGCGCGTGGGGGCGGTGCCAGGAGGCGGGGCGCGCATTGTTCACCGCGGGCTCGGCTTCGCGCCCGGGGCGGGGGTCCCGCGCGCGCTTGGTCTTGCTGGGTTGGGGGCACGGGTGGCGCCGGGGGTCCACTAAGCTGGGGCAGGTCCCTAGCGAGGAAGAAGGAAGCGCCTCCCTTCTTCTGACCTGGCGATCACCGGCCAAGTCCCGCTTGGTCTGCGGGGCTCGCCCGGCCTCCGCCGAACTTCGTTTTCCGGGCAAAAAGCCATTGTTCTGGCCCGAATGGGGGGAAGTTGGGATGCGGCGAAGGCGGCTGCTTCCTGCCCCTGCCCCCGAGGGGCGCTGCTTGGAGCGCGGAGGGCCCAGGTGCCCTCAGTATTTTTGAACTTGGTCTCGAGCGGTCGGACTGTTTTGCGCGGGAGCGAAACGGGCTGGAAGAGGGTGGGGAAGGAATGGGAGACAAAATACGAGGGGAAGAGGTGAGCAGCAAAAACGGAGCAGCCCAACTTTTCCCCCCAAAGGCAGAGAGGAAAATGAATCAGCTGAAAACGAACGGCTCTTCCTTCTTACTTTGTTAAAAGTGGCACTCAACCCCCAAGTTTTAGGGCGCACGTAGCGGGAAAGCAACTGCACCTTTTAAATATTTTGTTGCATAATTTTAAGAAAATGAACGTGGCGGGGAAGGGATCGAAATTTGAGGAGATGGCTCTAACCTAGGACTAAGTCATTAATGGGCCCGCTAGGATTTGGCAGTGGATATCCGTTGGACCAGTTGCATGCGGCAGAGAGCAGACTGGACCGCGTTTAGAGTTAGGGGTGCCCTGGAGTCCTGAAGGGCCATCTTCGGCAATGACCCTTTTGTGCTGTTGAGAACAGTGTTCCATGAACAACTTTCCTGTTAAATCATTTAGCTGTTGAATCAGAGCAAGTCAAATGAGTAATAAAGGTAGCGTTATTAAAGTTAATAAAGTAATACGTTAGTGCTAACTTTTTTCACATCAGTACAATTTAACACAAAATTCATTTTCTGGTTTTGCTTTTCCCTTGGGCACAGCTGCAAAGTACTCTCTGTGTTGAGCAAATCGAAAAGTCGTTTCTTGTTGCAATAGACTGTCAATGTAATTTTAATCATTAAAACCATATTTATAAAAGATTCTGCAGGAGAAGTGTGCTTTTGTTGCTGTTTTAACGGGAAAGGCCTACTGTAGAAAATTTGGAACTGCAGAAGCCCATCTTTCAGTTTTTGGCATGTTCTTCAGTTTATTTGGTTAAGTAGGTTACAGTCCTTTGATAATCCTGGAGGGAACTTGGGTAACATTTGCAAACTCAGATATTGTTTGCAAAGGAGGTGGGGAAGAGGAAGATTGGAGGGGGATTTGATTGCTTACTTTGGAGGAGCTGCAGCCTGGAACCCCTCTTTTGGGGTAAAACCTGCACTCCTGGGATAAAGAGAGCTGTGTACAATTTCTAGCTCCTTTTGTATCCTCATCTTCTGGAGCCAGGCAGTAAATTGTGGGGCTGATGCCAAAGGTGTATTTATTGTAATCCAACAAATAGCTGGATCAGTTTCAACTCACCATTCTTTGCAGAATTCATCTTGGGTGTGAGGTTTTTGTCCTGGAAGTTTCCATTTCCCTCTTGATGATATATGGTATCCTGGGATACTTGCTTTTTTTTTTTTAAAGAAAACTTAAGAGAATTCTTTCTTCCTCTGAGAAATAAATTTGTCTAGAATTCGACCCCAACTTACTGGGGAAAAAGAAAAAATCGATTTCCTGGAAGATTTAATACATATATCGTCTATCCAACTGGGACCACCCAGTTTGGGTCAAATAATGTTTAGGTGATTTACTGGGAGAAACAAATATGACAGATTTAAATAGAATTAAATTCTCAGATAAATAGGGTGAGATATGATCCAAAATTTGTGAAGTGTTCCTTAAAAACAAAACTGGAAGTTGGCAGAATCAAGGAATGATTCCCGCTAATCCAGTTGTGTCAAAACATGGGTTTGGGCTAAAGCTGATTCTGTTTTCACTGTCACATTTAAGAATTATTAAGACAAATTAGAGCTAATTATTTTCTTGTTCATTCAACGAATGGTTCCCCAGCATTTGCTGTCATCTAGACATGACTGGATATAGTATAGCGTCTGTAACAGTGCTGTCTAGTAGAACTTTCAGAGAGCATGGAAATGTTGGAAATGCCTTATGTTCGTGTGCTTCAGTGTGTTAGTCACCAGCCATCTGTGGCTAGTGAACACTTGAAATGTGCTGCTGAGGAATTACATTTTAATTTTTTTTTTTTTTTAGCCACACCTCATGGCACATGGGATCTTAGTTCCATGAACAGGGCTTGAACCCGAGCCCACTACATTGAAAGTGTGGCGTCTTAACTGCTGGACTGCCAAGGAAGTCCCTTTATTTTATTTTAAATAACTTAAATTTAAATAGCCACGCATAAACTAGTGGTTAGGGCTTCCCTGGTGGCTTAGATGGTAAAGAGTCTGCCTGCAATTTGGGAGACCTGGGTTTGATTCCTGGGTTGGGAAGATCCTCTGGAGGAGGGCATGGCAACCCACTCTAGTAGTATTCTTGCCTGGAGAATCCCCATGGACAGAGGAGCCTGATGGGCTACAGTTCATGGGGTCGCAAAGAGTTGGACACGACTGAATGACTAAGCACAGCACAGCACAGCTAGTGGTTCAGTATTGGGCAGTATACATCCTTAGGAATGCAAGGACTATAAACATATTTTCTAAGAAAGTAATGTACTTACTTAATCCTGGAACATAAATAACTTATCTACATTCCCATTTATGCTTTACTGTCTAAGAATGTTTGAAACACATACAAAAAAGATTTAACAATACAGACATACAGGTAAACATACATACTCCCTTTAATGCCATTTTTTTTAATGCAAGTGACAGTGTCAATGAAAAATATGAACTAATTAATGTCGGAAATACCACTAAGAAAAGTTACATATTTTCATGCTGCCCTTATGGATCTGAAAGCAAAGATACCGAGGCACGAAGTGAATGACGGACGTGACAGTATTATTCTCAAGTTGATGGAAAAGTCAGGAATTGAGATGAAGCAAGTACCCTTGATCTGTCAGCTTTGGCAGTTAAAACTAAATAACACTGGCAACATCTTACAAAGGAATTCCCAGGTGGCTCAGTCGGTAAAGTATCAGACTGCAAAGGAGGAGACCCTGGTTCAATCCCTGGGTCTGTAAGATCCCCTGGAGAAGGAAATGTCAACCCACTCCAGTATTCTTGCCTGGGAAATCTCATGGACAGGGAGCCTGGCGGGCTACAGTTCGTGGGATTCCCAGAGTAGGATGCAACTTGGTGACTAAACCATCAACCATCTATGGTGAAGAATCTGCCTGCCAACAGGAGACACAAGAGACGCAGGTTCAATCCCTGGGTTGGGATTGAAGGAAGGAAGTGGCAACCCACTTATTCTTGCCTGAGAAATCTCACGGACAGAGGACCCTGGCGGGCTACAGTCCATGGGGTTGTAAAAAAGTCAGACACTCTTGTTGGCTGAACAAGATCAATGTCTTACAAAACAGTTTTGGGACAGCTCTTAGTTTTTCTACAAATACTGTCTCGTTATTGTAATCAGAGTTGACTGAAAGGAGTAAGTAACACCATCCACACCAGATACATGCTCAATGGTCTGCATGGGAGAAACTCAGGATATATATAATACATTGCACGATCTTGAATTGTCCCCCAACCAGGTCCCCTCACATTTGCAAGACGGAAGTAACTTACAGGCGAGCTGTGTTATGTGATGCTGATTCTGTATATGCAGTGGATAAATATTATACGTACGTGACACACAGTGTTTATGTATCAGAACTCAAGTTAAAATAAGCACAGTTAGGGCCCTTGCAGAAGTTCTCAAGCTTTCAGTTTGCCTAAGAATCCCCTGGGCAAACCATGCAAATATTGACCTTTGGGCCCCACCCCCAGAGATCCTGACCCTGGAGATCCCAGAGGCCTACTACAGCTCACAGTGCTTAGAACACTTCTTACAAAGGGCAGCCTGTCCCAGCCCACATTTTACAGGAGAAGGAATCCTAAATTGCTTCAGGTCATGCGGCCGTGAAGCCCATTCCTGCCATTTCCTACACACGCCTGTTGGGGGCGGGCAGGCCACATCTGGAAGTGGAGAGGCAGCTGGGCACGTAGTAGGCCCTCCAGGGCTGAAGCTTTTCAAGCACCTGGGACCCGCCCCAGGCCACCTAACCTATTGCATGGCCCCTAAACAGGAGCACAGACTGGACTCACCTGGATCCTGGGGCCTGGGGAGGTTAAGGAACACTGTTGTAGGAGGGAGGAAACAGCAATTAACCAATCCTTCATGATTGTACTTTGGAGACCAGACCGCAACCCTCTGTGAGAGACCTCCCTTGTATGTGGATTTTGTTTTTAAAGACTGTCATTTATTAATTCTGCACTCATATAAGTGCATGATTCTAATTTCTTACAGCTAATGCAGTGAGAACATCTTTATTTTTTGAAACTGAAGTACAGTTGATTTTCAATGTTGTGTTAGCTTCTAGCTAAGCGATTCAGTTATGCATGTGTGTCTCTGTGTATGTATATATTTTCTTTTTCAGATTCTTTTCCATTATAATTTATTACAAGGTATTGAATATAGTGTCCTGTGCTATACAGTAGAACCTTGTTATTTATTTTATTTCTTAAAAAAATTTTGTAGCTGTGGTGGGTCTTTGTTGCTGCACGGGTTTTCTCTAGTTTCGAAGAGCCGGGGCTCCTCTCTGGTTGCAGTGCATGTGCTTCTTGTTGCAGGGACTTCTGTTGTTGAGGAGCACAGGCTTCAGTAGCGGTGGCACACAGGCTTGGTTGCCCTGAGGCATGTGGGATCTTCCCAGATCAGGGATGGAACCAGCGTCTGTTGTATTGCAAGGCAGATTCTTAATTACTGGACCACCAAGGAAGCCCCTATCTATATTATATATAATAGTTTGTATCTGCTAATTTCAAACTCCTAGTTTATCCCTGCCCCCTCTTTCCCCTTTGGTAACCGTAAGTTTGTTTTCTATGTCTGTGAGTCTCTTTCTGTTTTGTAAATAAGTTTGTTTATATCATTTTCTTTTTAGATTTTCCATATAAGTGATATCATATGATATTTGTTTTTCTCTATATGACTTGACTTCGCTTAGTATGATAATCTCTAGGTTCATCCATGTTGCTGCAAATGACATTATTTAATTCATTTTTATGGCTGAGTAGTATTCCATTGTGTATATGTATCACATCTTCTTTATCCATTCATCTGTCGATGGGCATTGAGGTTGCTTCCATGTCCTGGTATTGTAAATGGTGCTGCTGTGAACCCTGGAGTATATGTATCTTTTTGAGTTAGAGTTTTCTCTGGATATGAGATTTTTCTCTAGGAGTGGGATTGCTGGATCATATGGTAACTCTATCTGTAGTTTTTTTTAATGAAACTTCATAGTGTTTTCCATTGTGGCTGCACCAATTTACATTGCCACCAACAGTGTGGGAGGGTCCCCTTTTCTCTATACCCTTTGTAGCATTTATTATTTGTAGACTTTTTGAGGATGGCCATTGTGACTGGTTGAACATCTCTATCTTTGCTTGTGCAAGATGCTAGCACATCTCTGGGATGGCATGCCTAGATGCTGTACTGAAGGACAATGAGTCTACATGTTTTTTGTTGCCTATTGCCAAAGTGTGCCCCAAGGGCCTGCACTGATTTACACTTCCACCCCAGGTAGATAGGGTTGCTTCTGTCCCCACATTCTCAACACCTCCAGGAGGTGTAAGTCCGTCTAGGGCATTTCTGAAAGTGTTTAATGTTTAGCTGGTTTCAGTGGCACTCAAACACAAATTAGTCACGTCTGTTGCGCATCCCACATCTGCTTTTTTTCAAGATCTTTGCCTGGTACAGGATTGTTCGAGTGTAAAAAAGGTTTTATGAGTGCAGTTTCCCAGTGTGAAATCCATTATTTTCACAAATTTAACAATAACTTACACATAAAAGTTTTAAATTTTAGTGTGAAGCCCTTACTTAAAAATCAGTAATTAGTTTGGAGATTCAAAGCGGTAAACGAATATACATCATGAGGTTGCTAATTGTTCTCCCTGGATGCTGGAGGTGATCATGAACATCCTCTATACATCCTTTGGGTACCATTGATAAACCCAGGGGTTTCAGGAGTGATGGATCTGAGAATTGGGTTGCAAATCCCCCTCTGAATCAAATGTATGCTCTATTTCACTCCCTTCGTTAGCTGGATTACTTCTTGTCTAAAAGAACCCAAAGAAAGAAATGTTGCTCAGGTCTCACAAGACAAGAGATTTATGTTTCTGTCTTTAATCCTGTTGTTTTGGTGAGAGACTATGAAGATAAGTTCAAAGGACACACAGTTTTCATTTTATTTTAAAATTTTTAGTATAAAGTGTTTATTTATTTACCTGACTGCACTGAGTCTTAGTTGCAGCATGTGGGACCTAGTTCCCTGACCAGGAATTGAACCCAGGTCCCCTGCATTGGGAGCCTGGAGTCTTAGCCATTGGACCACCATGGAAGTCCCCAGGACGCGACTTTTTTACAAAAGCCATTTCCTGCTTCTTGTTGGCAAAAATCTCAATGATAATCAGAGGAATTGCATTTGGAGACTAGGAATGGTAAACCAGAACGCACGGAGAAAATTCCACATTGCAGGTGAGCACGGGGTGCCCAGAGGATGAGGGAATATCCAGTTTGATGTGTCCAAGGCTGATCTTCTGCTTTTGCTGGGCAGCATCTTGCCAGGTCCCCAGCCTCCAGCTGTGTTCCTCCACCACTGTGGACCGTCATGGCTGTCGACTCAGCAAGGAGAGTGAGACATGCCCTGCTGCCAGAAGGTTCAGAGTGTGTGTGTGTGTGCATGCTCAGTCATGTCTGACTCTTTGCAAGCCTCTGGACTAGACAGCCTGCCAGGATCCTCTGTCCATGGGATTCTCCAGGCAAGAATATTGGAGTGGGTTGCCATTTCAGACAGATACTGAAAAAGCTCCCTTTCCCTTTCCTGTCCTCAGCAGTATGATTCTTCACTCTGGAAGCAACAAATGCTACCGCTTCCTAGGTTTTCTTCCAGGGGTACCTGAACCAGCAAGGATGTGTGGAGCATTTCCTCTTGCCCCAAGGTCCCACTGGTTTCTTTTGATCACACAGATGGTAGTGCACTAAGGCTGTTCTGCATGCTGCTTTTTTTTTTTTTTCCCTCTTAGCTGTATGGCTTGAAGGTTATAGGCCCCATCAAGTGGATAGATCTACCTGGCTCCTTTGAGTCTCTTCATGATATTCCGTAGTTGGATGTATTGTTGATATAACTAGATCCCGATTCACAGATGCTGAGTTGTCCCTGTGTTTAGCTCTTGCAGCAAAGAGTAGCATTTGTTTAAAGAACCGAGTTTTTCTGTTTGCTGGACTGTGAGAGGGATGCAGGCCTGCAGCAGAAGTGTCCATGGCGACTGCAGAAACAAAACATGTTGAAACGCTGTTAATTTAATCGCAGTGCACGGCCATGTCCTTTGACTGGGCACGTTCTCACAGGTTCCGAGAGCATTTCGAATAACTCTCAGTGCTGACGGTGGTGGCCACTGTCTTTTGAGGTATTTTTATAGGCTATTCCTCTTTGGGGAGGAAATCTATTTTACATGTCCAGGCTTTATAAGTGAAAGGGGCTGCTGTCAACATCCCCATTTCATATTTCTTGGAGACCCTGGTTCGATTCCTGGGTTGGGAAGATCTGCTGGAGAAGGGATACCCAGGCTACCCACTGCAGTATTCTTGAGCTTTCCTGGTGGCTCAGCTGGTAAAGAATCTGGCTGCAATGTGGGAGACCTGGGTTCAATCCCTGGGTTAGGAAGATCCCCTGGAGAAGGGAAAGGCTACCCACTCCAGTATTCTGGCCTAGAGAATTCCATGGACTGTATAGTCCATGGGTTACAAAGAGCTGGACACAACTGAGCAACTTTCACTTAATACAAGTGCTTTCTAGAGCCTCATGGCCTAGTGTGAACGTTGCTGGATGGGAGCATGTGTCCCAGAATGAATAACACGACAGTGTACCCACAACTTCAGTAGACAGTACTCACTGCTACTGCTAAGTCGCTTCAGTAGTGTCCGACTCTGTGCGACCCCGTAGACAGCAGCCCACCAGGCTCCGCCTTCCCTGGGATTCTCCAGGCAAGAACACTGGAGTGGGTTGCCGTTTCCTTCTCCAGACAGTACCCACAATACCCACAAATTCAATATCAACAACCTCGGATGCTCAGATGACACTACCTTTATGGCAGAAAGCTAAGAAGAACTAAAGAGCCTCTTGATGAAAGTGAAAGAAGAGAGTGAAAAAGCTGGCTTAAAACTCAACATTCAAAAAACGAAGATCGTGGCATTCAGTCTCATCATTTCATGGCAAATAGATGAGAAAACAATGGAAACAGTGAAAGACTTTATTATCTTGGGCTCCAAAATCACTGCAGATGGTGACTGCAGCCATGAAATTAAAAGACACTTGCTCCTGAGAAGAAAAGCTATGACCAACCTAGATAGGATATTAAAAAGTAGAGATATTACTTTGCCAACAAAGGTCCATCTAGTCAAGGGTATGGTTTTTTCCAGTAGTCATTTATGGATGTAAGAGTTGGACCATAAAGAAAGCTGAGCACTGGAGAATTGATGCTTTTGAACTGTGGTGTTGGAGAAGACTCCTGAGAGTCCCTTGGACTGCATAGAGATCCAACCAGTCCATCCTAAAGGAAATCAGTCCTGAATATTCATTGGGAGGACTGATGCTGAAGCTGAAACTCCAATACTTTGGCCACCTGATATGAAGAACTGACTCCTCGGAAAAGACCCTGACGCTGAGAAAGATTGAAAGCAGGAGAAGAGGACGACAGAGGATGAGATGGTTGGATAGCATCATCAACTCGATGGACATGAGTTTGAGCAAGTTCCAGGAGTTGGTGATGGACAGGGAAGCCTGGCCTGCTGCAGTCCATGGGGCCACAAAGAGTCGGACACGACTGAGTGACCGAATTGAGACTGAGACTCAGTAGACAGAGTGGAACAAAATAATGAGGATGCATGCAGATGGGAATTTGCAAGGTAAATTTTGGGTTCAGAAGTGGTTATGAGACCACACACACAGCAGATATTTTTTGAGTGGCTCTCTTGGTCAGGCACTGTGTTAGGCTACCCTGAAGGAGTGGGGAACAAGGCTGGCAGGGACCCCGGCCGACAGTGACAGCAGAGCAGGGTCCACAGCCTCATTTGGGGTGGGGGTTAGGGTTCTTAGTGATTTTTAACCCCTCAAGTCCTCAATTAAATTAAAAATCAGTTTAAAAGGCCCTGGTAAAAGTTGAATGAGAATGTGAAACCAGCCCTCACGCAGCATGGGTAGGGATGCAAATGGTTTCACTATTTCTGCAAAGTAATTTGCCATTGCATTTCCTTAACACCACTCATGCCCTTTGATTAACATCTGCCTAAACTCAGACAGTAAAGAATCTGCCTGTGATGCAGGAGACCCAGGTTTGATTCCTGGGTCAGGAAGATCCCCCGAGAAGAATGGCAACCCACTCCAGTACTCTTGCCTGGAGAATTCCATGGACAGAGGAGCCTGGAGGGCTACAGTCCATGGGGTTGCAAAGAATCGGACACGACTGAAAGACTAACACACATACACATACCATTGTAGCAAGTGTGACCAAGATGCCAGGTGGACTCACATCTCTGATCTCTAAGAAAAAAAAACCCAGAGATGCACTAAAACATTTATTTATGTACCGATTTGTTCAATGCAGTAGAGCTTATAAATAAATTGGAAATAGTTCAATATCCATCAGTGGGCAGTTGAGTTAAATGGAGTGTCCTGTGAGCCAAGACTGAGTGACTTCACTTTTTCACTTTTCACTTTCATTCATTGGAGAAGGAAATGGCAACCCACTCCAGTGTTCTTGCCTGGAGAATCCCAGGGACGGCAGAGCCCGGTGGGCTGCTGTCTATGGGGTCACACAGAGTTGGACACGACTGAAGCGACTTAGCAGCAGCAGCAGTACTCATGCAAGGAGATTCTCTACGATCTTCAAAATCCAAGTTTTAGAAGATCTTTTTAAAGGATGTGGTAGAAGCCATGTGTAATGTTAGATGAAAAATGCAGATTAGATAAACACATTAAGTGTGGTCTCAGTATTATAAAAATATCTATATGTGTGCATGGAAGAAAGTGAGGAGAAATAAAAATACTTTGTGAGATTAAAATTAGTTTTCCTTTTTTAAAAAATAATGTTTATTTATCTATTTAGACTCTGCTGGGTCTTCATTGCCGTGTGTGGGCTTTCTCTAACTGTGGGTAATGGGGGCTATTCTCGAGTTATGGTGTGGGGCTTCTCTTGTTGTGGAGCACAGACTCTAAGGTGCATGGGCTTCAGTCGTTGCCTCACATGGGCTCAGTAGTTGTGGCAAAAGGCCTTAGTTGCCCTGTGGCATGTGGGATCTTCCCAGATCAGGGATTGAACCAGTGTCCGTTGCATCGCAAGGTGGATTCCTAACCACTGGACCACCAGGGAAGCCCTTTTGTTCCTTCTTATACCTGTCTATATTTTCCAGGATTTCTGTGACGAGTACATAGTATTCTTATTGTCAGCATTTCTGAACTCAGACTCTCAAATCTGGCAGGTGGGTGGTGAGGGTGAGTAGGGGCAGACGTGGGAAGAACAGACCTTTTGAACAAGAGAGGGAGGAATTATGAGAAGGAAGAAAAGTGAAGAGGTGCTGGTTTAAGTTTTCAAAAAATCCTTAAAAAAAATCTCTCACTGAGACAAAGAAAGCTGTTGCATCTTTATTAAAGTTACAGCCCAGTGAGTTTTTCTGTTTATAAATTTGAATGCAGAGAGGTCGCTTTAAAATGCAGCAAGTAGGGCCTTCCCTGGCCGTCTGGTTAAGATGCCATGATCCCAATACAGGCGGCATGGGTGCTATCCCTGGTCAGGGAACTAAGACCTCACATGCAGTGGCCAATAAATAAATAAAATGCCACAAGTAATGTCACAACTGTGATCACTCACCTAGAGCCAGACACCCTGGAACGTGAAGTCAAGTGGGCCTTAGAAAGCATCACTACGAACAAAGCTAGTGGAGGTGATGGAATTCCAGTTGAGCTATTCCAAATCCTGAAAGATGATGCTGTGAAAGTGCTGCACTCAATATGCCAGCAAATTTGGAAAACTCAGCAGTGGCCACAGGACTGGAAAACGTCAGTTTTCATTCCAATCCCAAAGAAAGGCAACGTGAAAGAATGCTCAAACTACCACACAACTGCACTCATCTCACATGCTAGTAAAGTAATGCTCAAAATTCTCCAAGCCAGGCTTCAGCAATACGTGAACTGTGAACTTCCAGATGTTCAAGCTGGTTTTAGAAAAGGCAGAGGAACCAGACATCAAATTGCCAACATCTACTGGATCATGGAAAAAGCAAGAGAGTTCCAGAAAAACACCTATTTCTGCTTTATTGACTATGCCAAAGCCTTTGACTGTGTGGATCACAATAAACTGTGGAGAATTCTGAAAGAGATGGGAATACCAGACCACCTGACCTGCCTCTTGAGAAATTTGTATGCAGGTCAGGAAACAACAGTTAGAACTGGACATGGAACAACAGACTGGTTCCAAATAGGAAAAGGAGTACGTCAAGGCTGTATATTGTCACCCTGCTTATTTAACCTATATGAGAAACGCGGGGCTGGAAGAAGCACAAGCTGGAATCAAGATTGCCAGGAGAAATATCAATAACCTCAGATATGCACATGACACCACCCTTAAGGCAGAAAGTGAAGAGGAACTCAAAAGCCTCTTGATGAAAGTGAAAGTGGACGGTGAAAACGTTGGCTTAAAGCTCAACTTTCAGAAAACTCAGATCAGGCATCTGGTCCCATCACTTCATGGGAAATAGATGAGAAAACAGTGGAAACAGTGTCAGATTTTATTTTTGGGGGGCTCCAAAATCACTGCAGATGGTGATTGCAGCCATGAAATTAAAAGATGCATACTCCTTGGAAGGAAAGTTATAACCAACCTAGATAGCATATTGAAAAGCAGACACATTACTTTGCCAACAAAGGTCTGTCTAGTCAAGGCTATGGTTTTTCTTTTTTTTTTGCATTGATTGATTTTATTTTTAAACTTTACATAATTGTATTAGTTTTGCCAAATATCAAAATGAATCCACCACAGGTATACATGTGTTCCCCATCCTGAACCCTCCTCCCTCCTCCCTCCCCATACCATCCCTCTGGGTCGTCCCAGTGCACTAGCCCCAAGCATCCAGTATCGTGCATCGAACCTGGACTGGCAACTCGTTTCTTACATGATATTTTACATGTTTCAATGTCATTCTCCGAAATCTTCCCACCCTCTCCCTCTCCCACAGAGTCCATAAGACTGTTCTATACATCAGTGTCTCTTGGCTATGGTTTTTCCAGTGGTCATGTATGGATGTGAGAGTTGAACTGTGAAGAAAGCTGAGCGCTGAAGAATTGATGCTTTTGAACTGTGGTGTTGGAGAAGACTCTTGAGAGTCCCTTGGACTGCAAGGAGATCCAACCAGTCTATCCTAAAGGAGATCAGTCCTGGGTGTTTATTGGAAGGACTGATGCTAAAGCTGAAACTCCAATACTTTAGAGTTGACTCACTGGAAAAGACTCTGATGCTGGGAGGGACTGGGGGCATGAGGGGAAGGGGACGACAGAGGATGAGATGGCTGGATGGCATCACCGACTCGATGGACATGAGTCTGAGTGAACTCCGGGAGTTGGTGATGGACAGGGAGGCCTGGCGTGCTGCTATTTATGGGGTTGCAAAGAGTCAGACACGACTGAGCGACTGAACTGAACTGAACTGAATGTCACAACTAGAAGCTTGAAAGAGAGAACAGTTGCAGCTGAGACTCTCATGCATCTTTCTGAGAAGTCAGACCCAGGGGGCATGACGGGGTGAGGCCTTGGAGGACCGCACCCTCACTCTTTTGATGTCTTGAGGGAACATCTTGTTTTCCAGGCAGGATGTATTTGTATGCTTTGCTCTCTGACTCTGGTTATGTGGAGAACTCCCACCTTCCTTTGGAGTGCTGACCCTCGCCCTCCCCGTGTAGCTGTGTGTGTTGGTGGTGGGGCTGGACATTGGTCCTGGGAGCTTATGCAGCTCCTGGCCTGGGGACAGCTATGACTCAAGTAGGGGCTATTACAGCCCTCCCCTGGCCTTCCCCTAAGGGTCCTGCAGAAGGATCTTCTTCCTCTGAGGTGGCTAAATTGGAGGGATATCCATCATGTCCCCTCCCTACCTACCCGCCACCCTCCTGGGGAAATAAGTGCATCTGCTGAGAGATACTGAAGTCAGCACACAGAAGAAGGATGAGAAGGAGAGAGCAAGAAATAGAGAAAAATAGTGGGAAACTTGGGACAGACCTGGAGTATCAGGATCCAACTGGGTCTTCCTTGCTTGGACATCCCCTTGGCGGCCCCCGCTAGTATGAGTTGGGTTTCTGCCCCCTCCCATCAACCCAAGACTCATTTCAACTTCCTGTCAAACATTTGTAAAACTTGATGTTCTAGGCCACAAAGAATATCAGATTCCAAAAGTGGAAACCATATGGGCCCCATTCTCTGATCACGAGGTAATAAAACAGGAGACTAACCCAAAAGGGGGGCTGTCTAGAAAGAGTCTAAACAAACACATCCCAGAAGCAGACATCAGCATGTCAACAGGCACCTCCAAAGATGCTCCATGTCACAGCTCATTAGGGACACACACGTTAAAACTGCACCTCCGCCGAGCAAGTACAATTCAGAGGACTGCCAGTGGCAAGTTCTGGTGAGGATGTGGGGAAACTGGAACCCACACGCACTGCTGGTGGGAAGGCAAAATGGTTCAGCCGCTCTGGGGATCAGTTTGGCAGTTTCTTAAAAGCTACATAGACACTTACCATATGACCCGGAAATCCCCCTACGTATCTATCCAAGAGAATTGAAAACATATGTCCACATGAATCGCGTACCCGAAGGCTTATAGCAGCTTCATCCAAAATAGCCAAATGCCCGTCAGCTGGTCAATGGGTAAACAAGTTTTGGTAGGGCCATTCTAGGGACGGCTGCTCAGCAACTAAAAGGAAAGGATTACTGATGAAAGAAACAACGTGGACACATCTCAGCGTCTTCTGCTCAGTGAAAGAAGCCAGACGCAAAAGACTACTTGTATATATAAATGCTTTCATTTCTATGAAATTCTAGAAAAGGCAAAATTTACAGACACAGGAAGCAGATCAGTGGCTGCCTGAGCCAGGGGTGGAGGTGGGGGTTGTCTGCAGAAGGCACTTTGGGAGTTTTTTTGGCAGGATGCTCCCCAAACTGGACTGGGGATGTGGTCCTAGGGTCTTTCTTTGCTGTTCTAGGGATTTCCTCCTTCTCTCTCATGGGATGGCCATACAACAGAATGCCTGATGGTCATAAAAAGTGCTGTAGAATTTTTTTTCTTGTCCTGGGCAGATAGACATATTAAGTTTTTTTTTTTTTTTTTAAAGCCTGTTATAAAGCTATATACACAAAATGATTCCATGTTTGTTAACTATGTCCAGAAAAGGCTGGAAATACATTTGTTTAATTCTTGCTTATTTAAAGAAATCATGTCTGCTCAAGGAATGTGTATGGCTTACATAATGAACAAATAAAAAATATTGTAAGAAAGCTTGGGGACCCTTCACTCTGGTCTTTTCCTCTATCATTTTCTGTATCCTAAAACTTAATTATGGTGGTGGTGGCACAACTATATACATTTCCCCAAACTGATAGAATAACTGTTTAAAATGGGTGTATTTTGGGACTTCCCTGGTGGTCCATCGGTTAAGACACCCTGCTTCCAATGCAGGGGGCAAGGGTTCGATCCTTGGTCAGGGAACTAAGATCCCACATGTCCCGTGGTGTGGCCACAAAGTAAAAAATAAAATTAAATGGGTGTATTTTATTGTATTTAAGCTATATCCCCCAAAGCAGAAACTAGTGAAACTGGAGAAATCTGAAAGGGTTTGTGGACTGTACCAATGTCAATTTCCTGGTTGTGATATTGTGCTATAATTAAGCAAGATGCCAACTTTGAGAAAAGCTGGCAACCACCCAAAGCTGGAAGAGGCAATGAAGAGTCCTCCCCTAGAAACTTCAGAGGGGATGTGCTGCTGTCGACACCTTGATTTCAGACTTCTGGTGTCTGGAACTGTGAGAGCGTGAATTTCTGTGGTTTTAATTCATGTAGTTTGCCATACTTTGTTACAGCAGCCCTAGGAAGCTCATAGAGAGGACTGTGAGCCCCTAATGGTAGTGACACTGGAATCACTGTGGAGGGGTGGTGAGGCAACGAGAGGTGCCAGACTGATTGGTAATCTTCTAGGAAAAAAATGATAAAGTTATGCACTTTGTGTTGCTGTTCAGTTGCTAAGTCGTGTCCAATTCTGCAGCCCCATGGACTGCAGCGCGCCAGGCTTCCATGTCCTTCATTATCTCCTGGAGTTTGCTCAGATTCATGTCCATGAGTCAGTGATGGTATCTAACCATCTCATCCTCTGCTGCCCTCTCCTTTTGCCTTCCATCTTTCCCAGCATCAGAGTCTTTTCCAATGAGTTGGCTCTTCGCATCAGGTGGCCAAAGTATTGGAGCTACACTAAACTAAAAAAGTATCAGATGGATAAAAGGTTAAATCAAAAAAAGGTAAGGCTATCACAGGTAGAAGAATTCTTGTGATTTCTTCTATCACAGAAGAAAATATAGAAAAGAGAAATTTGTTTACTCATGGGAAGACTTTTCTAAGCATAATACAAAACCCATTTCCATTAAAGGAAAAAAGCTTGACTAGATTTAGACTTCTATGGCCAAGAAAACCCCAAGAACAAAGGAAAAAACAAATGACACTCCAAGGATGCATTCTTGCCAAAAAGATTTAATCTGAATCTAGTGGAGCATCTGGATCCCATTCTCACTTTCAGAAAAGACAGGTAACCTTGGAACAGGTAAAATACCCTCACAAAGAAGCCATCAGACAAAACCAGGATGTGGTACACTCCACAAGACCATTGACTTGGACTTGTTGAAAGGGCATGGCATTAAAATAAAAAAGCTGAATAACTATAAAGATGCATTAAAAACCAAATGCCGTGGTGAAGCTTTGTTGGGTCTTGGTTTGAAAAGGAAACTTTGAGGATAGCTGGGAAAATCTGAACCTTGATTGACTGTTAGGTGACATGGAGACTTTTTTTCATTTTATCGGGTGTGATTACCATATATTGAAAATATTGAAAAATATTGAAAAACCAACACATTTTTCCTGATTATAAAAGTAAAACATATTCCACAGAAAATATATGAACACCGGACTTCCCTAGTGGTTCAGTGGCTAGGGCTCCTTGCTCTCAATGCAGGGAGCCTGGGTTCAATCCTTGGTCAGGGAACTAGATCCCACATGCTGCAACTAAGGCCTGATGCAGCCAAATAAATAAATAAACCCACTGAATAAACGTTAAAGTTTAAAAAAAAATACATGCATAGTTAGATAGGATAAAGATCACCCCGGAAAGGGCAACGTTAATATACTTAAATAGTTGTTTTTCCTTACTTTGTACATAGATGGTATATGGCTCATGATCCTTAGCCTGTCTTCACTTAATGTTATACCGTGAGTGTTTCTCCATAAAAACAAAGTTCTTTGCAAGCATAACTTTACATGATTGCACAGTTATTGCAGGCTAATTGTCATTATTGATCATTTCCGTGCTAGGGACCGTGACAACACTTTACAGATGTGAACTTGTTTAATCCTTGTCTCACACTAGTCCAAGAAGCAGGTATTAATAAAATAATGATTCCCACTTTAGCAACTTTAAATTTCCTGTTCTGGCTTGTAGCCCCTTCCTGCATCTTCTGGGTTGGCCTTGGAGCATTGTCTGCTGCTTCCGCTGACCTCTGCTTTCCCCATCACATCTCCTCCTCTGACTCCCACACTCCTGCCGTCTTCTTTCACTTATAAGAACCTCTATGATCACACGGGCCCATCGGATAATCTGGGACCATCTCCCATCTCAAGGCCCTTAACTTTATCATATCTTCACAATCACTTTTGCTTTGTAAGGCAGTATATTCACAGCCTAGGGCTTTCAGATGTGGACATCTCTGGGGGCCATTATTCTACCCACCTCACTTGCCCATATGACATGATGTAAGTGACTGAGGTCAGGCTCCTCTTGGCTGACACCCTGTGATCTATTGGATCTCTGCATATTGTTGGCTGGTTAGATTATTTCCAGTTATTTTAACATTGAATAAATAATGCTGTGACAAGCATCCCTGTACAAAATTCAAATTTTGTAATTTGAATTATTTCTGTATAGTATGTTTTTTGGAGGGAATCTTAGGATCAAAGGGTACAATCATTTCTGTTGTTCTTGATACTGAGTGCTTTCCGAAAAGGTTGGCCACTGCCCACCACCAATAGCACCGTATCAGGGAATTCTAGCTCACGCTTTTGTCTTAGAGCCGGAACAGCAAAAAGTGAATCCAGCTGGCACAAGTGCCCGGGCAGGGGACTTCTGCTTAGGGTAGGGGCTGAAAATTTCTGCTCTCAAGTTGAACCTGGCCCATAGATCCCCTTTATTTTGCTTGCACACTTTAAAAAATATGTACATAATTCACCAAGATAAAATTCACCATTTTAAAGTGTTCATCTTTTTAGTCTATTCATAAGGCTGTACAGTCAGTTTAGAGCACTCCTACCATTCCCAAAAGAAACTCTGAGTCCATCAGCAATCTGTCTCCCTTCCCCTCTCCCCACCAGGCCCTGGAGACACCAGTCTACCTTCTCTCTATGGAGTTGCCTATTCTAGAATTTCATACAGTTGGAATCATACGTATGTGGCCTTTTGTGTCTAGCTTGATTCATGAGGTCGCAAAGAGTCGGACGCGACTGAGCGACTGATCTGGTCTGATCTTTCACTTGAGCGTTGTGTTTTCAAGGTTCATGTCTAGTGTGTAGTGTGTCACTGTTTCACCTCTGCTTATGGCTGTGAAGGTGGCTTTATTTGAAAAACAGGGTCTTTGAAAAAAGATATGATTAAATCAAAGATCTTGAGATGAGATCACCCTGGATTTCATCTGGGCCCTAAATCCTGTGTCAGGTGTCTTGATGTGAGAGGAAGGAGAGGGAGATTTGAGGCACAGACACAGAGAGAAGGCTGTATGCTGGCAACGTAGAGACTGGGGTGATGAGTCTACAAGCCAAAGATCTCTAGTAAACCCAGAAGCTGGACCAGGCAAGGATGGACTCTCTCTCTCTCTCAGCCTCCAGTAAAAAAAAAACCTGGCAGCCTTGGTTTCAAACTGCTGGCATCCAGAGCAATAGGTTTTTGCTGTCTTAAGCCCTCCAGATTGTGCTAATTTGTTAACAGCAATCCTAGGAAACTAACATGGTTTGTGTGAGAGCCTTTTAGTGCTAAACCCAGGAGAATCCGGCACAGAGAAGGGTTGGTCAGTCTGACACTGGAAATGCCCGTCATGTGTCTAATTTTTTGAAAATTAAAAATAATCTTGCCAGTTAAAAAAGAATGTTTATTTAGATATTTTTGGCTGTGCTGGGTCTTTGTTTGCTGTGCGGGATTTTTCTCTGGCTGCAGAGAGTGGGGGCTACTCTCTAGCTGTGGTGTGCGGGCTTCGCATTGTGGTGACTTCTCTTGTTATGGAGCACAGGCTCTAGGGTGTGTGGGCTTCAGTAGTTGTGGCTCCTGGGATCCAGAACACAGGCTCATTAGTTGTGGCGCCCGGGTCTAGTTGCTCCGCAGCATGTGGGAGCCTCCCAGACCAGGGATCGAATTCATGTCTCCTGCCTCTGTCAGGTGGACTCTTTACCAATGAGCCATCAGGGAAGCCCTAACATTTTTTAAAATTTATTTTTTACTATGATGTATTCTTTCTTTGTTTTTATTTATTTATTGGCCACACCACGTAGCATGTGCGATCTTAGTTCCTCAACCCGGGATTGAACCCGTGTCCCCAGCAGTGGAACCTGCGTCCCCTGTATTGGAAAGCAGATTCTTAACCACTGGACCACCAGGGAAGTCCTTCCAGTATGTTTTTTTAAACTGAAGTCAGAACACATGAGACAGCTCTGTCTCAGATGGCATGTTGAGCTTCTCTTACTTAGATCAGGACTGGTCACCCTTCTACATCTCAGCTCCTCCTTCTGTCCGTCTCTCTGCTGTCCAGCTTTTGGTAGCATAAGTTGCCCATGGCTTCCAGGGAGTAGGAATGGGCAGGGGGAGCCTGTGGTCCCCTCAGCAGCCCTGCATGTCTTTGGGAGTATGCAATCCCACCGCATCTCAGCTTCCCTCCTTTGAAAAAAGGAGATGCTTCCGGCCTGGGTTATATAGATGATCTGGCTTCCAGCTGAAAGATGCAGTGGATGACAAAGTGCCAAGTGGTCCTCACCTTCCTGGGGCTTGTTTCTGAGCAGAGAGACACTGGTGGTTTCACTTAGGAATGAAACTGCCAACATCTGGTGGCAGCTGGAGCCCAGAAGCCCTGTACTGGGAAGAGAGCTGAGCTTCCTTTTTCCTATTTCCTCCTGGATCAGATCAGCAGACCCACTGATTATCTAACCAGTGAGACAGCCTGAGAGAAAAGAAGAGCTCTACACTTCCCAACACCCAGACCCGATTTTCCTGATCGTCCACACAGGTGCCCAGGGAGCTTCTCCCAGGCCCCTCTGGGACTGACTTTGCAGCTGTAAAGAACAGCCAGGAAAATCATTTTGATCTTAAGACAGCTGGGGTCTCTCCTGGATTCATCCTGAGCTCTCCTGTCCTTCCAACTGTAGTGGATCACCAGAAACCTCCTCTGACATTCTGGAAGCCTCCCAGGAACCCCCCCAGAGCCGTTTTCCTCCATCTCCAGCAATGCAGAGTTGTGTGGCTGAGGCCTGCCCCTGGACGAGGCCTCTGGAAGAGCACAAAGAATTCCTTTTGATCTCACAATTTCTCAAGTGCAAGTATTTAGAAATGACTCTCGCCCCGAAGCTAGTGGCCAAGTGCCAGGAGGGCAGGCTAGATGGAGGAGTGGGGCAGGCTGGGGAGTGGTGCAGATTCCTCCAAGGCCAGGCACAGAGGAGGGAACCAGTTTGCACATTGGGGGGCGGGGAGGTGCAGGAGGCAGAGGCTGGAGGAGCTCTACTCTCTCAGGAGTCTGGTCTTCCATTTTCCTTTCATACTGTATTGTCCATATACATAAAAGTAATACATACTCACTCTAAAGGAGGTATTTCTATTTTGTGTCTTTAATATATCCTTAAGAGATTTTTTAATGTGTTTATATATATATGTGCAAGTAATACATGCTCATGGTAAAACTATATTTATGGCTTGTCTTTTTGAGTATTTTTAATATATTGTGGTTTTTGTGTATGGAAAGTAGCATATGCTCACTAGTATGAGCTAGACTAGCAAAAATAACTTGTAAAATTGAGATATAACTTACATATCCTAAAGAGTACAGATCTTAAAGAAATTGCTCAGTATATTTTCACATTATGTATGTATCTATGTAATTATCACCGTGGCAAAGGCTCCCTTGGACCCCTCCAAAGAGGTCACCTCTATTCCAACTTATAACACCATGTGAAAGTGAGTGAAGTTGCTCAGTCGTGTCCGACTCTTTGCGACCCCATGGGCTGTAGCCTACCAGGGTCCTCTGTCCATGGGATTTTCCAGGCAATAGTCCTGGAGTGGATTGCCATTTCCTTCTCCAAAAAAATTACTTATTTAGACTGCTCTTCACAGCATGAACTTAGTTCCTTAGGGATCGAACTTGTGCCCCCTGAAGTAGAAGCTCAGAGTCTTAACTACTGGACCACCAGGGGTTCCCTGTCTGGCTTATTTCACTCAGCACTAGCCTGCAAGGTTCAGATAGTGAAAGTTGCCCAGTCGTGTCCGACTCTTTGTGATCCAGGCCAGAATACTGGAGTGAGTAGCTGTTCCCTTCTCCAGGGGATCTTCCCAACCCGGGGATGGAACCCAGGTCTCCCGTATTGCAGGCAGATTCTTTACCAGCTAAGCCACAAGGGAAGCCCTACATTTTTATAGATGAAGCCAAATTGGTCTTCCAGAAACTTTCACCAATGCCTACATGCACCAACATTAGGTGAGAATGCTTTAATTTAACTTTAAAATAGATGCCCCCTCCCACCCCCTGCCACACGCCAGTGGCATCTCACTTTGCTTTGTGTTGCTTTAGTTGTGAAGCTAAGTACCTTCTCTGGGATTCATTGACCATTGACATACTTGAGAAAATTCTTTTCTTCATTTTTGATTGTGTTGGGTCTTCGCTGCTGTGCAGGCTTTTCTCTAGTTGCAGCGGGCGGGGGACTGCTCTCTAGTTGTTGGGTGAAGGCTTCTCATTGTGGTGGCTTCTCTTGTTGCAGAGCACGGGCTCTAGAGTGTGTGGGCTCAGTAGTTGTGGCTCCTGGGCTCTAGAGCACAGGCTTAGTAGTGCGGTGCGCCGGCTCAGTTACCCCATGGCATCTGGGATCTTCCCGTACCAGGGATTGAACCTGTGTCTCCTGCACTGGCAGGTGAATTCTTTACCACTGAACCACTATGGAAGCCCGATATACTTCTTTTTTGAGGATTGTCTAAATATTTTATTAAAATCCTTTCTGTCATTCATCTTTTTAAAATTATATTTGTAAACACTCTTTGTATATTGCAGAAAGACCTTGTATTTGAAAGGCATGGAAAGGAAATAGTTTTATATCTATAGCAAAACAGAGGAGGTTCCACTGATGTTAGTTTTTTCTTTTTGCTGCTTGGACTAGGGATCAAACCTGTGCCCCCTGCTGTGGAAGCACAGAGACCTAACCGCTGGACCACCAGGGAATTCCCTCTGGTGTTAGTTCTGAAACTCAACTGTCCAACCACACTCTTCTTTTGCTTGTATATTATACCTTGATCACACAGTATCAAAATGAGGAGTTTAAGTTTGATTTTGGTAAGTGCTTTGGAATAAGATAAACCCAGAACTGGGAGGCACCATCACTTCTCCATTTTGACAGCATGCTTTCCTTCTGAGCCTACAATGGGCCTCAGAATCCTTCCTAACACAAAGCTCCATGTGGCCTGTGGTGACTCGAGTTGGCATGAGTTGAGACCTCTGTGCTTCCATGATGGAATGACTCCTGGAAGTTACCTGAATGTAGTGATGCCCAGTAGAGGTGGGATGGAGGAGCTATCAGGGTTTGTACTGGTTTCATCAGGCTGAGGGCAGGTCGATAGAGCTCCAGGCTGGGGCTGCAGGGATTCAGCCCAGAAGATCTTGCATGGCCATAGTAGGTTCTCACTGAGCAGCTGATGAAATGTTGGTGATGAGGTCGTGTCTGGATTTTGCAGGTGAGGAGAGAGAGAAGGGGAGATTGGTGGCCCAGGGGGTTTCAAGATAAATGTAAAGGATCCAGTTTTGGAACAAGAGGTGCATTGACTGCGTTTGTCTTTGTTCATGCTTGTTGCCCCCGCAGGTGAGTTCCCAGAACTGGAGGGAAGGAAGCCTGGATGGCAGTGGGGGACAGCTCCTACTTCCCTTCTCCAAAGTCTTTGCTGTCCTTGTTTTAGGCTGGGCTGGCCGGGTCTCAGGTGTCAAAGGTGGACTTTTTAAGCGCCTTGTGTTTCAGGCTGGAGATCTTGGGAAAGAAAATGTATTTGGGCATTTTGCCTACTCCTTTTCCTGCACAGAGAAGCCTCCCCCATCTGCCTCCAGGTGGCTTTGCAATTTAAACTTGAAAATGCTGAAGCCTTTTCCCACAGCCACTTTGGGATGACTTCGTTACTTTCCACATCCTCCCAATTAGTTCTCTGGCTTCGTGTATCCCTCAACATCCCTTCTCATTCCACTGCGAAATGAAATGTTTTTACGCAATCTGAGGGAAATGTTTTAACATCCATATCCCCACAGGTAGCCTGTCTGGGCTTCTTCATGGAGCTGAGTGGATGGTGTTAGGTACCTGGGACGCACCTCCTTACCAACCCACCCCTCTGCGTATGTGTGCACGTGCGCACATGTGTACAGGCTCACACAATTCTCTGTATATCCAATCCTTTTGTATTGTGTATACTACAGACATTGCACTGAAAAACCAAAACATCAAATGGCATATGTTAAACCTACTTGGAGATAGGTGGTAGGCTGGGTGCCAGGGAACACCTGGCAGTCAGGGTTGCTGCTGTCAAGGAACTTTGCTCAGTTTCTGGATCGCAGTCAGTGGGCTTCATTTGGCACCACATAGGATGGGTGCATGTGTGCTTAGGTGGTCAGTCGTGTCTGACTCTTTGCAACCCAGGCTCCTCTGTGCATGGCATTCTTCAGGCAAGACTACTAGAGTGGGTTGCCATTCCCTTCTCCAAGGGATCTTATAGACCCAGGGTTTGAACCAGGGTCTCCTGCTTTGCAGTCTGATACTTTACCATCTGAGTCACCAGGGAAGCCCATACTGGTAGTATGAGACCTTTAACTTTACTACTTGTCCTGTGATGTGTGGCCCATGCTTTGTGCAAGCTGGGTCTTTTCAAAAAATTTAAAAGTTTAGTAAGATGTACATAACATGAAATTTACCCTTTGAACCGTTTCCCTCCTTTTAACCATTTCTAAGTGGACAATTCCGTGGCATTAAGCACATTCACATCATTATGTGACCATCACCATCATCCATCTCTGGAATGTTTTCATCTTCCCAAACTGAAACTGTGCCCATTAAACACTAATTCCCCATCCTTCTCCCCCAGCCCCTGGCACCCACCATCTACTGTGATCTGACTCCCGCAGGTCCCTCAAAGGAGCAAAATCAGAATATTTGTCCTTCTGTGACGGGCTGATTTCACTGAGCATCATGTCCTCAGGGTTCATCCACGTTGTAGTAGGTGTCAGCATTTCCTTCCTTTTTAGGGATAAATAATATTCCATTGTATGGATAGATCACATTGTGTTTATCCGTTCATCCATCGAGGGACACTTGGGTTGCCTCCACCCCTTGACTTTAGAGATAGTGCTGCTGTGATCATGGGGGTACAAATTGCAAACAGGACTTTTTAATATGTGGACTTAATTGTCAACATTTAATAATTGGGAAATTTCACCCCCAGAATATCTGCTGTCCAGTTTCTTGTGAAAAACAAGGCGATCTGGCCGTACTGGCCTGCTGTCCTGAGTGTCAGGCACTGCAGAGGAGGTGGGAACAGCTCTTGATCCTGGGATGATATCATCCAGACACTGAGACCAGAGGTTGACTGCTCTATGTTGTTGGGCTTATGCTGTTGTTTTTCTCATAGTCGAGTTACAAAGAAAGCAAAATATTTCCATTACTTGTGTCTCTATCAAAAGTGGAAAATAAAAAGCAGCTGGAGAGGTCTCCGTGTTCTGGGGAAAGAGGACTATTCTTACTTATTGAACATACAGAGTGGGTAGATCTGTGGGCAAGGAGCCCAGAGGATTCGTTTCGTGTTATGAAATAAGCTAGCTCCTTCACCCACTTCAGGTCCCTGCTGGGCATGCCAGCTGACCTCCAGCTGGGGTTTTAGGAGTGCTGGCTAAAACCAGCTGTTTTTAGGAGTGTATAGCTCTGTCCCTGTTAATGGGTTGGTAATCCCTCTGGACAACCATACCCAGTCACCTCCAAGGCAAAGTTATTAGATGTATAAAGTAAGCACGTCGAAAGACGTGTTCTAAGTCCTAACCCTCAGTACTGCTGAACGTGAGCTTTAATGGAAAAAGAGTGTTTGCAAATATGATTAAGGATCTGGTGAGGAGAGGAGGTCATCCTGGATGAACCGAGTGGGCCCGAAGTCCGATGACAAGTGTCCTTATAAGAGACAAAAGAGGAGAGACGCGAACGGAAGGGAAGGTCACGTGATGATGGAGGCAGAGACTGGAGTGGGTGGCCACAAGCCAAAAAACGCTGGCAGCAGGAGCTGGAAGAGGCAAAGGAGCCATCTGCCCCAGAGACTTCAGAGGCAGCCCTGCCGACACCTGGATGTCAGACGTTTGGCCTCCAGAACTGTGAGAGAATAAATGTGGGTTGTTTGAAGCCATCCAGTTTGCTATGCTTTGTTACAGCCACCAGGGAAAACCCAGGTAGCTGGATTGTCTCTGTGGATGAAAGGGAGCTTACTGGTCAGTAACTTCAAGATATAGTTGAAGGACTACCCTGGTAGTCCAGTGGCTAAGACTCCATAGTCCAATGCAGGGGGCCCAGGTTCGATCCCTAGTCAGGGAACTAGGTCTCATTGCTGCAACTAAGAGTTCAAATGCCGCAACTAAAACTAGTGGGAAGCTGCTATATAACACAGGGAATGCAGCAGGTGCTCTGTGATGACCTAGAGGGGTGGGATGGGAGCGCGGAGAGGCTAAAGAGGGAGAGGAAGTATATATATATGTATACAATTATGACTGATTTGAGTTGTTGTAGGGCAGAAACCAACATAATATTGTAAAGCACTTAACCTCCAATTTAAAAAATTAGATTTTGCACGCCACAACGAAGATTGAAGATCCTGCATGCCACACCTAAGACCCAGAGCAGCCAAATCAATAAAGTAATTAATTAATTTAAAAAGATTCAGTTGAAGATAGAAAATACAGAAATGTTTTTGGCTTCACACTGGCCTTTGTGGTCAGAATAGCAGGAGAGCCAGGGTCTGGTTGGTCTATGTAACTTGCACTCCCTAAAGTGCCAAAACCACAGAGAACCCCATTTTAAAAAGAAGAAATTGGGCATGTAGATGTGATGATTTGCCCAGGGTCTCATACATAACTAGTGGCAAAACTCGAGGCAGAGCAGAACCAAAGAAAAAGTGAAAGGTGGGCGATGACTGATGCTTCTTATCTGGGTGAGTGGTGGCAGGACCCTCACTTTGTGTTTTATCTTAAAAAGCAATTATTAGGCCCAAATATTAAAAGCATCCCTCTGCTGTTGGAACTTGTGGCTCTTTAGAAAGGATGAACATTCTTCCCTGTGCTTGCTTACCGGTGCTTTAAATTTCTTTGCAGAATTTATTTACCCACGTTTCATAGGAGAAAAACAAACCTCTTTTGAAAATGACATAAACAGAAAACGTCAGTAGTCTAATAAAGTCTGAAGAGTAGTCATAGTAAGAAATGAATGACCAGAGCCTTTCCCAGGCAGATCCTCCCATAGGGGAGGATGGAGGGATGAGCGTGCTGGAAAGACATGGCGTCTTTCCTGTTGCCTGGGCTGGATGTTTATAAATTATGTGCTGCTGCCCCTGACCTGTTTCTTTAGCTGAAGTTTTCATGTAAAACATTGGATTTCCAGAGGGGTTTTCTCTGTGGTGTGGTTTGTTCAAAAAGGTTGGCTCTTGTATTTGTTCTCCAGAATGACTTTCTCCCCAGGAACTGCCGGTGAAAAGAACCACTTCCCCAATTAATTCCAGATGTGGAATACATCAACCTGCATCTTTTTCAAAATATTCACAAGCTTTTAAAAAACTGAATTAACTTTCTTTTTGGTTGCGCTGGATCTTCGTTGCTGCACAGCAGCTTTCTCTAGTTGCAGTGAGTGGGGGCTACTCTTCACCGCGGCTTCTCATTGTCATGGCTTCTCTTGTTGAGCACAGGCTCTAGGCACACAGGCTTTGGTAGTTGTAGCACATGGGCTCTAAAGCGTGGAGTTCCCTGCATTGGCAGATGGATTCTTATCCGCTGTACCACCAGGGA
The DNA here is from genome assembly GCF_003369695.1 of Bos indicus x Bos taurus. Taxonomy (NCBI): domain Eukaryota; kingdom Metazoa; phylum Chordata; class Mammalia; order Artiodactyla; family Bovidae; genus Bos; species Bos indicus x Bos taurus. The sequence goes on from NC_040094.1 coordinate 53,870,048, forward strand.
AGACCAAGCTGCATTTTTTATTAAGATGGTGGGAGTATTTAAGTTGTACTCTATTTAGAAAAATAAAAGCAATCTTATAATGGCTTGAATCTGATGATTGAAAAACGTCATTTTTCATGTTGAACCACCAGGCATCAATTCACCTGGGGGGATTTGGCTGACACCCTACAGCTGGAACCCAGAACAGCCTCCAGTAGGAATTCCCAGGGGCTCCTTGGAGCATCCTTATCCACCGTCCCTGAGCTTCTTTCACAGAGGAACCAGAGCTCCAGCCAGGTTCTGGTGGGAGTTGGGTAGACTTCTTCAGAGTGGGGACACCCCAAGCTGTTCTTCCTGGCTCCCCCGTGGGTGCCTACAGCAGCACTTATTAGCCAAGCAGGACACTGGGACAGTGGGAAGCCAGCTAAGCAAACTGGATCCTCTGTTTAGACTTCATGGCCTGAAATACGAACAATGTGCAGGCTCCGTGCTTTTTTTTCTTTTTTGGTGGAGCCCCAGAATCATTTTGTTTCCCAAAATACATATAACGTAAAACATATCATTTTAATTATCTTAAGTGTATAAATCAGTGGCATTTAATGCATTCACAGTGTTGTGTAACCATCACCACTGTTTAGTCCCAAAACATTTTCATCACCCCAAGAGGGAACTTGCACTCATGAAACAGTCACCCCGCCCCATTTCTCCTTCCCCTCAGTCCCTGGCGACCACAAACTCCGTTCTGTCTGCAAGGATGTGCCTCTTCCGGACATTTCATATGAATGGAATCAGGTGGCCTGTGGCCTTTTGTGTCTGGCTTCATTTACTTAGCACGTTTCCGAGGTTCACCTGTGTTGTCACGCGTGTCAGTGCCTCACTCCTTCGTGTGGCTCAATACTATTTCACTGTAAGGCTACATCGAATTTCATTTATGTTCTTCTGTTGATAGATATGTGAGCTGTTTCCACCTTTTGAAGACTGTCAAGAATGCTGCTCTGAACATTTGTGTACAAGTGTTTGTTCGAACATTTGTTTTCAATTCTTTGGGTGTATATACCCAGGAGTGGAATCACTTTGGTAATTCTGTATTTAACTTCTTGAAGACCCAGTAAACTTCCACAGTGGCTGCACCGTTTTGCATTCGTACCAGCAATATATAAGGGTTCCAACTTTTCCATATCCTTACTAACATTTCTTATTTTCTTTTTTTTTTTTTAAATTACAGTCATCCTATGGGGAGAAGTGGTGTCTCGGTGTGGTTTTGATTTGAATCCTATGATGACGGTGATGTTGAGTGTCTCTCCTTGTGCTCCTCAGTCATTTGCCAAGGCGCCCTTGCACTTTACCAACACTCTGTGCAACAGCAGACAAATCTGTCCAGAAGGGAGTTGAACTGGGTGAATGGCTTTAAGCTACTTTGTCCACCTAACTCCTGAAAGAACTTGGAAAAGTCGTGCCCCTGTGGTACCTTTTCGTTAGGTCGATATCTGTTCTTCATCATGAGGTTTGTTAAGGTTGCAAAGGGTGTGATTTCTGGGGTATTGTCAATTTTGACTCAAAAATAAAAGGTTCCTCACTCTAGAGAAGCAGAACCTGACATTTTGTCTTGTTTGCAAGATCATTGAGCAAGTCATGTTCCTCTGCCAAAAACAAACCAGCCCAGAAAGCAACTTCACACCTTAAGATAAAAATCATAGTATCCAAATGATCACACCTTGCCTATTTCCTGTGAACCTCGACTCTATTAAATAACAACAAGATTTTTAGCCCTGACCTTTGCTCTTCCTGTCATGTCCTGACATTAGAATTAGCAATATCACATGAGAAAGCAGTTGTTGGTCCACTCAGGACAGACACATGTAAATTTGGTGACCGTGGTTTTCTTGTGATTTTTCCCCCTTTTCAATACTTGATGGCTCTTTGGATTTGGTGAGTCGGTACTTCTGAAGTCTGCCTTTTCTTTACTCTTTGCAAGAAAACTTTCTTTTTCTAAATGCATCTGCTGCTGGATTCCTTGGGCGATTATTTTAAATATATCAAACAAAATGTAATTTAGGTAGCAGTGTGGCATCATGATACCAAAGGTGTGGGCAAATTCTCCTTGGTTCTTTTCTCCTCCACTTTTCACTTCTTCTACCGAATTTTATTTTAATAAAAGCATTTTTTATGTTTGACAGTAACTCAAGGATAGGTCTCTGCAACAAAAACATGTCCATAATTTAAATTTAAAATATTTTCTTTCCTGTGACTCTAAGACTCTCAGTATTAAAAATTACTCTGGGTTGAGTGATGTATACAATTAATCGATTCCTCAAACCAACCAAAATATATTAAAATTGTGGTATATATTTATGATATACATATAGAAATTAGTTGCTGGACTGAATCTCTTAATGAGATGAACGGGGCTGTGTGTTTTCAAATGGTTCATGTGTTGTTGGATGAATATTACTTATTATTTCAGACGTGGTTCAGAATCAATTCCATCCCTGTTTTTCATTTTTATTGGTCTAGACCATGAGAAAACTTGTTCATATAAAATTTATACATGGTAATGTTATAGTTTTGTTTTTGAACTTCTTGGAGATTTAAGCCAAAAGTCACAGTGATTTATCATCAGAAACATAACAAAACAAAAATGACCAGATTAAATTCTCCTCCTGGTGTTAAATACTCTGGGCCTTAGCCACTTGCTGTCTTGGCAGTGGGGTTACACGAGTGGCCTGGGTGTCTCTCCTGCCGGGAGATTCACCACCTTCCTTCTCCTCTTGCCTTGTGGGATGGAAGGAAGGACAACCTCCGGAGGTGTGATGGGGTGAGGAGGCGGCGTCCCGGTACTGGTGGTGGTGGGGGTGCTCCCAGGCTCAGCCTCTGGCAAGCTCTTCCTGGAAACGCGCCCCCGGGCGGCCAGACCCAGACAGCCTCAGACCCGCCCGCTGCGCTTTGGCCATTAAGAGATGCCGGGGTCAGGGCGCTCCGGGCGGGATAAGGAGTAGGGGGGTCCGGGGTCGCCGCGCAGACCGTCCCACCTGGGGTGCGCGCCCCAGGGTGCTGCTCTGCCCCTGAAGTGATCCTTCAAGGTCGAACTGCAGAGAGAGTCAAGGAACCCGCTGCCCACCGATCACAAAGGGGAGGGGCGCACCAGCTTGCTGCGCGTGCGCGGGCAAGGGTGCTACCCGTCCGCGGGCTGTACATGCGGGTGGCGGGGGTAGGGGGCGCCTGTTCGGAGCGCGTATCCTCTGATGTCAGGATCCCGAGCGAGTGTGGGATGTGTGTGTGTGTGCGCGCGCGCGTGTGTATGTTGTACGTGTATTTATGCGTATGTGGCTGGGATGTGGAGTAAGATGGTGTTTTGTATGAGGTGCATGCAGTGTGCTCAACACGTATGGAGTGTTTCTGCGTGTGTGGCGTGTTTTGTGTGTATGTGGGGTGTGTGTAGAGGGTGGGATATGTTACATACGGCGTGCGGGTGAGGTGAGTGTGGAGCGTCGCAGTTGCTTGCAGCGCTCCGGGTTCGCGTCCCATCTGGTTTGGGCTGCGCTCCCAGCTTGGGGCTCAGCGGACCTCTGCCTGCCGCGCAGGACCACCAGCTTGGGCTGGACAGAGTGCGGCAGGTAACCATGGAAACAGATGCTCCCGCGGCGGAGGTGGACGGGTGGCGGGTGGGGGAGGCATCTGATGAGGCGCCCAGGCTGGTACTGGACACGCCGCTTCCTCGGTTGACTGGGGGACCCGGGGTCCTCACTCGGTCGCTCGGCAGGCCTGGGGCGGGGCCCGAAGGATTCCTGCTGTCTCACCTCCCAGCAAGGAAGCCCTTGCTGCTTCCAGGTGTGAAGGCACAGCAAGTCTTTGGCGCCTCGGATCCTGCTCAGGGGAGACGAACCCCCGCGTTCTAAAGGTGGCCGGGAGCCTCACAAGCAGTTATCGGGTTTTATGACCCGCAGGTGCTCCTGTTGGGTCCCAGGACAAATGAAAAACCTGGGAAGGGCTGAAGGGAGGCCTGGTGTTTGGCACAGGCTTCTCTTCAGTGGAGAGGGGAGCAGCTCACAGGTTCTGGAAAGCAGACTTCACTCCCATCCAGTAGATCCTTTGTGGGAAAAGACTGGCCAGGCCTACTAGCCTTGATATACCTGTCCTCCCCTCTCACCTCTGTTCAGAGCCAGCTGGTGGGCGATGCCACCTCAGTTCTTATCCTGTGTAATGGGAGGAGGTTGGTCTAGATCACTTTTCTTTCATTCACTCGTTCATTCATAACCTTTATCTAGTGCAAAGATGCTCAAGTGTAGCGCCAGGGCCAGCAGCATCAGAATCACCTGGAAACTAGTGAGAAATGTACATTCTCAGGCCACCTCCAGACCTACCAATGTGAGAAGCACTGATCCGCGGTGACCCTTGTGCTAAACATGGGGCTACATGATCCCTCCCATCATGGGATTCTAAAACAAACCTAGTGGGGAAAGTTCTAGCTCTTTTTTCTGAACATCCTGTGTTTTGCTTGGGGATCCATCTAAAACTAGATGAAGCATAAATACTTCTTGGCCACATCCCCAAGGCTGGTCTGAGAAGGAGTGGGGCTATTTCAGAGAAGGAGGAGTAGAAGAAGTTGGACAGGAGGTTCGGAATTCCTCTCAACTTCAGAAGCTGCTTGAGAAAGACTTCAAGGGGTGTTGTGGAGCCCAAGAGCGCCGCCTCCTGGTGACAGCATGCAGGACTGATTCTAAAGAATGGGGTTTCTTGACAAAGGGGGCTTTCAGTGTCCCAATCATACACCCAGCCAGGCATGAACTACCCGGTCATTACTCAGGAACGTTTCATCCATTACTGCCAGCAGCTGGACTGGCCAAATTCAACAAAGGCTCTGAGAAAACAGGAAGTTGTGTGTGGCTGATATGTAAGAGAGTCCCCAGTCATGTCCACGTGGCTCGAGAATGCAGTGCATGGCTTTGTTTCAGCTAGGGTTTTCTCCAGACCTTTTTAGTCAGGCTAATAGTAAAATGAACTTTGTACAGAGAACTGCAACATTAGTTTTCCGTGGAGTCCTGAAATCCTCTGATAGGTACTGAGAAGGGTGCAGGGCATGGTGGAAATCCAGTGTACTTTTGTGGAGGGGTTGGGGGGGCAGTCTTTGGACACTGGCCTTGGGGAGGCTGAGTGCTGCCCTCCAGAGGCGTCCTGGGCTGGCCATGCTGTGGGAAGGGAGGGGAGGCAGGAGGGGCGTGGACAACCAGCGTGGCTATCCTGACTCTGGAAAACCTCCTTTATTATTTTTATTTTGTTGTGTCTACCAGTCAACATTTTTCTTTAAATCAACTCACTCTTTTTCACTTAAGTTACTTTTAAAAGGAAAAAACTTAGAAAATAACAGACATAAATGGAAAATCAGTAGCATTCACCCAAGCTGAAGGTGATCATAAAAACAAATATAAGGCAAATAACAGGGTTGTAATACTCTGCCCTGACACGGTTGCCCACCAGAGCTCTGAGCCTGGGTCTTCTCTCTATGCTACAGAGGGAGGTGTTTAAGATTTAGTATCAGCAAGCAGAAACTTTCTGCTAGAGAAACAAGAAGGTTTGGAGATGAAAAGGAAGGCGGTGTGACTTTCTCACTCTGTGATACCCTGTCTCTTTATAACTCCTGAAACGTAACACGTGGGCCTTCTGTGGGCCAGGCCCTGTTTTAAAGACTTTGCAAATACTAATTTCATCATTGAGACCACCTCACTGGACAGGTGCTGCTATTGGTTCTGATTTTACAGATGAGGAAACTGAGGCCCAGAGGTGAGAACCTGTCCAGGGCTGCAGAGTGTTGAGTTAGTGAGTGTCAGAGTTCGGGAGCTGTTTGAACCCATCATCTGCTCAGGGTGGTATCCCCCACCCCCCAGCCCACCCCCAGCTGCACAGATGGGAATCAGCCCACTGCTCGCAGCCTGCCTCAGCTCCCATGTTCCTGATGCAAGAAGCTTATTCAGTGTTAGTCAACCATCGGGACTTTTTTGGGGTGCTCTGGGGATGACAGACATCTGCGGTAGCAGAATACTTAATGTGGGCCAGGCCAGATTATTTTTCTCTCTTTTCTCTCTCTTTTCCTTTTCTTTTTGAAAAAGCCGTTTGAGAGTGATTCTCAGAATATCTGTTGGCTCGTCCCTAGAAAGTAGGCTAGCCTGACCGTGGTTGTTGTGGGCTATTGGTGAAAGGTTGGGTGTCTCTTGGAGATGGGGGTCATGGCGGTTACGCTGGCATCTCTGAGCACTCACTGCTCCATGCACATGGATGCGAAGGGATGCCCCACCCTCCGGTTCCCTCCAGCCTGATTTGGGCCTGTCCAGATTTGGAAGCTGGTGTGGGCAGTCAGGAGGGCCTGGGTATCCCAGTAGGGCTGCACATGGTGGGGGTGGGGCAGTCCTTCCAGGACAACTATGGGATGCAGGGCCAGGGAGCCACAGGGCCTTTCCGATTAGGCAGCACTCCAGCCCCAGGCTGGTGGTTAGGCAGCTGTGGAGGGCAGGTTGGGATGGATCCTGCAGATGGAGATGGGGCTCAAACTACAGGTAGAAGCAAGAGGCCCGGGCAAGGGAGAAGAGGGATTCATAGACAAGGAATAGGCAGATCCTGACAAACGCATCCTTCGAAGAATCTGTCTCTCATTGTCACAGCTGGATTTATATGCAAAAGCTGAATTTGACAACTTTAGCATCTCCCATAGTAGGGTTTTAATTATCCCTGTGGCTACTATCTAAGAACCACCTGCCTCGGTGCTTCGTCCTGGGGTAACCTCAGAGACATGGACACCTCCTTATTATCCCATTTTTCCAGATGAGGAAACTGAGGCTGGGGGAGGTAAACTACTCCCCTTAGGCCATGGGGACAAACTGGAGCAGTACTTGGTCTGACTCCAAAGTCCACGCTCTTGAGAGCTGTTGTGAGTGTACAGTCCTTGAAGTGGCTCAGTACTGATAGTGTCCAAGGCACCAGGTGGTGGACATTGGCCCCCTGCCCCTGGCCTGGCCACCCAGGTCCCCTCTGAAGCTAGTCAATGCTCACCTTTTCTTGAAACTTCTCCAAGGATATGTCTTATGTGTAGACTTACCACACACATACACCCCTCCCCCACAATTGCATTCTGCCATTTGCAGCATTTTCTGTTTAGCTGAGCAATGTGGCATAGAGTTCTGGTTTCCTTCAGTTCTCATCCCCCCTTTGCTTTTTAATGGGGAGCCCACCCTTTACCAGCTTTTGCTGGCAGTCCAACCAGGGCCCGTTCCCAACAAGAATGGGTAGGTTCCCCTGTGTTTGTCAGCCTCCTAAGAAACTAGGAGGTTATTATACCCTGGATCCAAGTGGGAAGGCTGTAAGAAACCAGCAGGCTTTAGAATGAAATGTTGCACCCACACTGGTCACTGTGTTTTGGTAACAGCCAGTGGGGTCCTTTATTCCCATCCGTGCTTTCTGCCTGGCGGTGTACTCCTGGTGGCCTGGGTGCAGGCCCTGGTCAGCTCAGATGGAGATGGCCCCTGGGCCGGAGGTGTGTGGACTCGGGGCTGGGAGCTCCAGGGCAGAGCCTCCTCATCGCCCACTGGAGCTGGAGTTCGGGGTCTGGGTGTTTGAGGCTTCAGTCCTATTGCAACCACCAGCAGGCCCGCTGCACCCTCCCAAGTGGGCACTCGGGTACCCCCCTCCCCATCACCGTGCACTCAGTGACCCCCTTCCCCCATCCATGCCCCCCTCCCTGTCCTGCTGTCATGGAGCTGGTTCTGCTGTGAGAGGAGGGGAGGAGGCAGAAAGGGTATGGGGCTGGTTCTGCTGTGAGAGGAGGGGAGGAGGCAGAAAGGGGGGTTGAAGGAGAGGGAGGGGGAGGGAAGGAACGGGGGCGTCTTGGGAGTCTGGGGGCCGTGGGCCAGTGAACCAGATGATGCCCCCAGAGATCTAAACCTGGGCAGGGGTCAGATTGCCAGCATCATCATGGCCAGGCCTGGGCTGGGGCTGTGGGGACACGGAGGCATGTAGGCCTGGTCCCATGTCTTCTGAGGAGACAGGCCCATCCATATCCAGTAGATCATCACAGCAGGAGCAGGCTCAGACCCTGTTTGCAGCTTCTGGAGGCTTCCTGGAAGAGGTGGGCCTGGAAGGACAGGTGTGTGTTGGGTTGGGAAGAAGGGATGGGGCAGGGGAAGGTGGAGGAGATGGAGCAGGTGGAGGAGATGAAGCAGACAGGCCTGGAGGGAGGGAGTAGAGGGAATTTGGGTGGGGACAGACAGTGCATGGAGGCACCCGTGTCAAGCGGAGACTGAGGAGGGCCCCTGTGGGAATTCCTGACCCTCAGCTGGACCTGGGAGGGCACAGGGCGGGTGCAGGCAGGGGCCCAGGGGTGCAGAATGACTCCAACTCCCTCACAACTCCATCTCCTGGGCCTCTGACCAGGAGGGGGTGTTATGCGACCTCGACCAGGAGAGTTGCAGCCACCAGCAGTCCCGTCACCAAGGGAGGCCAGCCGCTTGGCAGGAGGGCAGACCCTAAGGAAAGTCAGAGGATTAGTGAACGAGAGAAATGGGAGCATGTCCCTCACCCTAACTCTTTAATGGCAGGCGAAGTGTCCCCAGGCCACCCCCACAAGCTCCCTGGTTTCATCACACACTACCCACCCCTCCCCACCTTGTTCACCTGCCCCAGCTGCACTGGCCTCCTGGCTTGTGTTCTGTGTGACCCCTCACAGCCCCTGCCCAGCGAGGCCTGCCCATCCCCAGGCAAGTGCCCCCAAGAGCTGTCACCTTGCCAGCTCCTGGGTGACCTTTGCCCCTGAGATGGGTCAGGGTTGGGGCAAGGATGTGTGTTGGGGAGGCTGAAAGAGGAAGACTCCAGGAAGGAGTCCTCATGTGGCCATGGAGCCTGGAGGTGGCCTGTCCAGTGGGCAAACTGCCAGCTCCTCTGGCCCTCAGCCTCCCCGTGTTAAACAAGGCTGCTCACACCCACCAGCTCTCCTGCATATGCAGCCGAGATGCACAAAGTGCACTGTGCGGTGTCAGGTGCCGTGGGGATATCAGGGCTCCAGATGTTCCCAGGAGCCAGGGACAGGAAGGAGCAGGTGACACCAACTGGCTGGTGGGGCACCCTGGTTATGACTCTGCAGGCCCCCATCCCCTGCAGCTGCCTAGAGGCACACCTGAGGGGGTCGTGGTGGTCTCCTGGAGAATAGGCAGTAGGGTGCTGAGGAGCCCATCGTTGGCCTCTGGTACAATGCCCAGCAGTTTGCACATGAGCTCATACACGTGGACGCTCTCGAAAGGCTCCACCTCCAGGCCCTTCTTAAAGCTGGGGCCCACAGCCCGGAAGATGGTCTTCATGTCCATGACCTCATTGTCGAAGCCATGCTCCCCGTTGTTGAACTGCACGTTCACTCTCTGCCAGGAGGGAGGGTCCAGAGTGAGTTTGTGCTGACCCTCCCAGCCCTCCCTACCCTCTCCAGGAGCACCATCTGCCGGGCCCTGGGTTGCAGAGGACTGCTGCAGGGAGTTCAAATCGGGGGGGTGGGGTGGGGTGGGAAAGATTCTGAGCCTCCCTGTCTCTGAATTCTCAGCCCCAAAGATCAGTGGCCCAAAGAAGGAGCCTCAGTGAAGACCCAGAGACATGAATGGAGACCCACGTAAAGGGGGCGGAGCTTCAGCCAAGGACACACTCTGGGTTCCTTTCCATGGCTGGGCGCCCACACGTCAGTACTCCTTGCCTAGAATCCTGCCCCTGCTCTGCATATTGCTTCCCTCTCAGCCTCCTTGAGCTCTCTCACCTCTTGTGTGTCACTCTTACAGCTAGCCTTCCCACTTTACCCTATACACGCACGTGCACACACAAACACATGTATGCATGCACACCCATGCACACAGGTATGCAGTGCATGTACACACACCAATTCCTGTCGCATAGTGTGGGTGTGTCCCTTTGGAGGCTGACACGCCTCAAGTTGGGGTCTGACTAGAAATAGGGAAGTGCTTTCTATAGAGTCAGAGAGACTCAGCAGGGCAGAGATGTACCTGCACCCTGAAACTCACCCCGTGGATGACATAACCTGGGTCGCTGTACATAAGCAGAGGGGTGATCCGCGAGTGATTGGCGTAGTGGAAGGATTTGGGGAAGAACTCCTTCTTGTAGACGTGGAGTCTGGGGTGGGCGTCCTTGAGGGCCTCGTACACCTTCTCCAGCATTCCTTCCTTGGGGAGCAGCATCCCGTTTGGTCCGTAGTCTAGGAGCTCGAACTCAATGTCCTTGAAGCTGAAGTTGGAGAACTTGTGGAACTCCACCAGGTCGCTGGCCGTCTTGTTGACGGTGGTCATGCCGTGGTCAGACAGGATGAGCAGGTTGAGGCTGCTCTCCAGGCCACTCTTCCTGATGCTGTCCCGGAGGTAGCCCACGGTCCTGTCCACCTGCATCACTATCTCCTTCCTCTCCTGGGACTCGGGGCCATACCTGTGGCCTGTGGAGTCCGGTTCTCCGAAGTAGAGGGTGACCAGGTCCAGGCCCTCGTCCGTGAACCACGTCATCACCGTGTCGATGTTGGCCCTCCACTCCGCCTCGTCCTTGAAGTTGTGAAGGATGCCTTCCTTCCGGCTCAGCGTCACGGCCTCGCCTTGGTAGGTGACATTCCCGCCGGGGTAGAAGAAGGAACCGGTCTTCAGGCCCTGCGGGGGGAAGGTGGCATCAGGGCTGAGGGCCTCCTCCTGCTTGTCCCCTGCTGAAACATCTGCCCTGACTGCCTGCCCCCGGACTGCACGGGGGCATCCCTGTGCATCCCTGCTCCTGCCTGCAGCCACAGGGGTTCGTATTTTCTGAAAGACCTTTCATAGCTCTTATCTTATGTTATTAGGGCTGATACTGATTTTATAGAGGAGAGAGCAGGTGCCCAGTGGACTCAGCACTAATCAGATAGTGGATATAAAAGTGTCCCCAGATATGCTGTGTCCTCATTGTCACTGTGGCCGTAGGTCACATCGCTGCTCTGTGAACGCTCCCTTCCGACCTGCAGCCCAGCCTCTCCTGCCATGCATCCATCGGCCTCTCCATTGCCTGCCCTTCTAGCCTTCAACCCGGCCATCCGTCTGTCTTTCCGTAAACCAATTGCTGTTTTGTTTACAGATCCATCTGTCCTTGCCACCATCTGTCCACTGCCTCAGGTCATCATGTCCACCTTGAGATGTCAGTTCTAGGCTACGCTTTCTGCAAGCAAGCCTGGTGTCTGGTAGCTCCTTCTGAAGTGAGGGGACTCAGATGTGAGTTGGACCCCTGCCTGTGAAGTTTATTCTGGGCTCACCTCAAAATCACCCATTTGAGTTTGTTGTCAGGAAGCCCAGAGCATTGCAAGAGGCTGGGGTTCTGGGCTTTTCACTGGGATGACCCACCTCTCACTCTTATCTTTCACCCTTTAGCATTCGACTGCCAGGCCCTGAGAGGGGAACCAGGATGAAGCCATTTCATTGTTCCCTGCCTGTTAGTGGAGTGACATTATTTTCCATGTGGCCCCCTTTTCACCAGTGCCGAAGCCCAGTTTTTCCTCCAGTCAGGAGGATGCAACAATCCCTCTGGGTCCCAGGGAGGACAGGGCAGCCTGTGCAGCCACTGGCGGGTCCTCATGGGCACCTGGCTCCCATCTCCCATGGGGCCCACTCAGCACCTCTCCCAGGCTGGGAGCATTGAACTCCCGGGTCCTGCCGTGGATGCCCCGTGGTCATGGCATGGACACGGCCTGCTCGGCCAGGTCCCCCTCCCGCCCCCTCCGTCTGTCCAAGTGGGCGTGGGTACAGCATTACCTGCCTCTGGGCAGTGATCCAGATGGGCAAGCTGCCGTTGTCCCACCATTTCTGGATGCCCAGTGTGGTGTGGTAGGGCCACTTCACCTTGCTGCTTGTGTTGTAGAACATGTTGTGAACCACCCCGTGGTTCTCGACGTATTTGCCTGTGGGATGGCAGAGGGGGGTGGTGGGAGGGAGGGCACAGCCAGGGCAGGGGGCGGGGAGGCACACGTGGCCCTGGGAGCCGGGCTGGGCCACCACAGCCACGTACCCCGGCCCAGAGATTCTGCTTCCACTTAGAGTAGCTAATCCTGCCGCTGAACTCTTACAAAGGTGTTAATACCCACGTTCTGGGATATCGTTTGCAGCCTCGTTGGTTTTAGCAAAAGATTGGGAGCAACCTGGCTGGCTATCTGGAGAGAACTAATTAAATCAATTATGGCCCACCCATGAAATAGAATCTCAGGCAGGAAGATAAATAAACCGAGAGAAGGTGTCTTTTTTAACTATTTTTTTCAGGATTTCCCTGGTGGTCCAAGAGTTAAGATTCCGCCTTGCAATTCAGGGGACGTGGGTTTGATCCCTGGTCAGGGAACTAAGATCCCACATGCCACAGAGCAGCTAAGCCCATGCACCGCGGCTACTGAGCCCTCGAGCCACAGCTAGAGAGTCTGTATTCTGCGACGAATGATCCCACGTGACGCAACAAAGACCCAGTGTACAACTAAGACCTGACACAGCCAAATAAATAAAATTTTAATTTTAATTTTAAAATAAATAAAATTAAAAAAACTACAAAACCCCCCAAAAGCACTATGCTCTGTTGGAAACCTTGTGCATTGTTGGTAGGAACGTGAAATGGTGCAGCTGCTATGAAAAGCAGTATGGTGGTTCCTCAAAAATTAAAAAAAATTTTTTTCATGGCAATGCCTCCACATGAGTTCAGAAAGTAGAAAAAGAGGGGTGTTGAAGAGTCCACCTCCTTCCTTCATATTCCCCATTGTCCTGTGGTCAGTAAGGAGGTGACATGCAAAAGAGAGCACCATGGGCCTCTGCTTGCGTGTGGTCATGAAAATGCTGGTGTGAGAATAAGCTGTCTGTACGAGTGACATGCCTTAAAGTCATGCTTCCCTGGCAGCTCAGATGGTAAAAAAGATCTGCCTGCAATTCAGGAAACCCTGGTTCATTCCCTGGGTTGGGAAGATACCCTGGAGAAGGGAATGACAACCCCTTCCAGTATTCTTGCCTAGAGAACTCCATGGACAGACCATGCGGTCTCAAAGAGTCAGGCACGACTGAGCGACTAACACTTTCACTTTCAAAGTCATGCCCACCCAGAGCCTCTGAATGTGACCTTGTTTGGAAATAGTCTTTGCAGATGTCATTAGTTTTGTTAAGATGGCGGCATCCTGGGGACTTCCCTGGTGGCACGGTGGTAAAGAATCTGCCTGCCAATGCAGGGGAAAGGGAAAGTGAAAGTCGCTCAGTCATGTCCGACTCTTTGTGATCCCATGGACTATACAGTCCATGGAATTCTCCAGGCCGTAATACCGGAGTGGGTAGCCTTTCCCTTCTCCAGGGGATCTTCCCAACCCAGGGATCAAACCCAGATCTCCCGCATGGCAGGCGGATTCTTTTCCAGCTGAGCCACAGGGAAGCCCAAGAATACTGGAGTGGGTAGCCTATCTCTTCTCCAGGGGATCTTCCCGACCGAGGAATCGAACCAGGGTCTCCTGCATTGCAGGCGGATTCTTTACTGACTGAGCTACTAGCAAAGCCCTCCAATGCAGGGGACATGGTTCAATCCCTGGTCTGGGAAGATCCCACATGCTGTGGAGTAACTAAGCCTGTGTGCCACCAGCACTCCAGAGCCTGCGAGCCACAGTTACTGAGCCTGCATGCTGCAACTACTGAAGCCTGGGCGCCCGGAGCCTGTGCTCTGCAGCAAGAAAAGCCCCCACAATGAGAAGCTCACAGCACTGAGTGAAGAGTAGCCCCTGCTCACTGCAACTAGAGAAAGCCCACGTGTACCAATGAAGACCCAGTGCAGTCAAAAATAAACAAATAAAATTATGTATAAAAAAAAGATGAGGGCATTCCGCATGAGGTGGGCCCTAAATCCAGTGACCGGTGTCCTTAACAAGAAGAGGAAAGATACACAGAGGGGAGATGGCCATGTGACAGGGGGCAGGGATTGGAGAGCTTTGGCCACAAGTCCAGGATCGCCTGGGTCCCCAGAAACTGGGACAGGTGGGAAGAATCCTCCCTTCCAGCCTCTGGAGGGAGTGTGGCTCTGTGACACCCGGATTTTAGGCTTCCGGCCTAAATAGAGCAATGGTGGGTTCGAGGGTGGCTGGGAGCGAGCAGTGGAAAGAGCAGGAGCCTCAGGCTCAACTCTCCTGCCTTTCTGAATCCTGGCCACACTCACCTCCACCAGAAGCCCTCCTGGGTTGCCACCCTGGGTGTGGTCCCCACTTACGATGGGACCTCCAGGTGTTTTTTATCTGCCTCTATCACTTGCCCCCGACAGGAAGGGTTCCTAACATACCCTTTGGCCGGGTCATGTCTGCCCAGTGAGGGTGTCCCCTCCTTGGCCTCACCTTTGCCCTTGCACTGTGTGCCCACCGGGTCGAGGCTCCATGCCCGCACTGCGGTTCACTTTGTGGGTTCCCTGGTTTCTCAGCTGCCCCCCCAGGACCCCAAGCCCCATCTGAGGCCAACACTCACCAGTGACCAGAGTGAAGTGGCAGGGGCTGGTCAAGGTGATGAAGGCAGGGGTCATGTAGCGAGCTTTCACCCCGTCCAGTGCCATGGCATCCAGGTTGGGGGTGTCCACATCCTGGTCATAGTTCCAGCGGAAACCATCGAAGGATACCAGGAGCAGCTTGTTCCGGGAGGCCTGCTGGCGGACAGGAGCCCCTGATGCTGGAGCCAGGAGGGTGGCCAGGGCCACGGCAAGAAAGACAGCTGGGGCTCCCATGATGGGTTCGCCAGAGATGCAAGTGCCGAGGGAAGTTTTCTGCTGATGAGCAGAGCAAAGTCCCAGGGTCACTGAACAGCTCTTATCCTGTGCGTCTTTGAACTGAGACTGTGCGGGAGCCTCAGAGGTGGCCCCTGGCTGCTGTGTCCGCACCCTGGGCCTGGCCCTTGGGCGCATCTGCCTTTATTGACAGCGGATCTCGATGCCCCTCCCGCTTCGTGCACAAGTGTCTTTCCAGGGAGGATGGGGACCATTCTGGAAGGCGTGGTGAACAGAATCGACTCACTCCATCGGAAAAGCCTGTGTCCCCAACCCCAGCTCTCATAGTGACTCTGGGTCCCTGTGCCTGGCTCACTGTGTCCCAGAGCACCCGGATGGGGCCCTTTCCTCCAGACTATAATTTGGGGAGGCCTTTGGACCAGGGCTGTGGGTTCAGGGTTCAGGAGACTGGCCTTGTCTATGGGGACTCCCCAGCCTGGGGGAGCACCTCTTCCCCTTCCTGCCCATGCTAAGGGGGCTCCTGCGGTGGGGCAGGCAGAGCTCCAACCTGGATTAGTGCCTGCTGTGCCCTCCTTCTCAGGCCTCAAGGAGCCCCAGAGGGCACAGGCATGGGCAGCCTCACTGTTGGATTTCATCAGCAAGATGGTGAGAAGTGTGGCCTCCCTTGCTACGCTGTGCTCATGGAGAGGGTGGTGTTGGGCGGGACCTCTGATTTCACCGTGCAGTTTTCTGTCTCACTCACTTTCTCTCCACTGTCTCTTTGTCTCTGTCTCTCTTTCTCACTCCCTATGAAACATGTGCCACCAGCCAGGTCCCAGTCTAAGTCCTGGGGACACGACAGTGAAGGAGATAGACGGTGTTCCTGGCTTCTTTCAGTTTGGTTGGGGACACACAAAATGAATCAACAAGTAAAGCAGTAGAATAGTGGGAGTCAGCAAAAAGCAAGCAAGCAAGCAGGGAAATAAGATAGTGCATCTGTCTGTTTCAGAAAAACATCTATTTCTGCTTATTGACTATGCCAAAGCCTTTGACTGTGTGGATCACAATAAACTGTGGAAAATTCTGAAAGAGATGGGAATACCAGACTACCTGATCTGCCTCTTGAGAAATTTGTATGCAGGTCAGGAAGCAACAGTTAAAAGTGGACATGGAACAACAGACTGGTTCCAAATAGGAAAGGGAGTACGTCAAGGCTGTATATTGTCACCCTGTTTATTTAACTTATATGCAGAGTACATCATGAGAAACACTGGGCTGGAAGAAACACAAGCTGGAATCAAGATTGCCAGGAGAAATATCAATAACCTCAGATATGCAGATGACACCACCCTTATGGCAGAAAGCGAAGAGGAACTCAAAAGCCTCTTGATGAATGTGAAAGTGGAGAGTGAAAAAGTTGGCTTAAAGCTCAACATTCAGAAAACGAAGATCATGGGCATCCGGTCCCATCACTTCATGGGAAATAGATGGGGAAACAGTGGAAACAGTGTCAGACTTTATTTTTCTGGGCTCCAAAATCACTGCAGATGGTGACTGCAGCCATGAAATTAAAAGACGCTCACTCCTTGGAAGGAAAGTTATGACCAACCTAGATAGCATATTCAAAAGCAGAGACATTACTTTGCCAACAAAGGTTCATCTAGTCAAGGCTATGGTTTTTCCTGTGGTCATGTATGGATGTGAGAGTTGGACTGTGAAGAAAGCTGAGCGCCGAAGAATTGATGCTTTTGAACTGTGGTGTTGGAGAAGACTCTTGAGAGTCCCTTGGACTGCAAGGAGATCCAACCCGTCCATTCTGAAGGAGATCAGCCCTGGGATTTCTTTGGAAGGAATGATGCTAAAGCTGAAAGTCCAGTACTTTGGCCACCTCATGAGAAGAGTTGACTCATTGGAAAAGACTCTGATGCTGGGAGGGATTGGGGGCAAGAGGAGAAGGGGACAACAGAGGATGAGATGGCTGGATGGCATCACTGACTCGATGGACATGAGTCTGAGTGAACTCCGGGAGTTGGTGATGGACAGGGAGGCCTGGCATGCTGCGATTCATGGGGTCGCAAAGAGTCGGACACGACTGAGCGACTGATCTGATCTGATCTGATCTGCCTGGTGGGTGGTCAGCCAGGGCCTGGTGAGAGGATGACTGTGAGGGAGTGATCTTGGGGGTCATCAGTCGGGGGAGTGGATCGGGGGCAGGCGGGAGGGCGGCAGGGTGGGTCCTGGGGCCTGTGGCTGCCGTATGGAGTCTGGCATTCTTGTGCAGTGCAGGGGGAAATGCCATGGGGTGGTTTTAAGCTTGTGAGTGACATAAACTCATCTAGCATTAAAAACAAGAAACTTCACTCAAGCGTTCCATTTGCAGGACTGTCAGCTTGACAAAGGAAAGCGGGTGGGGCGCTCCACAGGGAGGGGACTGCTGGTGTCCAAACCAGGATGGGGGCTGTGGGAGTGACAGGTGTGGGTAGTTTGGAGGTTCTCCTGGAAGGATTTGCATGTTGGGGAGAAGGAAAGGGAGCAATCAAGGGAAATGTCCAGGTTTCCTGCCTGGAAAGCTGGGGTGATGGTGTCTTACAGCTATCCCATAGGGTGGTCAGAGGTCAAAGGGCAGGTCGAGGGCAGAGCATTCTATCTTGGCCACGTCTACCTGAGGGGATGTGTTAAATAGTTGGTATGTCCCGAGTTAAATTGTCTTCAGCTGCTGAACTGCTGAGGGCGGTTCCACCCAGGACTCTGCTTGGCTGGCAAGAGGGACTATTGTCAGGCCATCCCAGGGTCTCAGAGCCCCCCACAGCCTCCTCTGCGGTGAGGCAGTGGAGCCCCGGGGTACAGATTCTTGGGCCCTTTCCCCCATCTGAGGGGCCACACCCTGGAGGGATCCACACACAATGCCGCCCCTCGTGAGCCTCTCAGAGGCTGGAGTCCGAGAGATGGAGATGGTCCCCTGCATGGACTTCTACAACCAGGATATGCAGGGATTGCCCTGTGCCGGCTTGGTGCAGGGCTGGGGCACAGAGGGCAGGCTTTCCTTCACTGAGCTTATGGCCCGGAGCTCCACCCGTGGACCTGTGTGAGGAGCTGCCAAAGGTACCACCGAGGAAGTGTGGGTGTCTTAGGAGAGGGCAGTGGGGACCACATTCATTCTAGTGCTGGAGTGGGGACCTGAAAGGCCCTCTGAGGATTCAACATTTCACGCAGTGCTGTGCTGAGTTGCTCAGTTGTGTCCCACTCTTTGGGACCCCATGGACTATAGCCCACCAGGCTTCTCTGTACATGGGGATTCTCCAGGTAAGAATACTGGAGTGGGTTGCCATGCCCTCCTCCAGGGGATCTTCCTGACCCAGGGATTGAACCCAGGTCTCCCACATTGGAGGAGGATTCCTTACCGTCTGATCCACCAGGGAAGCCCATGACTACTAGAGTGGGTAGCCTATCCCTTCTCCAGGGGATCTTTCCAACCCAGCAATCAAACCAGGGTCTTCTGCATTGCAGGTGGATTCTTTACCAGCTGAGCTACCAGGGAAGCCTGCACAGATCTGTAGGATGGGTTTAGCTGGGAGATTGGAGAAGGAAATGGCAACCCACTCCAGTATTCTTGCCTAGAGAATTCCGTGGACAGAGGAGCCTGGTGGGCTGCTGTCCATGGCCTCCCACAGAGTCGGACACGACTGAAGCTACTTAGCTGCAGCAGCAGCTGGGAGGTATGTGGGCAGGAAAACCTTCCAGGCAATGACGGTGATGAGGTGGAAGAGGGCACCAACCAGGCTTGAGGCTGGAAGACAGGCCTGGGGGACTCTGGATTTTATGTTAGTTATTCTAATGTTTGTTCTCCTAATATCTTCTAATGTGTATTATTCTTCCTTTCATCTATAATAAAATGTCTACCAAGGAATAAGACTACATTTCCCAGCATGCCCTGCAGTGCAGTTTGGCCACAGTGAGCATGTCCTGGCCAATGGGTTGAAAGAAAAAATGTCATGCGACAGCCCTCAGTCTGTTGGGGCCAGCTTTGCCCCTCTGGATTCTTCCTCCCTCTGGTACCTCAAGCTCAGAGGCTGCCCGGAGAACTGATGATAAGGGGCACTCTGAGAGAGGTTACACAGAAGGAGCCTGGTCCCCCAAGGCATCCTGGGCAGCGTGGCCGGCCCGCCTTGAATGGCTCAGCCCCTGGGGAACCCTCGCCAGGGAGAGTTACACACACTCTCTGCTTCCATTTCCGTTATTTGGGTTTTCTGTCACTCTCAGCAGGACCTAATCCGAGGCGATAATAGGATAATGGCCCTGGGAGGCACTGCTGGGCTTTAAGCAGGTGGAGTGACATGATATGCTGGCTGCTGCGTGAGGAGTGGGAGGTGGGGGGTGAGTAAGGGGCTGATGCAGTGGTCCAGGGCTGAGGCCGGGGCCCGGGGCAGAGGGGCACAGACCTGGGGTGCGAGGGTGGTGGGTGGGTGTGGGCTGTGGGGAGGGAGGGGTCGCTGTTCTCACTCTGCGCTTCCTCCTGCTGGTCCCCATCAGGGATGTGGAAATTCCCTGTCCTGCCCACCCTCTCCTGCCCACCCTCTCCTGCCGGCGTGGCTTTCTGGCCTGAAGGTGGCATGAAAGATCTGCTTCCTGCTCTCAGCCAGGCTTGGGGTAGTTCCTCTCCTTTTTTTGACTCTTTACCTCACTCATGTTTTGTCCCAGGGAGCTCCTTAGCTCACCCCCTGTTAGTTTCCTTTTTATTCCTTGGTCTCCTAGAGCTTGTCAGCAGAAAGAGAGTATGTTGACTATAGCTAACAGTTACACGGTGTCTCTGCAGACCAAGCCCTGGGCTTCATCCATGATCTTGTTCAAGCTTTGCAGCAGTTCTTGGAGGCAGGAGTTAGTAATAGCCTCACTTTATGCGTAAGGATACTGAAACAGAGGTTTAAGGTCACTGAGCAAGTGGAGGAGCTGGGACTTGAGCCCAGGTGGTGTTTTGCCTGCAGAATCCCCCTTGGAAAACTACCAGATCCCAGTGACTTACCAGCCGCTTGGGGTCTTCTCGTCAGGCTTTGGGGCCATTGATTTTTTTCTTTAAAGAATAGTGCAGCTGTGAGTATCTTGGTGTCACTGACTTTTTCCTTTTCTTTCCCATTCACATTGTTTCCTTGGGGGAGAGTCTTTAGCGAGGGGTTATCAGACAAAGGATGTAAAGGCTGCTTGGTTCTTATAATCAAATTGCCATCAGGATACTTGTGGATAGATGCTAGTACCGTCTCTGGCCAACTGTTTTCACTGGATTTTATTTTTTGTTCCTTTTGGGTGACTTAGCAGGTGTGCAATGATGTCTTAACGTATTAAGCCAGGAAGGCTGGGAAAGCTTCATGTCACCATTTCTCATCTTGAGCTCTCCATGTACAGATGCTTCATCATCTCTGACCGTTGATCCAGTGGTCAAAGTGATCACTGAGTCTTAGGGCTTTAGTCTCTGTTTAATTTGCAGTGTATATTTTGGGGAAGATATACTTCTGGATTCTATTTTCCACAGCCTTCCATCATTTATATTAATATTTGTCACTTGTAACTTTCCCTACCCTCTTGCATGCTGGTCATTCTTCAGGTAGACTCAGAGCTCCCTGCAGGCAGGGGTTGCCATATTGTTCTTTGCTGGTGTGATGCCAGCCCAGAGTATGTACTCAATGTATATTTGTTGAATACGAATAAATACATTCAAAGGGAAAAATTATGCAAGTATCTACCATACTTTCTGGTTAGGCAAAACCTTTTAAAGAATAAGCTTATTTTATGATAATTTAGACTTATGGAAGAATTGCAAAGATAGTAGAGTTCCCATATACACCATGCCCAGTTTCCCCTATTATTAACATCTTACATTATGTGGTATTTTTCGCAGTTAATGAGCCAATATAGATTAAGTCATTTTTAACTCAAGTTCATATTCTGTTCAGATTTCATCAGCGTCTGACCCAGTGTCCTTTCCCTGCTCCAGCATCCCACTTTGCACTGAGTTATCACACCTCCTTACATTTCTCGTGGGTGTTTCAGTTTCTCATATTTTCCTTGTTTTTTATGACATTGACAGATTTTAAGGAGTGCTGGTCAAGCCTTTTGTAGACTGTCCCTCAGCTGGGGTGATATGATGTTTTCCTCTTGATTAGACTGGGGTTGTGGGTTCTTGGGAAGAAAAGCACAGAGATAAAGCATCTTGTCATTATATCATGTCAAGGGTACATACTGTCCACATGACTCATCGCTGTGGATGTTGACCTTGACCATCTGGCCAACAGAGGGTCGGTCAGGTTTCTCCACCATGAGTTACTGTCTCCTGCCCTCCTGTTTCATATTCAGCTTTCTGGAAGGAAAGTCATTATGTGCCACCCACACTTAAGGAGGGAGGGGTCATGCTTCACCTCCTTGGGAGAATCTGCATACATTTGTCTGTTCTTCCTCTTTGTTTAGTCAATCATTTCTACCTGCCTGGACCCATGGATATTTATTTTATACTTTGAATTATAATTCAACGCTACTGGATTTATTGCATTGCTCAAATTACTCCAGCATTGGCCACAGGGAGCTCTTTCAGTTGCCTCTTGCATCCCTCTGACCTACCCCATCATTTGTTTCCATGAGCACTCCCTTGCTTCTGGAGCACAAGGTGTGCTGGGTCGTCTTGGACATGTCCTACCTCAGTCCTAGAATCTCAAGCCCTGGTTCCTTGAGAGGCTGGACTATGATATTAGATCCGGGTGGTGGGTGTGTACCTTGCTACTGGGGTGTTGATAAAGCATTTAAAAAGTCACTGTCTCAGCTGTTCTTGAAGCCAAGGGCTCCCCAGCTGTGTCCGGTGCATGTGCAGCTTTGAGAGACAGGGCAGATGTCTCCTCTGGGTGCAGCATTTATGGGCAAACCAGGATCCATGGTGGAGAGAGGTCCCGAAGGGCCCCTATTTGAGGACGCAGAAGGAAGCATGAGGGGGGTTATTGAATGCTTTTCTTGTTTAGGGCATCATTGGTGCCCCACAGGACCTCACCCAGAGGCCTCGTTGGCCTGGGGACCAGGTCGATTTGACACATTCAGATGGCCATGTGCAACACACAGGTACCCTGGCCAGCTGAGCGGCACATGGGGCTCAGGTTGGGACGAAGCAGCCTGCCCAGCTGTGTTTGGTTTCTGCTGGGGAGAGGGACATACCAGGCATTGTCCCCATAATCTCATTTATGACTGGTATGCGTGAATTACGTTGCAGTTCTTTCTGTCTCCCCCCGTTAGGCTGTGAGCGACTTTTTATCCCCGCCTCCTGGCACACAGCAGGCATTGTGTCATTCCTGATGCCTGTTTGAAAGAGTCCATGGGTGACGTTAGCAGGTCAGGACCGCTGCTGTGGCCTTCTGCCCCCGACCAATCTCCCTGCTTTTCTTTTGTCTCCTGAAAACGGGAATCTCTGTCTTTCTGGCCACTGTGCCCCCCGGGCTGTGCTGCCTGCCAGGGATCCTCAGATGCCCTGGTGGGGAGTGGGTGTGGAAGCAGGGCCCCTCCAGCCAGGGGCTGTCCTCTTTGTTGGAGAAGCCTTGAGGTCAGGGGTCCACCTGCCAGATTTCTACAGTGATGAGTGCAAAGTTGGGTCTGGCTGGGTCTCTCTCAGCTGCCAGTTCATGCCCTTTCCTGGGGGGTGTGGTGTTGCTGGCATACTGTTTACTTCTGAGGATGCCAAATGAAGAGCAGCATGGTTATACAGTTTAGCTGGAGCAGAGGGTTGCCATTAGGAGGGCCCCGGACAAAGAAGAATTTGACTTGGGGACACAGTGATGACTCTTCCCAAACAGAGCCCAGGATGCAGGGCCTTGGGTCTTGGGAGGGGGTCCACATGAACTCCTGGCTTGGGGGCTGGAATGGGTGCCTCATCCTTGTGTCCCTGGGTGGGGTGGGGCACTGAGCCATTGAGCCTGGGACAAGTGCCTGGGAGGCAGTGGGAAGCCACCAGGAGCCACACACAAAACTGAGCTCCTCTGGTGTGCCCCCAGGAGGGGTCATATCTTTACAACCTTGGTGGTGTTCCTTAAGGGGGACACCCTGGTCCAAGGATGCCATTCCTTCTCAAAGGGCTGCTTCGGTCCAGCAGTGCTGGGGGGAGGAGGAGCAGAGAGAACTGGCTTCCTCTTGTCTCTGTCTCCACCACTGGCCCCCTCCAGTGTCATGGGAGGCGGTCACCCCTGCCCGCTGAGGCCGGGACCTGCTTGCTGATGACTGTTCTGATTACTGGGGCCTGACTCGACCTTCCCGGCTGGGATTTTATTAGCGTAACAATGATCCGCTTTATCAATTGCTGTTGCCTTTTATGACTTCTCAGGGCCTTTATCTCAGCGGCTACCTCGCCTCCTGGCTAAATGAGGATTAATATTTTAACAGGATTATGTGCTGTGGGTTAGCAGTACTCTCGGGGGAAGCTGGGCGCTCCCCCTACTACCACCTCTCTCCTCCTCACAGGCCTCCTTCCTGGTGTGCAGGGGAGGTCTCCCCAGAGATGGGGTTTCTTGTTTCAGAGTCTGGGATGGGATGGAGGGGTGGGTGGGAGGGTTGGGGACCTGAACTCTGGGTGGGGGACAGTTTGTCCGAAGATTAGGTTAGTCCTAGGGTAGGGACAGTCCTGGAGGGCAGGTCCCTGTAGAGACCGTGGTCTGTTTCCTGGGATCAGCGGACGTGACCACCTGGTCAAGGGGAGAAAGGAGGAAAATGGAGGCAGAGCTGTGGAGGAGGCAGACAGAGACAGCGTCAGAGACAGAGGGAGAAAAAGACTGAAGGGAGAGAGGGAAGGAAAGTGAGTCTGAAGCCAGGCCCTCAAACTGTTGAATTGAGGGACACCACCTTCTCTGCCCCTTTCTTACTTTCCTCTCCTCCCCAGTCTTCCAGATGTATGGAGGGTACAGTAAAGATAAAAAAAGAGAGATTAGTTTTACGTTTAGCCTTTTTAGGTTCACAGGAAAATTGAGTGGAAGGTGCAGAGATTTTCCTTATATCCTCTCTTCCCACTCGTGAATGGCCTCCCCCATTATCAAACCCTGCCCCCCCCCCCGCCCCGCAGGCTGGCATGTTTCTCACAATCAATGAACCTGCATAGACACATTATCATCACCTAAAGTCCATAGTCCATTGCTACTCTTGGTGTTGTACGTTCTATGAATTCGGACAAATTTACAACATGGATCCACCATTACGGTATTGTACAGACAATTCACGACCCTCAGAATTCTCCGGGAGGGGGAAGCTTTCATTCCAGTTCCTATAGGCTAACTCCTGCCAAGAGAGCTTAGGCACCTCCTGTCCCTTGGGCTGGCTGCATCGAAACAAAACAGAATGAAACAAACCAGGGAACAGCAAGGATTGGTGAGGATGCGGGGAAGCGGGAACGCTGTGCACTGTTCTCGGGAATGTGGAATGGTTTGGCTGCTGTGGAAGACAGTATGGGGGTTCCTTAAAAAGTTAAAGTAGAATTCCCGTATGACCCAGCAATCCCTCCTCTGGGGATGTATCCAAAAAAGAATTGAAATTAGGATCTCCAGGAGATACTGGCACACCCATACTCACAGCAGCTTAATTCAAATAGTCAAAAGGTGGAAACAACCCAAGTGGCCATCAATGGGGGAATGGATAAACAAAACAGGGTCCCCTATTCAGAAATAAACTTAAAATGGATTAAAGACCTAAATGTAAGACCAGATACTATAAAACTCCTGGAGGAAAACATAGGCCTGACATTGTTTAACATAAATCACAGCAGTATTTTTTTGGATACAGTTCCTAAAGTAAAGGAAATAAAAGCAAAAATAAACAAATGGGACCTAACTAAACTTAAAAGGTTTTGCACAGCAAAGGAAACCATTGACAAAATGAAAAGACAGTCTACTGAAGAGGAGAAAATATTTGCAGAAATATATGACCAATAAGAGATTAATATCTAACAAACATAAACAGCTCATATCAAAAACTCAAACTCAACATCAAAAACCCAAACAGCCCAATTAAAAAATGGGCCAAAGAACTGAATAGACATTTTTCCAAAGAGGAAATGCAGATGACCAACAGGCACATGAAAAGATGCTCAGCATCGCTAAACATCAGGGAGTGCAAATCAAAACCACAATGAGATATCACTTTACACCAGTCACAATGGCTGTCATCAGAAAGAACACAAATAGCAAATTCTGATGAGGATACAGAGAAATGGGGCCCTTCATACCCTGTTGGTGGAGATGTCAATTGGTGCAGCCACAGTGGAAAAATTATGGACATTTCTCAAGAACTGAAAATAATACCATAGGACCAGCAATTCTACTCCTGGGTATATGTTAAAAAGAAACCAAAACACTAATTTGAAAAAGATACATGCACCCCAATGTTCATAGCAGTATTATTTACAACTGCCAAGATATGGAAGCAAGCTGTGTCCATAATGAATGGATAAAGAAGACATAATATATATCTATACATATGTGTAGAGATATACAATGGAATAGTACTCAACCATAAAAAAGAATGAAAATTTTCCATTTGCAACAACACAGGCGGCCTTGGAGAGCATTATGCTAAGTGGAATAAGTCAGAAAACATACTGCATGACACCACTCACATGTGCGTGATGCTAAGTTGCTTCAGTCGTGTCCAGCTCTTTGCGACTCCATGGATTGTAACCCGCCAGGCTCCTCTGTCCATGGGATTCTCTAGGCAAGAATGCTGGAGTGGGTTGCCATTCCCTTCTCCAGGGGATCTTCCCTACCCAAGGATCGAATCTGAGTCTCTTATGGCTCCTGCATTGGCAGGCAGGTTCTTTACCATTTGTGCCCCCTGGGGAGCTCACGCATATGTGGAATTCAAAAATACAACAAGTAAGTGAATATAACACAAAAGAAGCAGACCCATAGGCATAGAGAACAAACTAATGGTTACCAGAGGTGGGGGAGGGGTATACAGAGGTGGAGGGGTGGGAAGTACAAGCTACTGGGGGTAACACAGGCTCAGTGATGGATAACATGGGATATATATAACCAATGTTCTCCAGTAAGTGTACATGGGAAATTATCTTTAAAAATTGTATAAATTAAAAAAACAAAAATAATAAAAACAAAACATGGTCCATCCACATAGTGGACTCTTATTCATCCCAAAAGAGGAAGGAAATTCTGACATCTGCTGCAGCATGGATGAATCTCGAAGGCACTATGTTAAGCAAAATAAGCCAGCCACAATAGGACAGATACTGCATTATTCCACTAATATGAATTCTTAAAGGAGTGAAATTTATAGAGACTGAAAGTAGAAGAGAGGTTACCAAGGGCTGGAGCAGGGGAATGGGGAGTTATCGTTTCACGGTGACAAAGTTTTAGTTTTGCAAAATGAAAACAGTTCTGGAGATGGGTTGCAGCAAACATGAATGTAAATTTTATGTTTTGTGTGTTTTACTCCAAGTGAAAATTAAAAAAAATCAAATTAAAAAGTTGAGTTTTTAAGTTAAAAACTTAAAAAAGATTTAATTAATAAAATAAAAATCAAAGGAATCCTAAGACCCTTCAGGGATGGCAAGAATGTTAGGGGTGATTTAACACTAGGTTTAGAGAATTCTGCTTCCCTGGTGGCTCAGATGGTAAAGAATCTGCCTGCAATGCCAGAGACCCGGTTTCCATCCCTGGGTCAGAAAGATCCCCTGGAGAAGGAAATGACAACCCACTCCAGTATTCTTGCCTGAAGGACAAGAATGGACAGAAGAGCCTGGTGGGCTACAGTCTTTGGGTTCAGAAAAGTTGGACACGACTGAGTGACTAACTCTTTCACTTTCGAGAATTCTAGATTCTGTCTTAGAGGTGGGGTGATATTCTCTAAATTGTAGGAAGCCACAGGGAGGCCTGCTCTGTGCTGGGGACTTCGATACAAAAATAAAAAAGATGACGTCCCTGCCCTTGCTGGAGGGCAGACACATCGATTGAAATCACAATAAAAGCTTTGTCCCCTCAAATTTAAAAATAATTAAAACTATTTTAAAAGTTCAAAACTAACTTAGAAGATAATTTTGGAAAGAATTCAAATGTATTTCAGAAAATTTGGAAAATACAGAGAAGCATAGAGAGGGAGTTAGGAGTAATTTTTTTTTTTTTTTTTTAAATATATTTTTGGCTGCAAGGCATATGGGGTCTTAGTTCCCTGACCAGGGATCAAACCTGAGTCCCCTGCATTGGGAGCATGGAGCCTTAGCCACTGGACCACGAAGGAAGTCCCAGGGTTGCTTCTTAAGCCTCCAGAGTCCAGCACCATCCCCCCTTCCCCCATACACCTCTGCCTGTCTCTGACCCTCACCAGGCTCAAGTCTTCCCCTCCTTGGGCCCCTCCCTTTGTCGACTCTCTCCCCGGGCTCCCGCTGTGGTAGTTCAGCCCATCTCCTTGCTCTCACCTTCTTCCTGCCCTCTGTTAGCTATTCCACACCACGCTCCTCCCTGCTCACGCATCACTCCAATATTTATTCCATGACAGCAGCTGCCCATTAACCAGGAATTAACTTCCAGGTCCTGGCTGATGGAGGTGCTCAGACAGTGAGGGGGGCTCACCTTAGAGAGGGGTCTTGGGCTGGCAGGCCAGGTGCTCAGACTCACCTCTGGGACCCTCCATTAGGGGGACTGAGGAGGCAAATGGGAGCCCATGGGTGAGAGTGTGTGCCTGAGTCCTCCCTGCGCCCTGGGTGATGTCCTGGTACCCTTCACTTGTTGAGCAAGCTTGCTTTCTGCGGTTCTGTTTGGCATAAAGGAAACTCCCGTGTTCGTGATTCCTCTGAGAACCTCAGCAGGGCCCTGGACACTGGCCAGGCTTGGGAGCTCACCTGCTGGGCTGTTGGGAGTGACTAGCATCTCTTAGAACAGTCTGGGCCCTCCTGATCCCTCCTGCATCTGTGAGGAGAGGGATGGCTGGAGGTCGTTTGTCAGCCAGGCACTTGCCCTGCGTTCCCACTGAGACGAACCAGCAGAGAAGGACTCATTTGCCTCGGGAAGATGCAGGTGGGACCTCGAGCAGGTGGCCCTGGGTCCAGCACTAGGGCCCAGCCCAACTCTCCGGGCTGGTGGTCAGCTGGGCGGGGAGGAGACTCTGCCCTTTAATGCAGGCTGCTGGCCTCCGTGGCCTCTCAATCTTGGGAGCAGAGTTCCTTCTGGACATGTTTTCCAGTAAATCTGCCTGCTGCCGCCTTCATAGAAAACTGCTGATTTGGGGACTTCCCTGTGGTCCAGTGGTTGGGAATTTGCCTGCCAGTGCAGGGGACACGGGTTTGATCCCTGGTCTGGGAGGATCCCACATGCTGCAGGGCAGCTAGGCCTGTGCTCCAAAACGACTGGGCTTGCCAGCTCTCTGGAGCCTGTGAGCTGCAACTAGAGAAAGCCTGTGCGTAGCAATGAACACCCAGTGCAGCTCTCTGCCAAAATAAATAAATAAATAAAATTTAAAAAATGAAAAAATCAGCTGGGGAGAGGGGAGCAACTGAGGTGCTCAGCCTGTGATCTGGGTCATGATGGGATGGGCTGGTCTGGCGGCAGACAGCTAGCTGGGGACCAGCTCTGTCCACCAGGGACCCTGAGGCTGCAGTGTCCCTTCAGCCCCGAGAATCTACCGCAGGGAGGCCCCTCTGGCTTGCAATGCTTCCCCTGGAGCTAGCAGGCCCCCAGGAGGCCCACTGCAAGGAGAACAATGAGACAGAGTGACTCCTGCCTCCTCTGAGGGGCTCCTGCGTCAGTGTCTGTGGAGCGGTGGTCCTTTCCCTGGACAGCAAGGCCTGAGTGGGTCTCTCCCAGCCCCCCTTCTCCTCTGGGTATGAGCACCACCTTCTCAGAGCACCCCCAGGAGAGGTATCAGGGTTGTGGGAGATGGGGTGGGCAGGGGATCCGAAGCAGCCTCTGCTAATTGGGGCAGGACGTCAGGTTTGCTGGCATCTCTTCTCACCTGTATCCCCGCCCCCCCCCCCCCAACCCCCGCCAGGTGACTCTGAGGTCTCTCAGCTCCTGACTGCCTGGGGGACAGCCAGGACCCTCCTTTCATGACCCCACTGGCCAGGGGCTCACATCCTTTGTTCTGTATTTGGCTGAGTCCCCCCAGTCCCAGGAACCCATTGCCTGGGGCGCCCTCCCCTGAAAGTCACAGCATCATTCAGAGCTTCTTGGTCCCCACAAAGCTCACCTACTGGTGCTTTTAATTCAAGCTTGCGTTGTCATTGTCCCCTCATTGTTTTGGGTATAAATCTTTTCTTCTCTTCTCTTCTTGGAACTGCAGCTGGTCTGGTCCTCTGCCACCAGCCGTGGTCTCCAGGGGCACTCAGGACTCAGGCCTGGAATTTTCCAAAAGGGTTTTATCCTGAGTGCGTTGGCGTAAACAATTTCCCCTTCTTGTTCCAGCGGCTGAGATCTGATGGGCAGGGGAAGAGAAAGGGCACAGCTCTAGGGGGTTAGGCCACGGGACAGTGTCTGAGGTCTCTCTCCCTTCCACTGGCACCCAGAAAGCATCTGGGCACCTTGGTGGGCTGGGGGCTCTAAGAGGCACGAAGGTGGTGGATAGGGGTGGGAGTGGTGGGTCCTGAAGGCCAGAGCTGGCGGTGGACTCTTCTGGACACTGCGGACAGATGACATCTCTGTTTATTGCAGCATCTTCTCCCTCGAGACTTTTGGATGACCCACTATCTCCAGAACCATCTATTATATAACTATTTGGATGTTGTTTATGCTCTGATAATGAAGAAGGAACTTTCCAGGACAGATAAGGGACTACCTTTGACCCTGCTGAGCAGATAGGGGGTGTCTAGCATGTCACTGCCAGGCCTGCTTCTCCTAACTCATCATCCTTATCTGGGGACAGGAACGGTGTCCCTTTTGTGCCAGCAAAATGCCTTGGGCAGGTCCTTGGGAATCCTCACCTGCCCGCCTGTCTCCAGTGTTGTTGATGGTAACAGGCTTCGTGACTCAGGAGGCTGGGTGACCCCTGGAGGTGTGTGGAGTGAGCTGGGGCTTCGGACAGATAAAATCAAGAACTTGCATTTCCGGCTGTGGGGCAGGAGCAGGGCTGAAATGGAAGAGAGCGTATGTGGGGGGACCCTGTCTCCCACAGGGCTGCTCAGGCTGGGCCTCCTGGGGTCGGTGGAGGGGCTGGTGAAGGAGCGGCTCTGTCTCAGGGAATTAGTACAGCCTGCCTGGCGGGGCTGGTTCACTGCGGGTTTGCCCCTGCTCCCTGTTAAGGGTGGAGGCCAAGCAGGAAGGGAGGTGAGGCGTGGAGGGACGTGGTTGATGTATCACCTGCCCCAAACCACCAAGGTGACCTTCTCAGCCCCTGTAGCTCCTCTGACTCCAGCATTCAGATGAGCCTTACAGAGTGCACGAGCTTCCTGTGGCTGCTGTAACAAATGACCGTAAACTCGGTGGCTTAAAATAACACGTATGACTCCCTACAGTTCTGGAGGTCAGCGTCTCACTGGGCTGAAATCAAGGACTTGGCAGGGCTGCCTTCGGTCTGGAAGCTTGAGTGAGGTGGCCGTGGTCCTGCGCCCAGGGTCCCCAGCTATATTGCAACCTTCCAACCTCTGCTTCTGTTGTCACATCTTCTCTGACCTCCCAACCTCTTAGAAACACCTTTGTGATGGTGACTCTGGGCCCACCCAGATAAGCTACCCTCCCAGGCTCCTTAGTCACACATGTAAAGTCCCTTTTTCCACATCAGGTACCATATTCACAGGCTGCAGGAATTGGGATGTGAACATTTTGGGGGTCATTGCTCTGCCGACCACAGAGAGGGAATATAGGGACTACAGGACCTCTGGGGGATCTCCTCCCCCAGCACAATGTTGAACTGGGTCTTGAAGTCCACAAAGGCCGTGGAGGGGATGAAAGGCATCCAGGATCCTTGGTGGGGACCCAGTAGAGACTCCCCCCAGGTGCCCAGCCCTGCAACGAGAGCCCCATGGGCTTTTGGGTGCAGGAACCATAAAAGAGTAATGATAACATCATAGACTCTCTCCCCGAAATGAGTATTTCCAGAGCAAGAGAGAAGGTGAGGCTCAGGGATATAAGTTGAGTCATCTTCTGCAGCTTCTAAAATTTCTACAATGTCAGGTGAGGTTTGTAGGAGACAGGGCATGTCTTTCTTTAAATTTTTTTTTTTTTTACAATGAAAGTTTTCAAAATCCTTTAAAGACAGACTAGCGCAATAAATTCTCATGTGTGCATTACCCCAATTTGACAGTTATCAAAATTATCACATTTACTTCATCTACTGCTCTTTTCTTGTCCTTTGCTATTCTCTGGCTAAAGTACTTTCCAGCCTGTTAGCAGATATTCTGTAACTTTGCTCCTGCGAATATCAGGATGCAACTCTCCAAATATGGAAAGCTTGGTGACATAATTACAGCTCCATTAGCACAATGTCATAATTAACGGTAATTCCTTGGTATCAGCGAATGCCCTATTTATAACCACATTTCTCTGATCGTCTCAAAGAGACCTTTTTGCAGTTGGTCTGTTTAAATCAGGTTCCAGACAAGGTCCACAAGTTAATTGTTGTGTCTTTTAAAATTTCTCTTAATCTAGATCAAGATCCTCCTCCCCATTTCCCTCCAGCTATGACTTGCTACAGAAACCAGATATACTGTCCTGCTGATTGTCACCCATATTCTGGATCTGATTGCTTCCTTTCGGTGGTTTAGTTGCTAAGTCGTGTCCAACTTTTGTGACCGCAGGGACTGTAGCCTGCCAGGCTCTTCTGACCGTGAGATTCTCCGGGCAAGAATACTGGACTGGCTTGCCATCTCCTTCTCCAGGGGATCGAACCCTGGCCTCCTGCGTTGCAGGCGGATCTTTACTGACTGAGCTACAAGATTGCTTCCTTTTGGTGTCACTTCATCCTCACCTTTCCTGGAAATGGGAGTTTAGCTCTAGAAACTAGATTCAGGCTCACCTTTCTGCCAGAATCCTTCACGGCTGGAGCTCTGAGTTGGATTCTTAATCACTGGACAACCAGGGAAGTCCCAAGAAATACTTATTTCATGAGAGCTTGCAAATATGGTGCTTTCCTTCTAGAATCACTGTTTTACAAGTGAAGTCGCTCAGTCGTGTCCGACTCTTTGCCATCCCATGGACTGTAGCCTACCAGGCTCCTCCGTCCATGGGATTCTCATGTTTTACAAGGACCAGTGAGAACTCTGTTAAACAAACCTTCCCTTATCAATTGAGTTATCAGGTTACCCTGAAATAGACTTTAAAAAAGGGAAATCACAAATTGTTTTTCTTTTAGTGAACATTTTTTTTGAATAAAGAGTTAGGCCTTACTTACTTTCAACGAGTTTCCCATGAGGTTTGTTTTGGTTTGCTTATTCCCCCTTTCTGTTTTTCTATTTCATGTATTCTGTTTGTTTCAGCCCGTTGTGTTCACTGTTCTTTCTTGGGCTTGATTTTCCTCTTTGGCCAGAGATTTCTGATTTTTTCCCCCTCAAAAGGCAGGCCACGGGCGCCTATCACATCAGTGATGGGAGGAAGGGCAATTCCCTTGGATGGTGGGTGACGGACAGGCTAGCACTGGGTAGGGGGCTTGCTAACCAGAAGCTCTTTCTTTGGGGGATTTATTTTCTTGCCTTGTTTGAAGTGCCTGGGTTGGGCCCTCTGATAATGAGCCATACCTAAGCAGGATCCGATTAAAGGGCAGTGGATTCTGATAGTCACAGAGCCGTGCTGGGAAAAGCGGAAGAAATCTCAGAACCGAAACAACAAAAAAACGCCTGGCTATGTAGTCTCCAACATGTCCACCAGGTGGTGCTGTTCAGCCACGGCTCTGTCGGCTTTGGTCCCAGCGGCCAGCTGGTGTCTCTCACACTTTGTCCCCGCTCAGTGCCACTGCCCGCCCCCTCCAGCCAGGCTCGGGGAGCCAAGGGAGGACAGACACTGTGCCCTGCAGGGTGTGCAGTGGTGGGTTTGGTGGTGCTGTCCCCAACCTCAGCAAGCTCCTGCCAGCGACGGTGACAGCTGCAAAGCTGGCATGGCTTCCTGGCCCCTCTTCTCCCACTCTGCTGACTTGGGCTCTCCCCCACCTGCTCCAACATGGAAAGCAGGCATTTGTGTGGTTATCTGACTGAGGCTGGGGGGAGGACAGATGGGTGTCACTGAAGTAAGCTGACCAGTTGGTGGGTGCACTGGGGGTCTGAGGGCCCAGGCCCAGACTCCTGCACCCGAAGGGAATGGGGAGTGGTCCATCGTGGTGGGCCGTGGGAAGGGCACCCACCCACTCCAGGGTGCCTCGTGGTGAGTGGTGTGTCAGCAGGAAGGATCACGCTTGGTAAATGGACGCTCTTCCTAGGGGAATCCCTCAGGAGGGTCATGTTGGGGTGGCAGGTGGGGAAAGGCCCTGGGGGCTGCGTGCTCCTGGGGTTGGAAAGGGACACAGCACAGTTGGGGGTTCTTATCCTCCAGGCTCCTGCCATCTCCTTGCTGGGTGCCACCAGGGGGCTATTTTCAGGTTGGGGAGTAGGGTGTATGGGACCAGCCAGAGGGAGCTGACCACCTGCAAGGCTGCTCTCTGTGGCTTGCAGAATGGGCTGGTCTCAGTCTGACCCACCAGGAAGAACCCAGGCACAGGGTGTGCCGACAGACAGCAGGTAGATCCCCACGTCCAGGGGGGGAACCAGCCAGGGAGGAGCCAGCCCCCCTCACCAAGGACGACTCATGTGCCCGCTATGTCATCTGAGGAGGAGCACTCATGTTACACAATGAGGGGGTCCTGGGAGGAGACGGAGTGGAGGGTTCGTGGACAAGGGGGTCGTGAGGCGGAGGCGGGGGCTGGGGTCTCGTGTCATCACCTGACCTCTTGGTGCTGTTGCTGCAGTTGACACTCCTGGGCTCGGCTGCCACCTCCCGAGGGCCCGAGAGATGCCCTGTAGCCAAGGTGGGTCCCCACAGGAGGCCCTGGTTTCCTCTGGGCAGACGGCAGGTGGTCGGCAGGTTGGGGTCACCAAGGTGGGGCTTGCACTTGACCGAGGGCCTTGGAGGCCACATTGGGGCTTCTGGCGTCCTGCTTCTGCAGCAGCCTGGCCTGGCCTGGGCCCCAGATAGCCCTGGCTCTTCTTCTTTCTCAGGCCACGGGGGTCCTGGGGAGAGGAAGGTGCTGCCCAGGGACCTGGAGGAGCGAACTGAGTGGGGGGTGAAGGTCTGGGTGAGGGTGCAGTCCAGGCCTTTCCAGCAGGGACCCCTCAGGAACTGGACCCCCGACCCAGGCCTCAGGGGAGGAGGAGGAGATGTGTGATTTCCACCTCCTCCAGGGGCAGAGCCTTCTGTCTTCCTCTCTCTGCCCCCTCAGTTGTGAGGCAGAGTCTGAGAGGTGCTTCCTGCCCTGGCGGGGCTCTGCCGTCCCCTTCCCCTCAGGGGTGCCATATGGGGCCCGTCCAAGCAGCCAGGCCTGGGCTCTGGCTCCTGCCCGTCCCTTCCTGAGGGCCCCGCTGGAGCCAGAAGGAGGACCAAGTGGGCCGGGCAGATGGTGGGCTGCGAGGAGGGGCTGCCCGGGCAGACAAGCCGACTGTCAGGACAGATGGTGGGCCGGGCAGGGGTCCGGAGCCCGGCCCATCTGTTCCAGGCCCCCGGTGGGGCTTTTCTCATCCACCTGGGGCTGAACTGGGATAAGGCCCAGCGGTGGCTTCTGCCCAGCTCTGCTCACGTCCTCCTGGGTCATCTGTCCCCAGGGCTCAGGGCTGGGTGTCCCTCCTGGTGCTCATCCTCCTGGCAGGTGGCATATGGCCACGCTCACAGAGCTGGAGGAGTTCCCAAGGGCCCTGGGGGTGCCCGGGCAGAGCGTGCGGCACACCCTGGGGACAAAGCCGCCCATGGCAGACCGGCAATACCGAGAGGCTCCCGGAAGCTACAAGGAAAGTCGCGTCTGTGCCCAGTTGTCATCATCAACCAGCCCCGCTCAGCGGAGGAGCGGCTGGTGGGAAGGGGGCACTGCAGGAGCGGGGGCTGCCCTGGTCGGGGGTCAGGACTGCTTCTCAGAGGAAGGGGTGGTGGGACCCATGCAGGCTCCAGGATGAGGGGAAGGCAGGCAGGTGAGCAGGAGAGAGGGCCCCCGGTCGAGGGAGCAGCCAGGCCAGGGGGTGGAGGCTCCGCTCAGGGGTGTGGGTGGGAAGGCCCTGGTGTCCTTGCTAAGCCGTGGAGTCACCTCCCATGACTTCAGTCCTTAGATCCCTGGGTGGGGGGGTCACAGCTGTGTCCTGGGGCCTGAGCACACTGGGAGAATTCATCCCATTATAGTCTTATGTTGATAATGATAATCCAAAAATATCTTCCTCTATCTTTTTTTAAACCAATTACAAAGAAAAACCTCTGCGGCCACTGTGGGCCACCCATAGCTGTGTCCTCGAGCAAGACAGGGCTCTGCTTTTGTGCTTTCATCACTGCAGGGGAGCTGCTCCATTAAAGGCCGAGGGCAGGGACCAGGGAGGGGCATGTGGGCCTCCGGTGAAGGGCAGGGGTGTTGACAGGGTCAAGATTGCCCTCCAGAGGTCACTCTGGGTGCCAGATGGAGAGTGGTCCTGGTGTCTGCTCCAATGACCTCTCCAAGAAGCCAGAGGAGGGCTCAGGCTTTGGGGAGTGCCTCCTGTCCAGCCAGTGGGTGCAATGTCCTTCCGTAGCCAGCTCTGGGGGCCCAAGATGGCCCTTCAAGGCTGGGGCTGTGGCAGCTGCTTGCTGTCTTTTGCTGGCTTCCCATCATCCTCTTTCCTGATGGTGGTGTTTGTCACCCAGCTGTGTCTGACTCTTTTCGACCCTATGGACTGTAGCCCGCCAGGCTCCTCTGTCCATGGGATTCTCCAGGCAAGAATACTGGAGTGGGTTGCCATTCCCTTCTCCAGGGGATCTTCCTGACCCAGGGATCAAACCTGGGTCTTCTGCATTGGCAGACAGATTCTTTACTGTCTGAGCCACCAGGGAAGCCAGTTCCTGCTTAAATGCAATTGTCCTGGAGCCAGAGTGTGGGATTCAAATCACACTCTACCCTTACTGGCTGGGTGACCTTGGGTAAGTCACTCACCCTCTTTGAGCTTTGATTCCTTCAGCAATAAAAGGGGGATAGTAGGGCTCCCACTTCATGGAATCTTTGCGACAATTCACTGAGCTACACCCTTAGAACCCTGTCCAGCACATAGCTGGCACTCAATATTATTATTATTATTACTGCTGCGGTCGTTGTCTTATTTCATTGAAGTAACATCCACAGAACCTTCAATAAACCGTTTTAAAGTGAACAGGTGAGAGGCATTTGGTATGTTCACAGTGTTGTGAAACTGCCACCCCTCCATCATTCCAGAACATGGTCATTGTCCCAAAAAGAAGCCCTGTGCCCATTATCTGTCACATCTTATTTATTCCCTTGCCTCTGCTGCTACCGCGATCCCCTTAGAAGACCACCAACCCACTTTCTGCCTCTGGGTTTGCCTGTCCTGGTCTTTCCTATGACAGAATCATCCAACATGAGGCCTCTTGTGTCTGGTGCCGTGTTTTCAAGGTTCATCAACGTCATAGCATGTGTTGAGCTTCCTTCCCTTTTTTGTGACTGAATAATACTCCAGTGTACGGATGGACCGCATTTTATTTATCTCATTCATACACTGATGGACATCTGAGCTGTTTCTACATTTCAGTACAAGGTTTTATTTGAACACCTGTTGTATTTTTTCGTGTGAAACTCTTCACAGATTTCGGAGTCCTCCTTGCAGGGTCCCAGGCTGATTTCTCTGCACGGTCCCAGTTTGGGTTTATGTGCTGCAGAGGTGAACACCTGCTGCGTGTTTTCACGTCTATTATCTGGGCCCTTACACATCCAGGGCAGGACCCAGGTTGCCGTGTTGTTGTGAGGCTTCCGTCTTGTGGGCTGACTCCCTGCTGCCTTGCGCTGCAGATGGGGAAACTGAAGCACGGAGAGGCTCGGTCACCGCCGACGCCCCTCTGCTTTCCCTTGGTGTCTCTGAGCCCCCTCCCCCGGGCATGGCCCTGCCCTCCTGTCATGGGCTCCCCCGCTGGGCACAGTGGCCTTGGATCACCCCGCGCCTTCTTCCTCTCCTGTCTCCACCTCTGCTCTGCTCCTTCTTGTCCTCTGTCTCCGTTCTCTCCCTCCACCTCCTGCCTTTGCTGAGATCTTTCCGGTCATCCTGGAAACCCCTGTAGGTGTCACTTTGAGATATGGATGTGGCCAGCTTCTCCTTTAGACCTTCGGCTTCCAGAGCAGGTGCAGATCCTTTGTCAGGCCTGTAGATGCACCAGTGAGTCTGGACACCAGGAGGGGTGTCTTGTCCCCACAGGGAGAAGCCCCAGGGCTCCCTGTGCCCGGAGAGCTCTGCAGAGCCTTCCCTCTGGGGGACAGTGTGGGGACACGTGGTCTGGTGCTGCTGTCCCATGGCCTTGATGTAATTGTAACTGCGTGATGACCCATGTTAGTAATAAAACAGGGACCAGAGTGGCCCAGGATCTCTGTAAGATCCTCACAGTGGGCTGGTGCCTGACACAATCTATGTGGTTCCAGGCCTGGGGGTGTGGGGGTGGACAGAACCGAGACCTTGAAAGTGCTGCCTGGGACTTGGAGGGACCCAGTGGGGGCCTAGAGTATGTCCCGGGGAAAGAGGCCCAGGGGACTTGGCTGGCTTTGCTGGGTGTGTGAGGGAGACAGGGAGCCATGTGGACGAGCTTCAGTGGTCACTGTCCCCGACCTCCCTGTTTCGTGCTGGACTGAAAGGAGGGTGACACGTTTTTCTTGCCGAGATCCGGAAATCCAAGTGTAAGTTCTCACTTGATCACGAGGGTCTTTGCAGTTCCCTGGGGACAAGAGAAACATGCACACAGTCACTCAGACACCCCAGGTGACAGGGAATACCATGCTTGCTGCCCGCCAGGCTTTGGCCACGGCCTGTAAATATCACCTGCTACACTCTCAAGGGATCCCCTTGGGAGTCCGCCTAGAGAGGTCACGAGGCTGGCATGGGTGTTCTCAAATCTGCAGGACTGGAAGCTCGGGGGGCGCCATCTCGGGGGGCGCCATCTCGGATGGCCCCTGCTTCCCCGGATGGTGGGCACTGTTGGGATCATCCCCTCTGCAGTGGGCCCTGATCCTTCTCATGGATTCTGAATCTTAAGGTGGCTCGGATGGGAAGTAGGGCTGACTGGTCTTGTGGTGGCTGCCCTGTGCAGGGCCCGCCCTCCTGAATCTGATTCCTCGGCTCCTCCATCTGGGAGCTCATGTCCCCCGAAGCGCACCGCCTTGACTCCCACTGGCCAGTGCTGCCACAGGAGCTGGCCTCCCCGGGACACTCTCACGCCTCCTTCCTTAGGCGCTGCCACACGTCCTCCCCCGCAAATCCCCAGTGTCCGGCTGTCAGCAGTTCTACTGGGCCACAGGGAGCCCAGACCATGGCGGTGACAGCAGGCCCCGGGAGGGGGAGAAGGGACACCCTGGCTGCCACTTGGGGTCGAGATGTCCCTTGCTGGCCCCGGTGTCCTCTGCAGGGCCCTTTCCTGTCTGTCCTGCTCACCCTGCATCGATTGCCAATTGGGCCCTTCGCTTCTATCCCATTTTCGCGGCTAACGGCTCTGCTGCCATTGATCTGCGTAAGGGAGCATCTCGATCAAGCACCGCCTTATGGTGCCTGATGGTCACTGAGACTTCCCTGCCTGCCCCTCCCCCTCTCGCCTGCCTCCACAAGTCCCCTCCTCACCACCCCCCCGCCCCCCCCCACTGCTCCGCCATCCCTCTAGGCCTGCCCTGCCCAACACCCACTTCCCTGGCTTTGTCCTCCTCCACACTCTGTCCCCTCTCTTCAGGCCCCTCTAGAAGGAAGAAGGAGTATCCACTAGGGCCTCCCCATCCCAGGGAGACAACTTCTCCCTTCTGCTCTCATCCAGCTGGTAGGAGGTCCTTGCTAGTGGGAAGCCTCAGGGGAGGGGGTGGTGGTGCCATTCACGGACCGGCCTTAACCTTGGCCTCAGGCTCCCACCTACAGACTTTGCACCCCAGTCTGACCTGGGAGGGGAGACTCTGCCCTAGGCCATGGCTCCTGGAAAGGCCCCTCCCTCAGATGCCCCCTCACAGGGCCCTGGGGGAGGGTAGAGAGGTCCTGAAGATGGCACCAGGTGGCCCAGGGGGCCAGGGCCAGCTCCTTGCCAAAGCCGTGGACCCTGGACTGGACACAGCTTATCCATGGGCCTGTGGGGCCCCCTCCTGTCCTGCTTCCAGTCTAGGAAAACTGGATTCCTTGCCCCGAAGGAACAGGCAAGGAGAATGTTACTGAAGGATGAAGTCCAGTAAAAGTGCCCGGCCAGTGGAGGCCTCTGCTCACTCCTACCTTTAGCCAGGGCTCCCCAGCCTGCCTTGCCCTGCCTTGATTCCAGGGCCCAAGATGGGCTCTCGCGGCCCAGGGAGTCAGGAGCGGCAGTTGGGACTCCCAGATTTGGGGTTGCAGTTGCCGCGTGGCTGTGTGAAGCTGTACACCCTTGCCCCTTTCCAGAAGCCTCTCTGCTAGGGGAGCACCCCAGCCTGTGAAAGAGCCTAAAAACAGCAGTGCAGGGAGATCACCCCTGGCACTGCCTGCAGCCAGCCTGCTCAGTCCAGTTCAGACAGGGAGATATTGCAGAGAAGCCTGTGTTCCCAAGAGTCCACGTGAGTGTGGCCCAGAGTGTCTGGTTCCCTGGGGTCATGGGTGGGGCCTGAGAGTCCACATTTCTAATGCTTCTGAGGGACCCCACTTTGAGAACCACATTAGCTGAACTCATAGAGTTTGTTCATGGAAAGTTTCGCCTTTTAAGGAAAGACATCAGGTTTCAGGTTTTTCTTGATTTGACCTCAACGGGAAACATGCCAGTTCCTAAGAGCCGTTGGAGCGGGCAGCAGGGGTGT
The DNA here is from genome assembly GCF_003369695.1 of Bos indicus x Bos taurus. Lineage (NCBI taxonomy): Eukaryota > Metazoa > Chordata > Mammalia > Artiodactyla > Bovidae > Bos > Bos indicus x Bos taurus. Next base: position 53,909,681 of record NC_040094.1, read on the forward strand.
GGGTGGGCCCCCTGCCTTGGGGAGGCCCCGGGTCTCACCCTCACAGGGAGGCTGAGAATCGGGGGTGATCGGCTTGCTGCTTGCGGGGACCCCCTCGGTACCCTCTGCACATTCTGTGGGGCCTGCTCCCCTCCCACAGGCTGCCCTCACACAACATCACCAGCCTTCACATTAATGGGCATAAAATATTTACTTAACTCAGCTTTTTGCAAATATTCCTTCAGTTATTTCCCCTCTGCTGGGAATGTAAACTGTGCGGCCGCGGCACACGCTGAAAGGGTTGGTGTTAAATAATACAATGTAAAGCCTGTGAAGCCCAGACAGCTCTGTGCGGACAGGGGCTGCCAGCCTGGTCGCTGCACCGGCAGACAGGCCTCCTCGGGAGCTGGACAAGGGCTCCCTCGAGCCGGGCGGGGAGGGGGAGAGACAATTATTGAACACAATTGAACACAATTGTTCAAGAGACAATTAAACTTACATTTCCAAAGCCTCCCCTTCACCCCTCCAGAAGCAAGTTGTGGGGACCTTGGGGAAAAACAGTGAGATGTGTTTAAAAATGTATCATTCCTTTGTATTTTAATATCCTTTATTGAAATATTTCCTTTTTTATGGCTTTTTTTCTGACAGCCATTTTGCTTCCCGATTCTCCTGGAGCTGTGGCTCCGGGTCCCTGAGGCTTTGCCGAAAAGCCCCAAAATAGAAACCTGTTCCAGTTGGTCCAGGGACCGCGGGCTTCTGTGTTATTCATGACTTGCTACCCGGCCCCATCGTTCCTGTGAAGCTGCTGATCTGTCAAGCAGATGAAGCTGGAACTCAAAGTTCGCGGGGAGCCAACTGGGGAAAGGGGTCTTACTGAGATCTTGAGAGGAGTTCTTCTCTGACTCAGGAGGGCGTCTTCCTCCTTTCCTGACACTTCCCTGGTGGACAGAAGCATGTCCAGCTTCTCTAACCCAAGGGGCTACCTGAAGGGGGAGGGCTTGGTCACTGTGTTTTCTTTTTTTTTCTTTAAAGACTGATTGATGGGTTGATTTTCTGCACTGGGTCTTCATGGCTGCAAGTGGACTTTAGATGCGGCGAGCGGAAGCTGCTCATTGCTCCCGTGCACGGGCTTCTCATTGCAGTGGCTTCTCTTGTTGCAGAGCACAAGCTCTAGGCTTCAGTAGTTGTGGCCCACGGGATCAGTTGCTCCGCGGCCTGTGGGATCTTCCTAGACCAGGGATCAAACACGCATCCCCTGCATTGGCAGGCAGATTCTTAACCACTGGACCACACCAGGGAAACCCCTCACGGTGTTTTTTCTTATCATCCCAGAAGGTTCTGACCCTTTGGAACGTGCTGAAGGCAGGGAAGGTTGTGGGGGAGATGGAGCCAGATAGAGAGATGGAGAGAGAGAGACAGGGAGACAGACAGGGATAGAGAGACAGAGAGACAGAGAGAGACTTGAGACTGTGGGAAGGCAAGGGATTAATCTGAGATCACCAGCTGCCAGGTGATAAATGTGTGCTGTTCAAACAAAGCAAAACAGCAGCCCTGCTTCCGCAGTAAGATGGCTCCATTGTGTGCGTCACTTCCGGCCATGAAACAACAAGGATTCATAGAATATTTCAGGTCTTCATCTAAGCGACATCGTGGGTTGCCTTTTCCCTATTGTCTTTCTGCCTGTGGACCTGTCACATTCAGGAGGCCTGGGGTCCTGGGAAGCTTGAAGACTGGGGCAGATGTGGAGGCCAAGGAGGGGTGTTCCTGGAATTGCTGATGAATTCTTGGGGTCTAAACCAGGGCGAGGGCTAGTGTTAGGAGCCAGGTGGCAGCAGAGCCCATTCCTCCTCCTTCACCTGCCTCCCCACACACCAGGCAGCTGTTGGGACCAGAAGACTGGTGATGGTGGTGTCCCTTTGCTGGGGCAGTGAGTGGCTGTGGACCGGGCTCTAGGCTTGTCCATTTCTCCTCCTTGTCTGGACTCCAGTAGAGCCATAGTGGCCACAACAGGCAAATCGTGTCTGAGAGAGAAGAGGTTTCCTCTTATCCACTGTCTCTGGGCAAATAAGCCCCGATTGTGCTGGTGGTCCTGCTGAGCTGGGTCCAGGGGGCTGAAGGGGCAGCAGGACTGTCGCATGTAACGTCCCCACAGGGCCAGACAGGCCTGGCCACGGTGAAGTTGTACATACAAGAATGAAATGAAGCAGCTGGTAAGTTTATGATAATTTACAATAAAAACCTGAAGCCAAGTGTAAACCTGCATTTCCTCACACAGCTCCCACCTTCTTTAACTCTCCAGTTGGATGGACTCAGAGCTCTTTGGCAAGGACCCCAGTGTCCCCAGCCTGAAGTCCGGCAGATGCTGCGCTGGGTCTGAGACCTCCGTGAGCGTTAAGTTGAGGCTGAGGAGAGAGCAGAGGATGGTCAGGAGTCCACTGCAGCCCCCAGGGCCTGGGGACAGTCACCCAGGTGACCTGCAGGGTCCAGAACTCGGACAAGGTCTGACTTTAGGGAGGGGAGAGCCTGCACGCTCGGGGTCCCTTTGAGTGCACACTCTCTGAGAGTGTGTTGACTCTCAGCTGTGTGCCTGTGAGGTTTTACTTCCCAAGAGACAAAAGCAGGAGGGAGGGAGCTCCAAGGTGGCTGAAGCCCAGGAGAGAGCTGGGACACGGCTCTCAGACGCCCCCTTTCAGGGCTTCAGCCTGGCTGGGTGGGAAGCACAGCTCTCCCCACACCGCCACTGCTTGCATCACTTCTGCCCGGACCAGAGTCACCTGGAGGGATACATAGAATTCATCACCCCGTCGTCTGGCATGTTCGCTACCCTGCTCCTGCGTGCCCCCTCAGTGCTGCTCCCCCCACCCCCTTCTGCCTGCCCAGCTCCTTCAGGGTCAGCTGACATCTCCATACCAGCTCCCAACCTGTGGGTCCACCCTGATGTCTCCCCATTCTGCCCTCTGCCCCTGCACCTCAGGGGCCACCTCCCTGTCTGCCTCGTGTCTCAGTGAGGTGACGAGGTCAGTGAAGGGCATGGCTCTATTCCCCACAGGCCAGCACAGCCCTGGCCTCACCCTCGGGGTCACAGGACCGAATGTCATGAGTGTATCTTGCCTGCCTATGACCTCTACCTCCGCGTGATTTGGGGACAAGCCACCTCCAGCGGGGAACACTCCCATTTATCATTTATTATTTAGCCACCGTCTGTGGCTCTGTGTGCCTCACAGATGTTAACCCCTGCGATCCTTGCAGTGACCCTGAGGAGGAAGATGCATTTTACAGGTGGGGAAACTGAGGCCTAGAGATGGTTTGTGAGCGGCAAAGACCATGGAGCTGGGGAAGTTTCGGGGGAGTTTGAATGTGGCCAGTCTGTGCCTCGGTCCTCTGTGATCCCAGGGTATCTCTCCTGTGAGCAAGGACTAAAGAACGTCTTATTTATTGTCTTGGCTGGGCATCTTTCCGATGCTGTTCCTTTTTTTAATTTCCTGCTTTCTCAGACGAAGCCTCTGTGCACCCCCCCTTCTCAGAAACACGCCCTCAGCCCAGGGACACCAGCCTTGACAGTCAGGGCCCTCTGCTCCCCGCTCATCTGCGAGCTTCCCTGGGTTTGCAGCCAAAACCAGGAGGGCGCTGTCTAGAAGAAGGACGGGCGGTGCGGAGGGCGCCTGGCTCCTCCACACAATAAAATGCAGATTTCCCATTAAAAGGCAAAGCTTTTACTTCAAAAGGTTGAATAGGATGCGACTTGAAAAAAAAGATTTCCAGCTGGTTAAATTTAGGGCAGGGGACGGTCCAGTGCGCCAGCGCTCCTGGCTGCCGGCCTGCGGCTGAACCTTTGGACGGGAAATTGGAGCGTTTTCACTCTCCGTGCTTGCTTCTCCGTATTTTTTTCTCTCTCCCCCTGAGTTAGGCAAACAAATGTTGATCGCTGTGTTGGCCGGGGCTGTGCTTACTTAAAATAGGCTGTTTCGGTTGGGTGCTGGCCAGTTCGTGATGGGCCTCGTCCCAGCCTACACCCTCGCCGCACGGAGGGCAGAAAGTGTCCAGTGCCCGTGGCTTTCTCCTTCCAGTGACCACCAGCACCCTGACCCTGCTCTGCGCTTCACACTCACTCACAGTCATGTGTTCCTGGCCTGTCAGGGGTCCTGGGGGCAGGAGGAGTTGGGAGTGTAGCCCCTGAACCCAGTCTCCCAGAAGGCCCATGACCATGGGCAAGTCAAGGGGCTACTTGGACCTTGCTACTTGGTCTGATGGCAAAAAAGCTGGAGCACTCATCTCCAAGGTGCTGTCCACCTCTGACATGCTGAGTGGGCCTCCTTCATGGGGTCAAGCACAAATACCAGCCTGCAGAACCCCAGCAGTGGAGGACAGACTCTGGGAACCCCAAGTGTTCCCAGAACCCTAACTGTTGGGACACGAGGCAGGCGAGGCTGTGTGGATGGGAAAGTCAGGGCAGTGTGCATGTGTGTGCATGCGTGTGCGTGGGTGTGGAGGGTGCGTTTGGTGATGCGGGAATGCGGGAAGACTTGCATTTGAGGGTCTCACAGCCCAGACTCTCAAGAGTAGAGCGAGTGAGGAAGGGTCACCTGACCAGGCTGTTGGGAATAACGCAGCCTTTTCAGAGCAACCAGCCAGAGGAGACTGGCATGGCCTTGACCCATGGCTGACTTTTCTCCTTCCTCTCTCTTCTCCCCTTTCTCCCCTCCTCCCTCCCCTGAGTAGCGCCGAGTAGCAGCACTCTGCAGGTTGTATTAGACCAGCCTCAGAGATGGGAAGTGAAGTTGCTTAGTCCTGTATGACTCTCTGCGATTCCATTGACTGTAGCCTACCAGGCACCTCCATCCATGGAATTTTCCAGGCAACTGTGCTGGAATGGGTTGCCATTTCCTTTGCCATCAGAGACTGGAGGCTCAGCTCAAAGGTGTTCTGGACTCTATCTGGGTCTGGGTCTGTTCTGGGCTCTATCTGGGTCTGGGTCTGGGAGCCCCAGCCTCTCCAACGCCCCCATTGCTGAGTCATGCTGGGTTTCTCCTGGGGGTGGGGCAGGCCTTTTATTCTCTGTGCCTTGTCTCCCTCTCTTAGTCCCTGGACTGGAAACTCCAAGCCTCAGCCTCCAGCCCCCACTCCTCCTGGCCCCTTTCTTTTAGCTCCAATGCTGGACATGAAAGCAGACGCATGGGCAGAGTGTGATATTAGCGCCAGAACCTAATTTCACAGCGTTTCCGTGGAATACTCCATAAAACTGAACAAATGAGCTGTGGTCCAAATCCATCTCATTATGAGCACTGGGCGAGCAAAGGCAGCCGAGCCTCCAGATTTGGGGTTGCTGCTGAGTACTGGGGACTGGGAGCATCGTCGGGGGGGGGGTCAGCCTGGGATTGCCAGGAAGCAGAGCCCAAGGGGCAGGATCCCGTGTTACCTGAGGGACAGGTGGTGGGTCAGGAAGGGAGCCACAGCCCATCAGGCAGACTGACGGCTCAGCGCTCAGGACCATCTGCAAGGAGCCCTGTCCTTGGATGGTCTCTCCATACAGAGAGGGGAGACTGGCCCGTGACACCCTCCTCCCATGGCTAGAGGCTAGCCATCCTGAGCTTGTACACTTGTGGGTGCTGAGTGGGGACCCAGGGTGTCCTCCTGGGTCAGGTGGAGAGGGGCAACCAACAGGGTTTGGCTGAAGAGGACTGGACAGCAGTGCCACATGCCCCTCATCCTCTGGTGGAGGGTGCCATGCCCAGGAGAACAGGTCATTGAGAGAGAAGGTGCCTCCCCCTTAGGATCTTGGAGCTACGGCTCCTTCTCCACCGGCCACCCATGCAGAGGGGGCACAGCAGGGAGACTAGGGTCAGGTGGGGAGGAGGAAAGGAGGGGAGAGGGGAGGCACTGAGTAAGGAGGGTGAGTCCGGGTTCTGGGAAAAGTTGAGTGGCGGACAGACCTTCCCGCAAGCTCCTATACCACACAGCCCCGTCCAGCCCAGGTCGGCCCAGAGGAGAGCAGGGTGTCCCCGGCCACGTGAGCCTTCAGGCGGGAGGACAGACCCAATAGCTTGAGATGCAGGTCAGATGTCAGACCCAGAGTGGATCTCCTCTGCAGCACAGGCCTCGAGGTGAAACTGGGCAGGTTGGGTGCAGAGCCCCAGCAGCTCTTTGGGGGGCACCTTCCGGGCTCTGAGGACAAGTCAGCCGTCCACGCCCTGCCCTTCCCCTGCCCCTCACTCCCCTCTGTCCCATCGCATTAGCGTCTTGCCTTCTCTGTTTGCTCCTTTCTTGCGTGATGAAATATGCATAGACATCGAAGTGTAAATAATAAATAAGCAAAATGTGCCCGTGAATCCACCACCAGCCTGGAGCACAGACGGGTATCCTGGATCCCGTGGGTCCCACTGCCCCTCCTCTCCCCCCGTTTTATTCCCCTACTCCAAGATAGGAACTCTGCCCTGCATTTGGAATTGTTCATCCTCTTGCTTTTCTTTGTGGTTTGAACCCCTCTGTGTCTAGGTCTAAGCAGCATATCATTTCGTGGTGGCTTTTTGAGCTTTACTTGAATAGAATCTCGCCGTGTGATTCCTCTTCACCCTGGCTTTTTTTTTTTTTTTAAAAACTCTGGTCTTTGTTTCTGAGATTCAGGCATAAACGCAGCCCGTTTCTTTTCAGAGCCATGTAGAGTTCCAGTGAGTGCAGCACGACAAGCCTCCATTCTCCAGGTGGTGGATGTGTATTTAATTATTTCGAGCCGCGTTGCTATAAACACTCACGCTTCCTGGTGAACACGGGCAATCGTTTCTCTAGAAAAGTGGCTAAGAAGGGGGATTTCTGGGTCTCAGGGAGTGCGTTTTCTGCTTCACGAGATGAGGACGGATTGTGGCACGTCCATCCATTGGCAGTGTCAAGGTGATCAGTGATCCACACCCTCGTCAGCTCTTGATACTGTCTCATTTAAAATTTTTTACTGATCTGATGTCTATAAAATGGGATCTTGCTGAGGTCTTAATTTCCATTTCCGTTACTAATGAGGTTGAATACAGTCTCACGTTTTAATTGACAGTTGCATTTAGTCTCATGAAACACTTTTTTTTGTCTTTGGTTCATTTTCCTATTGTTGTGTGCTTTTTAAAACTTGATTTTTGTGAGTTCTACACACATTCTGGGGCTTCCCTGGTGGCTCAGAGGTTAAATCGTCTGTCTCCAATGCAGGAGACCCGGGTTCGATCTCTGAGTCGGGAAGATCCCCTGGAGAAGGAAATGGTAACCCACTCCAGTATTCTTGCCTGGAGAATCCCATGGACGGAGAAGCCTGGTAGGCTACAGTCCACAGAGTCACAAAGAGTCGGACACGACTGAGCGACTTCACTTCACTTACACACATTCTACCTTGGGATCATTTGTCACTTATTCAAGGTGTGAACACCTCCCAGATTTCTGTTCCTTTCCCCACTTCCATGTCTTTTTTGTATAACATTTAAAATTTTAATGCAGTTAAAAATCCTCAATTATTTCCAATTATTAGTCCATGGAATTCTCTAGGCCAGAATACAGGAATGGGTAGCCTTTCCTTCTCCAGGGGATCTTCCCAACCCAGGGATCTAACCCAGGTCTCCTGCATTGCGGGCAGATTCTTTACCAGCTGAGCCACAAGGGAAGCCCAAGAATACTGGAGTGGGTAGCCTATCCCTTGTCCAGCAGATCTTCCTTACCCAGGAATTGAACGGGGGTCTCCTGCATTGCAGGCGGATTCTTTACCAACTGAGCTATGAGGGAAATGCTTTTATTTTCTTTAGGGATTGTAATTTTTTGGAAAAGACTTCTCATTGATTTCAAGATCATGAATCTTTTGCACTTCCTTTGAAAAACTGTAAAGTTGTGTGATGCATACTTGTGATGTGAGGTAGGTGTTCAATTTCATGTTTGAAATAGGGTAACCAGGGGAATTCCTTGGTGGTCCAGAGTTAGGACGATGCCACACTCTCACTTCTGAGGGCCCAGGTTCAATCCCTGATCGGGGAACTAAAATACCACAGGCTGCATGGCATGGCCAAAAAAGAAAAAGAAAAGAAATAGGGTGATCAGGGGGTCCAAGCTTGATTCCTGAAGAGCCCATCCTTCACAGCTCATCTACTTATGAATTCTCATGACCAAGCTTGTATCAGCGTGGGTACTGCTCAAGCGTGAAGGCATCTCCTGTGCTTTGTCTGGTGGTGCTGGGTCAGTGTGACAACTCTCCTGTTTCCAGACTTGGGGGGTCTTACCCTAGGGGCAAATGTGTGCATATTTGCTTTCGCTTATCTTTCTCTCTCCTTGTCTCCCTCAACTTTCCTCTTTCTGTCTGAATTTCTGGCATGCATTTCACTCTCTCTGCTTCTCTCCTTTATGCTTCATATGTTTTAGATCCTTGTTTAAAATCAGAAGTTTGTTTATTTTTATTGTTTTTTTTTTTGAGAGTTATGTTTTATTTGGCAGGAATTTTTAGGACTTCAAGCCCAAGAAGCAGCATCTCAAGTAATCCTGAGAGAACAGCTCTGAGGGAGGTGGCCAGCTTATATACAAGTCTTACAACAAAGGGCAAGTGGTCTGAACATCAGAGGATTATTGTTAGTTAAGGAAAACCAGATATCTCAAGTTAAGGAATTTAGCACTTTTCTGTGTATCGGAAGATGGGAGAGTCTGGGCTCACCGACTTGTCTGGGGCCAGTATCCTGTTTAGATCCTACTTTGGAAGCCCCAGAAAAGTTCCCATCCCATTTGTAGGAGGCCTGCTGTCCCACAGCCTGGAGTCTAGCTCTTGGGATACGCAGCCTAAAGCAGAGTTGCTCTGCTGAGCCATCTTCAACCAGCTTCCTGAGATCAGACTGTAGACCCGTCAGAGTGTGAACAAATATTTTTGTGAGCTGCTGACTCTGGAGGTATTTTGTTATGCAGCATTAGGTCAGCAGCAGCTGACTTATGCACTGGGTTTCGAGGAGGGGTGGCCTTTTGAGAAGCTGATGTTAGGGAGAGGGATGAAGTTGTTCTAAGGAGGTGGGGAAGGGAAGAACAATGCAGAGGTACAGTTGTGAGGAGATATGAACTCTGGGTGGGGGTTAGGAAGTAGGCTGGAGAGAGACAAGCAGGGAGTGGTGGGGAGGTTGGAAAGGCACATTGGAAGACGCTGTAAAAGACGGTAGTGGTTTCAGAGATGACTCCCGACCTTGGGCATCCTCCCTTTTTGAACCTTTTATTTGCGCTTGCTCCTGAATCGTCATAGTACTTGGGAGCTAAATATTTCCGCTGAGGTGGTTACGGGTGCCTTCTGCTTGCACCCCATGGAAACACCTGGAATGTTTCAGTGAGAGAGAGATTCTGAGTACACCCAGGCTCCAGGCTTTAACTTGGTTCTGGTGCCTCAGCCTTTAGCTCCTCTCTATGGGACACATCCAAGTGGTCCCTTCAGAGCCCCTGCTTCCCAGATGCCTCCACTAAAGAGTGTGAACACAGAGGCAGGTACCAGGATTGGTGATTGCCTGGAGGGAAGCAGCAAAGGCTGGAACTCTGGGTATGTGGCCTGTGGAACCATGATTGGTGGGGACGGAGTGACTGATGCCCCTGGACCTCAGTGTGGGCATGTGTCCTGGGTCAGAAGGCTGGTTGAGCGTGGGAGCTGGGGGTGGAGGCCCTCCCTGCAGGAATATGTCAGCCAGAGAAGAAGGCTGGGAGGTGAGGGGAGCAGGAGAAGCAGCTTCTTTTACTCCCTGTTTCCCAAGGCTCCTGATCCAACCTGAACATCATTAACCCAACAAAGGCAACAACCGACACAGTAAAAAGGTTCCAAATATAAACAGCGCACATTCCCATCAACATGTTAATTAGGGCTCATTAACTGTGAACAAGCCCCGTGCAGCCCGAGGAGGCAGCAGCCACTGGGATGATGTCTCCGGAACCTTCTGTCTGCCTCTGGCGACCTGAGCGTGCTCCCATCTGCTGGGACCCCGGGGCTGCCCAGCCTTCTGCCGCAGCCTGCACAGGTGCTGTGCCCATCCCCTTCTTTTGGGCTTTCTCTTTTGGTGGCTTGGTTTCTGTCCATGCTGGGGTCTGATGTGGGCATGGCTAACACAGCTCCACGACACAAAATCCATAGGAATGGTGTGCTAAAGCGGCAGCCACAAATCAGAAGAGAGTCACCTGCTCACAGTAGCCATTCCCGGTCACGACAGGGCCTGTCACCCAAGCCCCTGGCCAAGCATGTGTCAGCAGATGAGGGAAAAATCTATTTGGAGGAGAAAAGAGGATGTAATTTTATTTTTTTCTGCCCTACCCATTTAAATGCTAGCTGTGAGATTAGCTCCACTTAAAGCAAAACAAAACAAGAAATCAATGCTGCCTGGATCAACTGCCTTTTAATTATTATTACCATTATTTGCACCTCTAAACCCGTAATGATCAAAACTGCCTTCCAAAAGGTTGTGGACAGCCTGGAAATACTGTGATCATTGCTTTATAGTGCCACCAAGGGGTGCTGACCAGAGGGCCCAGGGAGAGCTGGGTTTAGGATCGGTTCTCAGGCCAAGGAGAAAATTTTGCCAAATTCTCCTCTACTGGGCTCTGTGGATGCTGCAGATCTAAGTCATGCCCTCTCCAGTTCTGCCAACTTGCAGCAACCCCCTCTATTGTGATTCACCCCTCCCAATGACCAGCAGGGCAACAGGAGGTGCCAAGGGGCTGGCCCCAGGGTGGGAGGAGTGGTTCTGGTGGTCCCGAGGGCCCAGGCTGAGGCTGGCCTTCTGCTGAGACCACGATTATCTCAGACCCACATGGTTCCTTCCCTCTAGTTTTTTCCCCTGGGAGCCCCTGCCCCACCAGAATCCCATCCCCATCACCCCCACCAAACAGTGAGAGAACGCCCATCTTGGGTGCTCCTTTTAGGTACCCCATTGAGGATCCCTTGGGGACCTCTCTCAGTTTCCAAGCTGCATGCAGACCTCAGTTTCCCACTCCAGGTAATGGGCTGATGGCTTCTTAAGGAAAAGGGAGGGATGCTAACAGTAGTGATGATTTCTGTGATTAATCATAGCAATTCAGGAATTTAAGGCTAATGGGCTCAGTACAGAGATCAGTTCTGATCAGTGCAATCCCCTGCAAGGTCAGCCCTTTATGGGTGGCCATGCCTGCTGGTTCTTTCGGCTTGTGGCAGAATCTGCTCTATTTTCCCACTTTCTTTGCAATTTCTTTTCATATTAATAAAAGATTGAAGTTACCTAATTGTAATGGGCAAGGAAAGTTATGACCAACCTAGACAGCATATTGAAAAGCAGAGACATTACTTTGTCAACAAAGGTCCGTCTAGTCAAGGCTATGGTTTTTCCAGTGGTCACGTATGGATGTGAGAGTTGGACTGTGAAGAAAGCTGAGTGCTGAAGAATTGATGCTTTTGAACTGTGGTGTTGGAGAAGACTCTTGAGAGTCCCTTGGACTGCAAGGAGATCCAACCAGTCCATCCTAAAGGAAATCAGTCCTGAATATTCATTGGAAGGACTGATGCTGAAGCTGACACTCCAATACTTTGGCCACCTGATGTGAAGAGCTGACTCATTTGAAAAGACCGTGATGCTGGGAAAGATTGAGGGCAGGAGGAGAAGGGATCGACAGAGGATGAGATGGCTGGATGGCATCACTGACTCAATGGACATGGATTTGGGTGGACTCTGGGAGTTGGTGATGGACAGGGAGGCCTGGTGTGCTGTGGTTCATGGGGTTGCAAAGAATCAGACATGACTGAGCAACTGAACTGAATTGATCCAGAAAGATGTATTTAAATTTGATACACTGGTGGATTTTTTTTTTATTGAGGTAAAATATAAACTTAACATAACTTAACATAAACATAACATAAACATAACATCACTTAACATAAAATATACCATTTTAAGGTGAATAATTCAGTGGCTTTTAGTACAGTTACAATGTTATGCAATCAGCATCTTTATTTCCAAAGGATCTACTCTGGACAACTCATATAAACGAAATCATGCAATGTGTGCTGTTTTGTGACTGGCTTCTTTCAATTAGTGCGTTTCCAAGATTCATCCACATTGTAGCATGTATCCACGCTTCATTCCCTTTAATGGGCTGCATAATACTCCACGTACAGATGGACCGCTGTTTGTTTATCCCTTCATTGGTTGATGGATATTGGGTTGTTTCCACCTTTGGGCTATTGTGAATAGTGTTGCTGTGAACAAGTGTGTACATGTATTTTTCTGAGTATCTGTTTTCAATTCTTTTGACTAGGTACTTTGGAGTGGCATCCTGGGTCATATGGTCATTTTACGATTAAGTTTTTTGAGGAACCTCCAAACTGCTTTCCACAGAGGCAGTGCCATTTCACATTCCCACTGGCAATGCGTGAGGGTTCTACTTTCTCCAAGTCTTCTCGAACATTTGTTCATTTTCTTTCTTGCTTCCTTTTTTCCTGTCTCCCTCCCTCCCTCCTTTCCTTCCTTCCCTCTATCCTAGGGGCTGTGAAGTGGTGTCTGTGTTTTGACCTATGTCTCCCTGAGATAGTGATGTCTTTCCCTGGGTTTCTTGGCCCTTCACCTGTCTTCCCAGGAGCTGTTCTTGCTCCCTGTTTCTGCTTTTCTCTTCCTGTTTCCTTCCCTTCCTCCTGACCCACAGGCCATTCCTTGAGCCCTATTGCCCTCAGCAGCCCCTCTGCCTGTGGGCTCAGCCTGGAACAACATAATGCACATTTCAGGAGGTGGCGTCTTCCTGCTCCATCCAGCCCTGGGTCAGATGTCCCCTCCCCTTCCCAGCTCCTCGTGTCACGAGGCTGAAGGTGGGGCTCTGATAAGGTTCCCTGGAAGAAGACCCTGAGATATATGCAGGTAGTTTATCTGAGGGTGCCAAGCACACGGGTCAGGGCGAGAGGAGGAGAGGAAGGTAGCCCCTAAGGGGAATTATCAGGCCAGCTGCTGGGGCCACACCCACGTCTCAGGGTTATTCCACCAGAGGGGCGGGGGCTGGCTGTCTGACACTGACCCCCAGACTCTGAGTGCTACTCCCTGGGGATGTTCAGGCTGGCTGCCTGGGATCCACGGTGAGGAGGGTAAGGACAGCGGCTCTAAGGGCTCAAGAAAGCCCTCAGGCAAAGAAACATAGAGTTGTTTCTTTAGACGTTGGGCTGGTGTGTGCTGAAGCTGTGGAGTGAGGAGACGGGTGGGGCGTGGAGAGGATCTGCTATATCTAGACCCTCTCCACACCCTACCTGTGTCCAGGGACTTCCAGTCCAAGTCCTGCCCAGGACAGGAGCCAATAAGAACCAAATGTGGCTTCCACTGGGGGCTACACTTCACCCACAGGTGGGGCCTCATGTTCCTTCTTTGCCCTCAGCTTCAGAGGGCGGGTGTTGTGGAGCTGACCGTGGGGAGCTGGCCACAGCTCTCCTGAGTCATCCACACACCTGGACGGTGGATGGTGACAGAGCTCCTGGCTTCTGAAGATGTCCCCTCCACCCTGTGCAGAGGACGCACCCCGGCCTCCTGGCATCCTCAGAATGGCTCTCCGGATGCCCCCGAGACAGAAGCAATTTCCAGGCACCCGAGGTGGCTGACCCAGCTGCCTCAACCCAAGCAAGGAACGTTTTTCACTCATGTCTGTTCTATTCCCAAGGGATGAGTACGGCTCTGTCGCTGGCCGGGAGAAGGGAGCTCGTGGGCCTGGGCTGGCCTCCCCGTATCCCTGGGTCCCCAGAGGATGCCTGCCTGCCCCACGGCAGGCTGCCTGCTCTCCCTCCCAGTGGGCTGAGAAGGCCATGAACACCATGGGGCAGCTGGGGCTGCAGTGGAGAGTCAGAGAGAAATACCTTCTCTTCTGTCCCCCGCTTCCTGCCAGGAGGACCTCTAGGCGCTGACAGCTTTAACTGCTGGGATAAATGAGCATCCAGGGCTCTGGTCTCTGGGACTTGCTCTTCTGCACAGGGGAAGGGATACAGAAGCACAAGTGGAAGATACTTCATAGAGAAGCATGAAGGCTGGGCATGGAATCCTGCCCCAAGGCCACAGACGCGGAGCCCAGAAACAAGGTCACCTCCAGAACTGACTGAGCCCCTTTGTGACTGTTGCCAAAAGCCCCCTGATCACCACCAGCAGGCTTCCTGACCCCATATTCGGCAACAATGCCCACTCCAGTGCTCACCCTAAAGCGCCTTAACCGATCACCTAAGGTCAACCCTCCACCTAAGGTCAACCCTCCAGCTGGAATTTTTCTTTGTCTTGAAAGTGAAAGTCACTCGGTTGTGTCTGACCCTCGGAACCCCATGGACTATACACTCCATGGAATTCTCTAGTCCACAATACTGGGGTGGGTAGCCACTCCAGTCTTCTTTGTCTTGAGGCTATTGAAATTGGCCACTAACCCATGAAAAGTGTCGACTCTCCCTGGCCTGTCAGGAGGTCGGCCTGCTGTGCTCGCAGTGCCTTCATTATCTCTGCTCCTTGCTCTTAATAAACTCACTCCCTTCTGAAATGCTGGGTACCTGGGAATTCTTTTCCGGCCTGCGCTCAGATTGGCATGACACTGGGGATAGGGGCCTTGTTTCTCCTGCTACTGACGCAGTTCAGTTGGTGCAATGTAATGGAGGTATGTGTGTGCATGTCTGAGCTTCAGGAACCAAAGGGGTGCCTGCAGGCTAGGGTGTATGTGGGTCTTAGCCAGCTGGCTGGCACGAGCCTGGTCAAGCAGTGCTGGACACTTCTCTCCACCGCCTAGCTCTCTCTTTCAGTCCACAGGCCCGGCTTTCATCCCCATCACTATTGACTGTGCTTTGGGAGCCTCCCAGGGATTTAAATTTACAGAGCTGGCTGGATACCTTACAAAGCAAGTGGCTGTCAGTGGTGAGCCCCAACTGTGACCTTCACCCTGGAAGGAGGCGTTTCATTTTGAGGCCATGTTGAGCTGAGAGTGGCCTTTTCTCCCCTAACGAAGAGACTGAGATCCCTAAATGCATCCTGGCAAAAGGGCCAAGCTGCCTCTCTTTTTCCTCAAAATGCAAGTCCGAGAGGGTCACACTCTGTAAGGGCACCAGGGTTGGGGGTGGGCATTGCCGCCACTGTCTTGGGGTTAGAGGATGGCCCCTGTCCCCCCATGCCCCGCTCTGATACCGTCGATTTCCTCCAATCTGCATCTGAAGAGATCTGCACAGGGATCAATACACCTGCAGTCCTGTGAGGGAACTCGGGGTGGGGGGAGCAGGAGGCAGAGAACTTACGGCTTGGGGAGACCGGCTTGCAGGTTGGCCTTCTAGTCAGCAGGGAAACCCACCCTCTGGCCAAGGCTGCACCCCAAAGACAGGATATGATAGCAAAGGGCAGCCAGGCACAGGTCACTGGAGCCCTTTGGACTGAAGGTGGGTGTGGACAGTAATTTGCTTGAGTGGGGACATCACCCGCAGTCCCCGAGCTGGGCTCCAGGAAGGGGGTGTTTCTCCCACATGCTGGACACGCAGGTCCCCAGGGGAGGCTGGGGTGGGAGGAGGGTTTGAATTTACTCCTGAGGAGCCACCAGGCTAGCACATAGCTGCCATTGTCTCCTTCTCACGGCAGGGCTGTCCCCACCTCACCTCTTGTCCGGTGTCTCCAACAGTTGCCCCAGGGCTGTTTGTGGTTTGGCTTCGACTGTTAGTCTACTCAGCCCTGGGCAGCCCATTAATGTTTGTGGAATGACTAAGTGAATTTCTGAGGGGCCATCCTGTCCCCCAAGACTGTCACAGCCCCATTTGCATTTTGTCACCATCTAAATTTCTGCCTTGACCTAGGACCTTCTGTGGGGCATGTGCCTGGGGCATTTCCACCCTTTGAAATACTCCTGCACATCCTTCAGCACCCCACTGAAATATCACCTCTTCCAGGAAGCCTTTCATACATCTTCAGTTAGAAGTGGTCCTTCTATCCCTGAGCTCCTGAAACTTGCTCATAGCCTTCCAGCGGTGAGGGACTCCTACCTCGAGCCTAGACTCACCCATTAGTTAATGAATTCCCCACACTGTCTGGAGCCGGGCTTAGCCCCAGGTAGGCAGATCGTAAGCATTTATTTCAATGATTAGTTAAAGGAAACAATAAGAGGATGAGCTAGTGTTCCTGGAGAGTGCCCCAGGGTTAAGGCAGAGCCCAGTCCGTTTTCAGCCTCAACAGGGAGACACCTGAAGCCTTGGGTCCTGATGATGACTCTGCCATTTAGCTGGGCTGTGTGGAGTCTGCAGGTTTCCTTATTCCCTTGTAGGCTCCACCCACACTGGGACCCTTGGCCTGGGTCCATCCCTGCCCTGACAAGTCCTGTCAAGAATGAAGACCAGCTTTCCTGGGGCCCCCTCCAGCTGAAAAGTCACCGTCTCCAACTTGCACCTGCCTGGATGCCTGGCCCTGACTGAGCACAGGTAGGTCTGTCTGTTTCATTTGCACTTGTGAGCATGGGGATGAGCTTTGTGGGTGCAGGGTCGGTGTGGGGGCTGGTGGGATGGGGGCGCAACTTCCAAATGGCCAGGTCAGCAGAAGAGTGGGCATTGGAGAAGGAGGTGAGAGGGGCATGTCCCAAAGGATAGGGTGTATTTTCCGCTCAGCATGCAAGCTGCTACCCCCTGCTCAGGCCAGGGGCTTAGTGACCCCAGAGGAGTCTCCCTGCCACATGATGACTGTTTCTCTTTCTTTTTCCCTAAATAGGAGTGGTCGGCAATCACAGCTATGGCTGGCTGTCCCTGATCTCAACAGGGGTTTCTTTTTGAGAGGAAGATGGATTTTCAAAGTCTTAAATTTCTGTGCCTCAGGTGGCAATAATGCTGCCATGTCAACCTTTTGAAGCTAAGTCTCAAATCTGACCTAATCTCTGTTTTTCCTTCGGGCATCTGATGCTGGGTCTTTGCCTGTGTTCCATTTTGGTGCTTTGGTGCTTGCCTACTTTCCAATGATGCTTCCCATTTTGTCTGGACCCCCAAGGGGCTGGCAGAACAGTGGGGATCTCATGATGATCTCCCTGCCTCTGGCTTTGTCCCCATGGACACACGCTCCCTGCTCCTGAGGTGCCCTTTCCTCCAGCACCAGGGACGCGGCTGAGCCCTTGTGGGCATGGTCACTGTGAACAGGCATGGAAACAGCCCATGGTGTGAGGGTGCTCTCCATCAGGGCAGAGGCCTGTCTCTGAAACTGACGCCTGAATCCCCGTTCCCTGGGTTGGAGGCTGCCCCAGGGTTGTACGGGGAGGTGTATCAGTCAGTCCTGCTGACTGCCATAACAAGTGGTCCCCAAGCCCCATTGACTTAACATACTGCATGCTTATTCTCATACTCCCCGGTGAAGAGACTGAATATGGCCAAGTCTCAGTGAGACAGTTCAAGTTTGTATTGAATATTACCCATGTGCTTATTTTCCCATTTTCCATGGCAAAAACTGTTGGAAAATGGTAAGTAAAATTGATAAAAGGGATATAACTCTCCAGTATCCTTGTCTATTTATATAGAGAGTAAAGCAGAGATATAAGGGGTTAACACAGTCTTGTCTAAAGGAATCTTTCATCTGAAGACTCAAATAACTAAATTTGCCTCCTAGATAAGACAGTGGGAGTGTTCCCCACAAGAGTCAAAAGGTGGAAGCAACCCAGTGTCCATCAGCGGATGAGCAAACAAAAAATGGTCCGTCCACATGATGGAATATTATTCAGCCTTGAAAAAGAAGGAAATGCTGACACCTGCTACAACATAGATGAATTCTGAGGACATGCTGCTAAGGGAAATAAACCAGTCACAAAAGGACACACGCTGTCTGATTCTGCTCATATGAGGTACCTAGAGGAGTTAAATTCATAGAGATGGTGTGGTGGGGGGAAGGGGACGTAGTGTTTAATGGGGACAGACTTTCTGTTTGGGAAGGTGAGAAAGTTCTGGAGATGGATGGTGGTGATGGCTGCACAATAATGAGAATGTACTTAATGTCACTGAACTGTACACTTCAAAACAGTTAAAATGCTAAATTTTAGATTATGTATATTTTACCACAATTTCAACTGTGGTAAAACTGCGAGGATTTCCAATGGTTCCCAAGCTTCCTCATGCCTTTTTTTTTTTGGCTGGAGTGTTTCTGATAGCACCAGGAGCCCCCAAAGGCAAATGCTGGGGCTTCTCAAGTTGGCAAGTCTTGCTTGTCAGGACCTTCCTTCCTCCGTGCCGTGCTAGGTCGCTTTAGTCGTGTCTGATTCTTTGCAACCCCATGGTTGTAGCCCACCAGGCTCCTCTGTCCATGGGATTCTCCAGGCAAGAATACTGGAGTGGATTGCTATTTCCTTCTCCTGGGGATCTTTCCCGATCCAAGGATCGAACCCAAGTCTCTTGTCTCCTGCATTGGCAGGAGAGTTCTTTATCACCAGTGCCAGCTGGGAAGCCTTCCAAAGCCAGCATCTTTTCCCTGACCCTAAGCATTTCTGGATTTCAGGTTTCAGGCCTCTCTCCTCCCCTGAGCTTTGTGCTCAACACAGGGCTTTGAGGAAATCTTGTATTGTTCTGCGTAAATTCAAACTTACAAAAGATACACTGGGGATGATTAACCAGTATCATAGAATCATTTGTCTCCCCCCTAGATTTGCTGCATAGTTGACTTCTAATAGATTAACTTCAAACGCAATTTACTCCGAGCTGTGTCCATGTGCAGCAACTCAACCTTTCTTTTTGGCTGAGAGTCAGGGGAGGCTGCATGCATCCATTATTGGAAGCAAATTACACATGACTGGTATTCCATTTTCAGAATAAAACCAGAGCTGCCTCAACGTGGTGGGAGGTGTAGGTAAAAAGGAGAAGAATGAGGAGAGGGTGACACAGGGCACTAGGTACTTGTAAAATCTGCTCTGGGGAGACAGTCTCAGTACTCTTGCATCCCAGAAGTCCTTGGCAAGGACTGAGCCCCCCACAAAGGCCTTGGGAGGGGACAGCCTCAG
The DNA here is from genome assembly GCF_003369695.1 of Bos indicus x Bos taurus. Classification (NCBI taxonomy): domain Eukaryota; kingdom Metazoa; phylum Chordata; class Mammalia; order Artiodactyla; family Bovidae; genus Bos; species Bos indicus x Bos taurus. The sequence goes on from NC_040094.1 coordinate 53,928,596, forward strand.
CCCAGGATGACTTCATTGTGGAGACAGAAACTAATTCCTCTCTAAGTGGGAAAAGGCTCTTTAGCTGCATTAAGAGGCTGAGATCTGATGAAAAGGCGAATAGATTCAATCTTCCTTGCATCAGTCACCTGGGACTTCATCAGACTCAAACCGATTAGAAAAATTCACATTGAAAGCATCATTTATAATAGACCCAAATTATAGAAAACATTTGGCCTGGAGGGAGGGAGAAATAGCATTTTCACCTAAGCCATAATCTTTCATTATCTCCCCCGCCTCCTTTATGGGGTTTGACAGCCCTGTCTCCTCCCCCAAACTAATCATTAGACTAATTAGGGGCTAATCAATGTTTAATTAAAACCTAGCCATTAATTACAGGAAGTACTATGGCAACTTGGGAATAAAATGTGGCTGCAGGAGGGATCAGATTTCCTCAAGCATGGCCAGTGGCCCAAGAAGAAAGCTTTCCTTCTTCTGTTTGTTTCCTTCTGTGCACTTTGGCTTGAGGGGATCTGGAGGTCAACAGGGGGAGAAGGGAGGGAGTGGAGAGGAGGATGGATTGCTCTGAGTGTCTTGGCTTCTGGCCTGTTACCCAATTTTCCCACTCACTCCACAGGAGCTTTCCCCTTGGTTCTAGCATCATTCTTCCCATGTCCCAAATTTAATCTATTTTTCCTCTGAAAATCTTTTATGGGCACCTACTTACTTGCATTTAGACTACATCCAGACCTCTCATCATGAACTGCAAATTCCCAGGTGAATGGTTCTCAACCCTGGTTGCATGTTAACCATCACCAAGACAGCGTAAAAAAATTCGAATGGAAGGATAGACAAATAGAACAATGAAGAATAGAGAGCCCAGAAATAGACCCAGCATATGTGGGCATGTGATATACAACAGCACTGCTGAGGAGGGGGCATGAATGATCTTTGCCATAAATGGTGCCGGGCCAATTGGATAACCCCCGGGGGTGGGGGTGGTAAATAGGAAGCTTGATTCCTACCTCACACCATACATGAAAATCAATTCCATTTTATAGAAGATAACATAGGAAAAAAATCTGGAATATCTTCATGGTAAAAAGAGAGAAAACTATTAAGGAAAAGATTGATAAATTGGGTTATATGAAAATTGAGAGCTTCTGTTTATCAAAGATACCATTAAGAGAGTGAAAAGATGGGGACTTCCCCTGGCAATCTAGTGGTTAAGACTCCACCTTCTAATGCAGGGGGCACAAGTTTGATCTCTGGTCAGGGAACTAAGATCCCACACGCTGCATGCTGCAGCCAATAAATAAATAAACAAAACAATTTTTAAAAGGGAGTGCAAAAGGACAATCACAAAGCTGGAGAGGACACTTGCAAAATACATAATCAAAAAAAAATTCATGGAGAAGGAAATGGCAACCCACTCCAGTATTCTTGCCTGGGAAATCCCATGGATAGAGGAGCTTGGCGGGCTACTGTCCATGGGGTCACAGAGTCAGACAGGACTGATCAACTAACCCTTTGTTTCACTTTCAACCCCATCCATTGGGAAGCTATGAACAGCTGTGGGGCTTGTGCATTGCACAAGGAGGCAGGTCCCGTCCAACACTGTGCACAAAAAAAAAAAAAAAAAATTCATAGAAAACTGGGAAAGAGACACTAAGTACTTTACAAAGTGCTTCATTGGTCATCAGGGAAATGCAACCTGAGACGCTGCTATAAACCCATCAGGATGGCTAGAATGAATAGACTGGTGACCTCAAAGGTTGATAAAGACCTAGGACAATGGGAACATCGGTACATGTCTCATGAGAGTGAAAACCCGTGTACACCCATGGCGGATGCATGTTGATGTATGGCAAAACCAATACAATATTGTAAAGTAAAAAAAATAATAATAATAAAAAAAAATTTTAAAAAAAAGAAAAAAAAGGAAAAACGGTTCAGCAGAATCTGCTAAAGCAAAACATGTGTCTGCCTAGATTCCACGAGCACAGAGTGGGGAGTCGGGGGCATGCAGGAGGGGCTTGGCGACTCTTGAGGTGGTAAGTGATGTAGCACCAGAAGGACTCTTAAGACAGGACTCCCTGTTCTCAGGGGAGGAAGTGTATGAAGGAGAGAGCCTGGATCCTGGATCCCAGCTCTGCGTGAGCAACAGATTCACCTTTCTGAGCTGTGGTTTCTCCATCGGTACATGATGCTTACTGCGAGAGCTTGCAGGAAAGGACTACATGTGATGAAGCTTATGAAACACCTACCACATTGCATGGCCAATAGTTGGGATAAAATTTCTTTTATCACCCTAGGAGTCTACAACCAGAGAGGGGCAGATGTAGAGGGGCAGGAAACAGGCACAGGCAACCCAAGGCTGAGTCAGGTGTAATCAGCCACGGTCTGCATTTAGTGGCTAGCTCTGCACTTTTATTCGGGGGTGGAGTCGTGGCTGGGTAGGATCTGAACGTGGTGTCAGGCTCTCTTGCAATCACACCAGGTGGCAGTGATGTGGCATTCCCTGTTCAGGGAGGCAAGCCAGCCTCAGACACACCTCAGACAAAAGGCAGCCTTTTTCACCCTAGGGTCCTCCGTCAGCCTCCCCTTTCTTTACCACTGAGCCACCTGGAAGGATCTAGCCCATATTATTTTGGCATAAAAAGGAATGAGCCCTGCGATATTCTATAACAGGGCTGGACTGGAAAATGCGCAGAGAAAGAAGCCAGACACAAGAGGACGAAGTTGCATGATTCCACTTACACAGAATGTCCAGATCCGGCAAATCCATGGAGACAGGGAGCAGATTGGTGGTTTCCAGGGGCCTGAGGGGCAGACAGGGGCATGCGGGTGACTGTTAAATGGCGTGAGGTTTCCTTCTGGGACTGGGATAAAATGTCCTGGGTCTAGATAGAGGTGGTGGTGGAACAACACTACGAATGCACTAAATTCCGTTGAATTGTAGACTTGAAAATAGTTAATTTTATGTATGTGAATTTCACCTAAATTAAAAAAAAATTGTTAGTCCAGCTTTTCCCTTGGGCTGCTGGGAGATGTGACAAACACACTGAATTGTTGCTGTTAAAAATCCACCCATGGTTGCCTCCTCTGAAATGATGGGCAGCAGGCTGGGTTCATCTGCCCCCATCCTAATTGCCCCCATCTGGACCCAGGGCCCTACAGGTGTTGGGAGCAGTTATATCTACAAACAGATTTATCCTGAGGCCTAGAGCTATGCTATGACCAATGCAAGGATGCCCATCCCCACTTCGCTGACCCTTGATGCCTCTCCAGGCACTGGTAGGGTTTCAGCTTGGCCTGTCTGCACCCCCCACCCCACCCCCATCTCCTTTTGCTTCTAGAACAGGAATACACATGCCTGTTGAGTGGATACTGTTGCCATGTGCGCACACTGGTTTAAAAGGATGTGTTGAGCAGCTGACACAGAGATAAATGGGGATGGAGTTACAGGAAGGGGAGGGGAGGCCTCAGAGCAGCAGGAACGGGTATCACTCCCCACCCCTGAGGTGGGAGGGTGCCAACCTCATGCCGCCGTCTTGGAGGGGTCACCTACTACCTGCCTGCTGTCTTGGAGGGGTCACCTACTACCTGCCTGCTGTCTTGGAGGGGTCACCTACTACCTGCCTGCTGTTACCTGTGTGAGTCCGGGTTCCCCACCTGTGCTGCCCTTACCAACCTCCAGGGGCGTCTGGAACCTGTAGAAGCTGAAGGTTAAGGGGTGCACGCAGGTGTTGGAAATGATCCAGGGGTACAAGTGTGATTCATCACATGTTGAGAGAGGGAGGGAGAGAGGAACTGTGTCTTTGTCCATGTGTAAATCAGGAGACAGATGACAGAGCCACTCCTGACTCCCTTCTAGGTCTTCCTCCATCTCCTTTCTTTTATGAGCACTGTGAGTCCTTCGCTTCAATAGCAGTGAATTTTCAACTCAAAGGGAAAAAAAATCCCATGAGTAAATTAAGTCCTTCTCCCATGCTGCCTGTACTGGGGCCACTGAGACCAAAGGGTCTCATTTATTATTTTTACAGATGATCAAATTGTTTTCACCCTTTGTCTCATCCTCTGAAGCATGGGCTTATGTGGACTTGAGGGGCTCTGTCCAGAAGGTGCCATCTGTGACCCCAGGAGGGACCTGGTCCTGCTGACACGTGCCCCTCAGTGTGGCCTCAAAGCATCTACCTGAGGGAGATGAGGCCTCTTTTAAAGACCCTGGAAGCAGACCCTTGAGGGTGCTCATCTGGCCCTCCACTTTCTTTCCTTAGTGTTCCAAGACTGATTGTTTTAGTGACCTCAGAGTGTTCCATGGCAGAATGATGTGAATGTTGGTGTCCAGCCCTGTACTGTGTGGGCTCCTAGAATCCATCCAGGGTTGGTATGTGTATGTGTGGCTGGGATGTTGAGAACGTGCTAAGAGTACATGGGAGTGAGGTGGGGAACGTGGAGGCTTGAAGACCCTCTTCAGTCTCCCTCTGGGCTCCCGGAACAGGCCACTGAGAACCAGGTCAGAGGAGGTTTCCAATCGCTGGGTACATGCTTCCTCCTCCCCTCGTCTTCCTCTTCCTTTATGCCTCTCCTCCTTCTCTATCTCCCAACTTGTCCCGCCCATCCCCTCTCAGCCCTTGCCACCAACAACGCACTGTGTCAGGAGCCTGTTTCCAGGTAGATCTGCTCTGTGCTCTGTGCCACCTTGAGCACGAATACATGTGTGTGTGTGTGCACGCGCATGCGTGCGCAGTGTGAGGGGACAGGGTACCTTGGCCCAAATGTGTCTGGACTGGGTGGAGCCCTCCAGGATGGCAAAGGACTTGGCCACAGTCAGCATAAAGAACCCAGCTAGGAAGTTAACCTCGGTCCAGGGGATGACCTGCTGCCTGCCCGGCACCCTCAGTGCCTGCCACCCCTTGCCCTGCCTGGCTATGCTGCTCTGAGGGGATGCCTTGTCAAGAGCCCCTGGCACCTGGAAGGAGGAAGCGGTTATGGAGTCAGGACTGTGCTCTGATTCCTGCCTTCCCCTCACGTTCCCACTGAGGGTGGCTGCGGGAGGAAAGCATCCTGGAGGGTCTGGATATGGTGGGAGTGGAGCTCCTGCCCCGTCCTCCTGACTCCCAGGACAGTGTGTCGAACCACACACGTCTTCCTGTCTCAACACATGGTCACCTGTATTTCATGTTGACTGCCTGCTCTCATGGACCAAGAAGCAGAGACATGGGGAGGCTGTCAGTGGCTCTGAGCCATGAATTTCTGGTCAGATTTAACTCCTTAAGAATGAAAGGGGAAACTTCCCTGGTGGTCCAGTGGATAAGACACTGAGCTCCCAGGGCAGGGGGCCTGAGTTCAATCCTTGGTCAGGGAACTAGATCCCACATGCCACAACTAAGACCCAGTATGGTCAAATAAATAAATTTAAAAAAAAAAAAAGGGGGGGAAAGGAAGGGGGCCCAGGTTCCCTTGGCCTCCCTGGTTCTTCGTCTTGGTGCCCATGACACACGCGGCGGGGCCTCTCCCATGTCTGCTGGAGCCAGGGCTTCGCCTGCAGGGCCACCTCACACTGCCCCTCTGTGCTCATTCTTCTCCACGCCCCTTGACCTGTTGCCTCACTTCCTGCATCCTAGTTTTCAGTCCTCCGTTATCTCCCACCTGGACCACTGCCGAGGCCTCCCTGTTCCCCCAGTCCCTGACATTCCCCGCCTACATATCCCATTGCTTTCAGAGTTGTTTACTAGGAACAGAGCTATTTCCATGGCATGGAACATTCTGCTCAAGAACATTCAACAGCTCCCCATTACCTGCAGAAGGAAACATGTCCCAGGGGAGCCAGTCTTCTTAGCAGGGCATTGAAACTCCTCCAATTTGACTCTGGCTTCACTTTATGGGCCTGCCCAGCCTCATTGCCCTTCAACTCCTCACCCCCACATACTCCTGCCTTGAATTAAACAAGATGGCCTGTGGCAGTTCTCATCTGTGTTCACTCAGCCTGAGCTCTGTGTTGGAAAGGTCTGTGTATGAGAGGAGTCCCAGTAATTTTCCAGCCCACGCTACCTTCTTTTTCCTCTGAACTCAGAGTGTTCATGGTCTGGGTCACGCTGCATGGAAATTCATTTATGCAACAGACACACTTTCCATTGACATGATTCTTTAGTACAGCTTCACAAATTCTTCAAGCTCTTTGAGGGGGAACTTTTCTAGGAAACATCCCTCAGCCTGCTCCTAATTACCTGGTATTTTCAACCCATCTTTGTATGGTGTCAAAATCACGTCAGTGTATCATTTTCAAAATTCCATCATACAGAACTTACGGTTTTCTTGTCCTTTCGCCCTTTTATTCTTTCATCTACTGTGTGTTCATTGAGTTCCTGTTTTGTGACAGGTACTGGTGGTGTGATGGACACAAGGCAGGCCTGTGCCGTTGTTGTCAGGCGAGGCAACACTGGAGCCCCCAGCACGTGAGAAGCGCGATGATGATGAGGGTGAAGAAGGTACAGGGTGCTGGGAATGCAGGTGATGGGAGCGCATGTGGTCTCGGGGCATGTGAGGGCCCCTCTCTGGAGAGGGGACGTTTCAGCTGACATCTGAAGGATGAGGAGGTATTGGACGCAGAATGGGGGGGGGAGAGTATCTGGAGGGACTGAGAGGTAGGCAGACATGTGAAAGGCAGGAAAAATGTCCCAGGTGACCCAGAGTGGCTTGAAATCAAGGCCGAAAATCCAGGCAGAAAAGGCCATAGACCAAGTCAAAGGGTTTGTCTTGTAACAAGGGGTGATGGGAGCCATGGAAGCGCTTTGAGCTGGGGAGTGACACAATCAGACCTGCCTTTTGCAAAGAACAGCCTCTGCCTGCTATGTGGGGACACTGTTGGAAGAGGGCAGAGGGACTGAATGAACTGTAACAGGGGTCGTCAAGCTAGAGCTATGGGCCAAACCTGGCCCACGGCCTGTTTGTGTCTATAAAGCTTTATTGGCACACAGCTGTATCCAGTAGTTTATATATTGCTGCTCTCAAGAGGTGGAATAGTTGCCACAGAGGCCATAGAGCCCTTGGTGCTTGATATATATATATATATATTTTTTTTTTTTTCCTTGACTTTTTTTTGGTGTTTTTTGTCCTATTATTTTTTATATTTATTATTTATTTTGGCTGTGCAGGGTCTTATTTGCAGCATGTAGGAACTTCAATCTTCATTGCAGTGTGAAGGATCTTTAGTTGCTACATGCAAACTTAGTTGAGGCATGTGGGATCTAGTTCCTTAACCAGGGCTTGAACCCAGGCCCCCTGCATTGGTAGCATGGAGTCTTAGCCACTAGACCACTGAGGAAGTCCTGATGCCTGAGATATTTACACTGACCTTTTACAGGAAAAGTTTGCTGACAGTTCTGTTAAAACACTGCCTTAATTTGGGTTGTTCTGGAAGCAGAGCTGACAGGAGGATGTGAGTGCAGGTATACTCGTGGTGAGTGGGTGGAGGGCAAAGATTCAGAAAGTGGGGCCAACAGGATGCGGGGCTGGAGGGGGTCAGGCGGGTGAGAGAGCGGAAGTGAGGATGGAGATGGAGATGGAGATTCTGCTTCAAGGGCAGACCTCCAGTTCAGATCTGGGCAGGTCTTGAGCAACCCGACTGTTCCAGAACTTTCACTTTGTTTCTCTACGAGATGACCTCCAGTCTCTGCAGCTGAATAATACTCCACGAATCTTCCTCACCATGATTCACTAATGAAGCTGAAAAGGCTCTTCACTTTCTTCCCAAACGTGACCCAGAATTCCTGCAAATTCCTCTCTGAGCAAAGCATGGGTACCACCATCCTGTCTTTCCCCCGTCAGCAAAGCGGCTGTCTGCCTAATTCCTAATTATGCCCTTCAAGGTTGCATTAAATCATTGCGCCAGGACACTGCATTGTGGGTAATCAGCTGCTGTTTTAATATGTTTAGCTGCTCTGCATTTCCACAGGCAGAGACTGTCTGAAGTGAAAATTGTGCCCCTGTCTGTCAGGATCTCTGCTGGAGATCACAGAGCAGAGGATAAGTCTGGTGTGGCAGGTTGGATCGTGTTTCTCCCTGCAGAATAAACCCTGCCGAAGGCATGGGCTGGAACTTCCCCTTCTCACCCTCAGACACATCTCAGAGACTTATGGTCATCCTGGCTGGAGGAAATCCAGCTGGAATCTGTTCTATGAATTCCCAGCGTCCCTTCACTTCTTTTTAAAAAAACAGCTTCATCGAGATGTAATTCCTGTGCATAGAATTTGCCCATGTACAGAGTTTTTGGTATCTTCACAGAGTTATGCAATGGTCACCACAGTCAATTTTAGAACATTTTCATCATCTCTGAAATTGATAATGATAACTATCATCTCCCAAGCCCCACCCCTCCCCACTGCCCCATAACCCCTGGAAACCAGTAATCTCTACTTTCTGCCTCTATGGATGTCCCTATTCTGGACATTTCATATAAATGGGATCATGCAATATATGGCCTTTTGTGTCAGACTTCTGTTACTTAGCATGTTTCCAAATCTCATCTTTGTTGTAGTGTGTGTCACTGCTTCATTCCTTTTTTATGGCTGAATGGTGCTTCTGGGACATTTACTTCCTGAGGCCCATCAGTCATCCCACCCTGGGGACTTCATCTTGTAGTCCTTACAGCACCCGACGCGGTAGGTGCCTGACCTTCACTTGATGGCTAGGGAAGCCGAGACTCAGAGTAAGTGCCTAATTCAAGGTCACATGGTTACTTTGAGGGAGGGGGGTCTAATCCTCGTGTTCAGAGCATCTTCCCAAATCTCCTGTAATTTTCCTAGAATCCAGAGCAGATTAGAGTGAATTAGGAGAGAGGGCCTCTGAATCTGATAGGGCCTGTGATGGGCTGAATAATGGCCCCCAAAGATGCCCAGGTTCCAACCCCTGGAACCAGTGACTGTGACCTTATTTGGAGAAAGGGCCAGTGCAGATGGGATTAAGGATCTAGAAGCGGGCGATTATCCTGGTTATCTGGGTGGGCCCTAAGCAGTCCCATGTATCATTTTAAGAGAAAGTCAGAGGGAAATCTGACACTTTGACACACAGAGAGGAGACACCCACATGAAGGTAGAGCAGAGAGAGACGTGAAGCTGCTGGCCTTAAAGACTGAGTGATGTGGCCACAAATCAAGGATGGCCAGCAGCCCCTGGGGGCTGAAATAGGCAGGAAAGGCTTTTGTCCTGGAGTATAGCCTCGCTGACAGCTTGATTTCAGACTAGTGATGCTGATTTTGGGTTTCTGGCCTCCAGAACTGGGAAAAGAATCAATTTTTGTAGTTTGAAGCCCTTTGTATGGCATCTGTTAGGGCATCCTCAGGACACTAACACAGGGCCTCATACCTGATTCCCAGGCCCTTTGTGCCTGAGACAGCTTTCTGCACGTTCCTAGCCCGAGCACGTTGGTACAGCCGGCTGTGATGTGGCCTGTATATGTTGAAAGCTGGGAATAGCATCTAATACCTCTTATCTAAGAACTTTGCATAAATGAACCCAATCCCCACAACAGCTCTGTGAGATAAGCTCCTATTGTTATTCCCATTCTACAGATGAGAAAATGAGGCTCAGAGTGGCAGGTTCACCAGCGAGGGGCAGAACCAGGCGGTCCTGTTGCCCAGTAGCTTTCTAATGCTCTGTGCTGCCTTCTTAAACTACGCTGCTTAAAGAAGCATGTAGGAGCACAGGCTTGGAAGGCATTCATTCATTCAACAAATACATATCAAAATATTTATGAGCCCTGGAGAATCAGCTGTTAAAATGTGTGCCTTCCCCGCTGGGCCCTCACATGTGGTAGTGAGGCAATCACCGAAAGTATAATGTGTAACCCTGGAGAAACACTGGACGTGCCAGGACTCTTTCTGGGGTGCATGGGTGTGCATATGTGTGCACGTGTGTGTAAGCATGCTGTATTACACAGGGGATTGGGGAAGGGAGCTGAGCAGGTGGGAGTTCAGTGGAGGCCTGCAGGACCCAGGTGTGCTGGAGGAGCCCATGACTGGCTCAGCAGAAGGGGTGGAGTAGGACCAGAGGAGACTGGAGTGGGTGGAGGGGGCTGACTGGGCAGAGCTGTGCCAGTCACTGGGCAGGGCCCTGAAGAGCACTGGGCCGAGGGAACGCTTGAGTTGTCCCACCTTCCCTGTGTGGCTGTGGGTCAGAGCCTCCAGCTCAGTATTGTTGCAAATTTTAAATGCAGGCACGATTGTGCCTGGCGCTTGGTCTGTGTGTCTCCACAATTGATAACAAGATGCCGCCCACTGCCCGTCAGTGCCCTGTGAGTCTTGATCATCTTGTTGGGGGAGGCCCCCTCAGGATTAGGATGCCCCATTTCAAGAACCTTCGTTGTACCCTTAGCATACATAGTCTCACCTTTCTTTGGAAACTACTTATTTTTGGAATTTTCATCTTTCCCTCAGTTCTAAGTGGTTCCTTATTCTGGAAGGTAACATAATATCCATCCACATTTCCTTCTCTAAAGCTCTAGAACTCCCCCAGAACTAGGTGGGTTTTGGCACTTAGGCTTGTTGGGATTTTAGAAAGATAACAGGATACATAGACTATGTCATGGAAGAGGTTCTGGGGTCTGGGGCTGCACTGCCTCATGGGAGGTCACCGAGAGGAGATGACAGCTGGGTGACCCGAGCTGGACCCGGGCCAGGAGAGGCTCCTTGCCCTCGCCCTCCTCACTTCCACTCTGTCCATCGTGCCAACTGCCACCTGCCACCTGCCAGTGCCGCTTTCAAAGGTGCAGCCGGGAGAAAGAGCAGTGTGCTGAGACCGCCCAAGGGGCCACGTGCCTGGCCCCCCAAGACCTTGCAGTAAACTCTCAGGATTTGGAGGCACAGCTGCTAGAGGAGAGTCTGAGCCCTTGGTCATCCATAATTGCTCATTTATAAGTAAAATGAGGGCTTCCCAGGTGGCTCAGCTGGTAAAGAATTTGCCCGCAATGCGGGAGACCTAGGTTTGATCCCTGGGTTGGAAAGATCCCCTGGAGAAGGGATAGGCTACCCACTCCAGTATTCTGGCCTGGAGAATTCCATGGACTGTATAGTTCAGGGGGTCTCAAAGAGTCAGACAGGACTGAGCGACTTTCACTTTTCACTCAACCAGGCTCGAGAGGCCGTTCCTGCAGACGGCCCCGCTGCCCCGCCCATGCGGCTGCCTTGCCCTCCACCTCTGTCCCCGCTGGGGGTTCAGGCTTCACCTGAAAGCTCTGAGGGTGTAAAACCATGCAGCTCCAGTCAGCGTGGTAAGTAATGGCCGCCGGTCACTCTTGGTCACTTTGCGTGTTGGCACCAAAATTAGAAAACGTGAGGTTTTCAGAGTTAATTGGATTTTTGAATTTAGGATAAGGGGTGTGGACACGTGGGCCCAGCCCACACTGACAGAACTTTCTAGGTACCAGTCACTGCGCCTTTTCTGTGCGGCTTCATCAGGCCATGTCAGCCACCCCCCAAGGTATCCAGGGAGCTGCCCAGGGAGGGGGCGTGGGGCCCCTAGGCGTCCCCCAGGCTTTCTTTCCCTTCATACTGGTCGAGGTAGGGGCTCAGGCCGCAGCCTAGGGCACACAGCCTCCCGCAAAGCCAAGCACGCAGACGCACGTGGGGCCAGGGCATTGGATTCCATCCGAATTCTGACGTTCACTCTTTTTTTAAAACGTCTGTGGAGTCAAGTCTTAGTTCTTAGAGGGGAGGCCTGCAGACAGCCAACAGGCATTTGAATCACATGGCTTCAGGGAGAAGGGAGGGAGGGACACTGGCGTCCTTGTGGTGACTTTACATGGGCTCTGAAGGCCACCTCCGAAAGAGGTGTCCCCAAGGTGTTTTAAATAGGTAGCATAAAAAAAAAAAAAGGCCCTCTCCAAGGTGACAGAAATGTTCCAAAGGACAAAATTCTACTACATGTGAAAGTCCAGTTATTTTTGTTTGAAAACTCTCTCATTTTGTGATCATCAGAGCTCACGTAATAGGGTGGACTCCGTTACACCGAGGGCCTTGTGCCTGGGGCTGGATGCCATGCCCACCTTTGAGTTCCACGACCTAAGTACCTCCCAAAGACCCCACTGCCGAATGCTATCCCCTAATACTGTCACACTGGGAGTTAGGATTTCCACAGACGAATTTCCGTGAGGGGCACAAACATTCAGCCCATAATAGCTCTCTGTTTCCAAACATTACCTATGCATTGAAATTTCCTTACTCATCAGTTTTAGACTTCATTATTGATCTTTCTTTGATGGTATAATAAATCAGATTTTAACTTACTTACATTTCTTCTTCTCTCTCCTCTGCCCAAATAACTTCTCATTTTTTGGTTATATCTACATACAAGTTTTTCTTATCACAACTATCATAACCACAACAGTTTTCTTTCTTTCTTTGGTACAATTTTTCATTTATCCTGTGGTTAATAATTGCTTAGGTTTTCCCTGGCCCTCCAGCATACCTCCGCATGCAACCTTCCATGAGGTCAGTCCTGTCAGATAAGTTGGTCAGCCCTCTGAAGTTGCGCTGGAGCCTTCTGACACCTGCCCCAGCCGGTATGGGCTGCTCCAGGCTTGCTGCATGGCCCTTGTTCAGGACTTTCCTTTGCTCACTCCTGTGATGGAACCCATGCTTCTTAGACCTTGGGCTTCGTCCTTTTGTTTCCTACCTATTCTTGGTGGAGCTCATTCTCTTATAACACCTGAGATGTCTTATTCTTTTCCCATATTCAGTTTGAATGTAGACTCCTGGTTTTGAAATTATTTTTACCTAGAATTTTGAAGGCATTTTCCTGCCGAATTCTGGTTTCCATGCTGCTGTTGAGTAGTCTGATGCCATTCAAATTTTTGATCCTATTTTATGACCTGGTTTTCTTCTCTCTGGAAGCTTTTATCCTTGGTGTTCTAAAATGTCATAAAGATATGCCTTTGTTCTTTTATTGTTTGGATACTTTGTATGCTCTTCAATCTGAAGGCTCATGCCTTTCAGTTCTGGGAAGATTTCTGGTATTATTTCTTTGATGATTTTATTCTCTCGATTTTCTCTGAGCTTTCTTTCTGAAATTCTTATTTGTCAGACATTGGACCTCCTGGCTTCATCATCTAGTTCTTTAATTAGAAAAAAAAAATCTCCCATTGTACATTTCTTTGCCTTTTTGTTCTACTTTCCGGAAACTTTAACTTCATTTTCCAAGGCTTCTATTGACTTTCATTTATAGTATTATATTTTTTACTTCGAGGCATTCTTGTTCTTTCATGGTTTCTTCTTGTTTCATGGACTGTAATAGCTTTTCTCATCTCTGTGAACATATTAATGGTACATTCTTTGAAGTTTTCTTCTCTTTGTGAAGTATGTACCTATACTACTTATCTGGTGCTGTGTAACAAATCACCCTAAACACGGTGGCATAAAAGGACAAACATGTCTTATCTCACAGTTTCTGTGGGCCGGATATCTGGTAGGGCCTAGCTGGGTGGTTCTGGCTCAGGGTGAATTTGTAGCTAATGTGTCATCTAGGACTGAAGTCATTTAAGGCTTCAATGGAGATAAAGGATCTGCTTTCAAGCTCAGTCACTTGGTTGATGGCCAGAGCCCTAAATTCCTCAGCACACGGGCTTCTCCATATGGCTGCTGGACATAGCAGTTGGCTTCTTCCAAAGTTAGTGAGAGGGAGAGAGAGAACCAAGATGGAGGCTATGCTGCTTTTTATAACCTAATCTCAGAAGTAACCACCGTCTCTTCTGTCATGATACAGTGTGGGAGAGAGGACTCAAGGATGTAACAGGAGACTGCCATCGAGGAGGCAGCTGACTACCCCGGCACTTGTTCCGAAGTTCCCCTAATTTCTTACTTGGGTCTCTGTTGTCCATGATGGAGGCTTGTCTTGAATATTTGGTGATCTCTCCCTCTGACTTCTTATATTTTCAGCACGCAAGTTGATTGGAGGCTGTGTGTATATGCCTATGTGGGGAGCTTGTAGACTGTCTCTGTAAGATTACTCCAGAAGTCAATCTTGTTATGAAGAGTTGAGGGTAAGCTGTTTATTTGGAAGGGGAAGGAAACCCCACTAGGGGAGTGGGGTTTTAGAACATGGAAAGGAAGGAGGCCAAGAGCGGGTATGATATTAAGTCATGCATTGAAGCATGTGTTTGGAACTTGGTCCTGCCGAGAACTCTGAGAAATGGGGCAAAGCACATACCTCAGAAGGATCCTACCAGGATGATGTTGATGGAGCTTGGCTACTGGTGCCTGAGTCATTGCCTGAGGGCCGTGGGGGAGAGGGAGGGTGAGCATCAGGACCCGTCCGCCTGCTGCAAGAGGGCAGAGCAATCCTCTGAGGTTTTAGGGAAACTATCAGGCACACGATCCAGACGCCACTGTTGGAGTCTGAAGCACCTGGACGTGGCTAAGAGACATGTGACAAAGACAGTGACCACGGGCTTTGCTGTAGGGCACGGTTCCCACCCTTTTTGGCACAATTTTTCCAGACTCAGAGAGGGGATAGTTTCAGGATGATTCAAGTGCATTATGTTTATTGTGCATTTATTTCTATTATTATTACATCAACTCCACCTAAGATCATCAGGCATTAGATCTTGGAGGTTTGGGACCCCTGCTGTTTTCTCTGGGACAGCTTTTATTCTCTGCAGAGAGGGATCCTCTGATCACTTGCTTTGGATGGGGTTGGGGTGTGGGGATAGGTCTGGCTTCTGGTGCTCTGGGACTGGTAGCAGAGGCCAGCTGGGTGGGGCTGTCACCCTCAGTGTGGAGACTTCTATTCCATATGCCTCTGTTCAGCACTGTGCTTGATCTCATCTTCTTTGAGCTGGCATCCCCAAGCCTGGGATCTCTCTGATTCACTCCCTACAAGAATGAGCCTCAGGTCTCTGTGGGCTGGGCAAGGGTGCCTCGTTGTATGGAGGTAGGCAGGGTCCAATTTCACCCTGGCCTTCAAAGTATCCAGTTTCCATGATTTGGGGGAGGTCTTTGGGGGCACATCAGCTGGGTGCTGTCCCTTAGCTCCAGCTTGCAGTTCTCTAGCTCTGCCTTCTACATCCCAGGGTCCCCCAGCCTTTCTCTCTCAGCCTCTTGACTTCATCATGACTGGGGATTCCATATCTCTCATTCATTGTGAGGTTGTCTTGCCCCCTCCCTCATCTTGCTAGTCCTGTTCTGGGAGGCCCACACCTGGAAAGTCGCTGGACGAGTGGAACTGGGCAAGAGCTGGGCCAGGGCAGGGCAGCCCAAGCTGTTGGTGAGCAGGGTAGAGGATTAAGGAGGAGACTGAGGTCAGGGTAGACAAACCTTGAGGTCACCAGGCCCTGGTCTGTGCCCGTGTCTGGAGGCCCAGTTCAGTTGGGGGAGGCAGGGCTGGTGGGCTGGGGTGGTCTGGTTGTCTGTGCTTGTTTGCTGCCCCCACGGGTTGTCTGCACGATCTCCTGAGGTTGAGGAGGTCGCTGGGGGCTGACTCTGGACCAGACCTGCTCGCATCTGATAGTGCCAGCGGAGGAGGTAGCTATGTTTAGAAGTAATTACTCTATCTGTGCAGAAGCATTGGAACATCCTCCCTGGCAGTGGCAGGAATTAGCTCGAGGCATCACTGCTGGAGCAGCAGCAACTTCTTTGCTGGACTGTCCTGCTTTCCTTCCTGGGAAATGGGGGACTGCGCTGAAGCAGGGAGAGGGATGGGTCCTGGAAGTGGTGGGAGAGAGAAACCTGCCCACGCTCAGAGAACTGGGTTATTCCTGTGAGCCATTGCTATGGATATGTTAAACCATCTGCAGCAGACAGCCTGGGAGGGATGCTGACGGCAGTCATTTACTTAACAATTGCTTATTAAAGGTGTCTGATTGCTGAACATGGTTCTAGGTGCCTGGGATACGGCTTAGTTGTGAGCCAAGTCCTTGTCATTCTAGTGGACAGGGACAGGCAACACCTGCGCACACACACACACACACACACAAAAGCAGGTGGAAGTAAAGTTGAGAGGTGTTGCTGCTCCACATTAGGCAGGCCCCTCTGCTAAGGGAACACTGTGCAAAGACCTGACTGAGGCCAGTGAGTGACCTGTGCTCTTCTGGGGAAGAGTGTTCCAGGAAGCTGGAGCAGCAAGTGCAAGGGCCCTGTGGCTGGAGGGTGGTTGCAGGATGGAGGGACAGTGAGGGGGCATGTACTCCTTGTTAACCCCTGCAAGGTGAATGCCCATCTGCTTTGAATGCTGGTGTGCCTGCTTCAGATTCATATGTTAGAACCTTAAGCCCAATGTGATGGCATTTGGAGGTGGGGCCTTTGGAAGGTGATTAAGTCATAAGTGTGGACACTGGATCATTGCCTTTTAAGAGACCCAGAGAGCTCCCTCATCCCTTCCACTGTGTTTGGACACAGTGAGAAGATGGTTATCTATGAACCAGGAAGCAGAACTTCACCCAAAACTGAATCTAAAATGGAATCTACCAGCACCTTGCTCCTATAAATGTGAGAGAGATTCCTGCTGTTTATAAGGCCCCCAGGCTATGGTATTCTGCTAGAGCAGCCCCAATAGACTGACACACTACTGTTACCAAACAATTTCATGCTTCATGTCAGAGATGAAGACGGAAGGGATCTACATTGCTCTTCGGACCCCTGCCTCCAGAGACTAAGTGAGGGCCCCTGGGCTTGAATGATAGAGGATGCTTTGGGCTGGCCAGGCCTCCCTGGGGTCTGGAGGGCAGACTGTGGGTGCTTGGCCTGGAGGTGGTTGCATTTCAGAGTAAGAAGGTGAGGACGGTGAGTACATGCAGCTCTGTCATGTGATGGACTTGCATCTCTGCAGCATTGAGAGCAGAGGAGGGGGCTCGAGGTGGATGCAGGTCCTGGCCCTGAAGCCACCCTGCTCCTGAGGGTGCTTTGTCACTGCTGGTGTCCATGTAGGAGGGCCCGGACGGGCAGCTGAGATGCTGAGCTCTGTGTTTTGTAGGGAAACCAGTCAGGGTTTGGGGCATCCCAGGGGCTCCTAGTATGAAAAGGGCTTCCTGGCGGGTGCTGGCACTCTCCCTTTGTCTGCAGTCTGTTTTGTCTCCCTCCACTGCTTCTCTGCTCTGACTCAGTTTCCAGGTTTTCCTTTTTCTTTTCTTTTTTTGTATTGAAGTACAGTTAATTTTCAATGTTGTGTTAGTTTCTGGTGTATCGCAAAGTGATTCAGTTATACATATATATGCATATTCTTTTTCATATTATTTTCCATTATGATTTATTAAAGATATTGAATATAGTTCCCCATGCTATGCAGTAGGACCTTGTCGTTTATTTATTTATTTTTTAAAAATATGTATTTCTTTGGTTGGGCCAGGTCTTAGTTGTGTCATAAGGGATCTTTTGTTAAGTGCACAGACTCTAATTGTGGCACATGGGCTCCAGAGTACATGGGCTCAGTAGTTGCATCACAGAAGCTTAGTTGCTCCACAGTGTATGGAACCTTAGTTCCCTGACCAGGGATTGAACCACATCCTTTGCATTGCAAGGTGGGTTCTTAACCACTGGACCATCAGGGAAGTTCCTATCTATTTTAAATAGAGTAGTTTGTATCTGCTAATCCCAAGCTCCTAATTTATTTCTCCCCACTTTCTCTTTGGTAACCAGAAGTTTGTTTTCTATGTCTATGAGTCTACTCCTGTTTCATCAATAAGTTCATTTGAGTTGTAGTTTAGATTCCACATATAATTGATATCATATATATGATATATGATGTTATAAGATATCTTCTTTTTCTCACTTACTTCACTTAGTATGATAATGTCTATATTCATCCATATTGCTGCAAAGGGCATTATTTCATTCTTTTTTATGGCTGAGTAGTGTTCCATTGTGTATATAAACCAAATCTTCTTTAGCCATTTATCTATCCACGGACAGTTGGCTTCCATGTCCTGGCTGTTGTAAAGAGTGCTGCTGTGAACACTGGGGTGCATGTATCTTTTCATATTAGTTTTCTTTGGAAATATGCCCAGGAATGGTATTGCTGGATCATATGGCAATTCTATTTTTAGTTTTTGAAGGAACCTCTATACTGCTTTCCATAGTGGCCATACCAATTTACATTCCCACCAACAGTGTAGGAGGGTTTTCTTTTCTCCACACCCTCCAACATTTGTAATTTGTAGGAGAAGGCAGTGGCACCCCACTCCAGTACTGTTGCCTGGAAAATCCCGTGGATGGAGGAGCCTGGTAGGCTGCAGTCCATGCGGTCGCTAAGAGTCAGACACGACTGAGTGACTTCACTTTCACTTTTCACTTTCATGCATTGGAGAAGGAAATGGCAACCCACTCCAGTGTTCTTGCCTGGAGAATCCCAGGGATGGGGGAGCCTGGTGGGCTGCCATCAATGGGGTCCCACAGAGTCGGACACGACTGAAGTGACTTAGCAGCAGTAGCAGCAATGAAGGCTATTCTGACCAGTGCAAGGTGGTTTTTATTTTGTAGTTTTGATTTGCATTTCTCAAATAATTAGGCACATGAGCATCTTTTCATGTGCTTATTGGCCGTCTATCTTCTTAGGAGAAATGTCTATTTAGATTTTCTGCCCATTTTTTGATTCTGTTGTTCATTTTTTTTTTTTTCTGTTATTGAGTTGTATGAGCTATTTGTATATTTTGGAAATTAAGCCCTTGTCAGTCACATTGTTTGCAAATATTTTCTCCCAGTCTGTAGGTTGTTTTTCATTTTGTTTATGGTTTCTTTTGTTATGCAAGCACTTAAAAGTTTGTTTAGGTCCCACTCGTTTATTTTTGTTTTATTTCTATCGCCTTGGGAGACTGACCTAAGAAAACATTGATACTATTTATGTCAGAGAATTTTTGCCTGTGTTCTCTTCTAGGAGTTTAATGGTGTTGTATCTTATATTTGTCTTTAAGCCATTTTGAGTCTATTTTTGTGTATGGTATGAAGGTGCATTCTAACTTCATTGTTTAGCATGCAGCTGTCCAGGCTTTTCTTAAATCAGTTCCAGCTGGTGAGACAGCTTTTACACTCCCCAAGGTGATAATGGGGCCTCTTCCTTGTTGAGTTTCCTGACAACGCTCTCCAGTGAGCCATCAGTTTCTTCACGACCCTGGGGACATGCAGGCTCCGTTTTCAAGTACATCCTGGGGCTTGGCATGTGTGACAAAAGGCAGAGGGTGAGTTCCACAAGAAAAAAATCAGGTGTGCATTTTTTGGTACATAAAAGACAATCTGAAGCTCCTTTTCATGGAAAAGAGGTGGTGGGGGAGCAGGATGGAAAGATATAGAAATTCATCACCATGAATGAGCGGAGAGGGGAGAGACCAGAGGAGAAGGAATGTGCAAGAGAGTGAGAAAGAGAGAGTGGGGTGCACGTGGATGAGGCAGATGCAGAGATAAAATGCTTTCACAGGAGGTGCAGGAACATCAGTTTAAATCAAGGATGTCAAATGATTGCGGGTGCCTTTGAGTCTCTGACACACATGCCTCATGCCGGCTGCACGCACTCTTCATGTCTGTACACTCTTGACTGTTGGTTCTGGGCCTTCAGCGGGGGCATCTTGCCACTGCATCTGCCTCCCCCCACTGCCTCTGCCTCCCGCATCCACGGTCAGAAGGACCCCTCCCCGTAGTCCTTAGTGGAAGCTTTGTTGCTACTGCCCTGCCTCCCTTCTCCCTGGCCCAGGTGGCTCTGTATCCTTAACAAAGGAGGCCATTGTGGTCCAGGTGGAAGGGTTTAAGTGAGAGACACACAAACTGGATGATGTCTGTAGGGGTGAGGAAAGCCAAGTGCTACGTGCCTGGACCCTAGGAGGTAAAGAAGAGAGGAGGCAGCACCAGGAAGATGAGCAAGATGAGGGAGCTACTTGCATCCTTCACCTGCCCCCCAGGGTCATCCTCGCTCTCAGAAAGCCCTCACCAGCCCCCCAGCTCCCTCGGCTTGGCTAGGCTGTTGGTGGATCCAGAGGCAGAAAGAGGGCTAGTGGTGGTGACTGAGTGATGGGGCAGCCAGAATGGGTGAGGCTGAATTGCAGAGAATCCTGACAGCTGCCAGGAAGGATCCAGGGTTTGAGGCTGTCCAGATTTGACCCTCAGCCTTGGGTGAGAAAGGGGAAGTCCTGGCTTTGAGGTCCTGGGGTGATGAGTTGGGTTGGGGGCTTCCCTTGAATCTGGATTTGATACCAGTTACAAAGAATTCCCAGGTCTTCATCCAGAGGCCATGCGATGGGGACATGCAGCTTGTGTTCATCAGGTTCTGTCCACTGTAGTTCTAGTTCCCCCTACACACATTGTGCAAACTGGGGAGCAAGGAGCAGTGGTCTTTTCTCTAACACACATTCCCTGTGAAATGATGCTTCCTGGGAGTTACTTGTCTGTAACTTCCCCAATTACTGCACCCCCTCTCAGCCCTGCCCAGTGCCATGGTGACCTATGAGGTTTCTATTTTCTTTTTTACTGACCTGAAACTCGGTCCTCCTGGACAGAAAAGTCAGGGGCTACAATGTCTCACAGAATTGACCTAGGACAGCAAGCCCTGGGATCTCACTCCTCAGCAGTTCCTTGCCCCAACTACTATGTGGACAATGATAGATGGATCTGGGAACATCACTCTGGAGTTTGATTCTTTATATACTCCCACAAAATGCCAGAGACTATCTGGCTTACAAAGCTGGACTTCAGGGATACTGGCCATGTAGCAGAGGATTTAACCCTGTCCCAGGAGAAGTCAGTTTTTTGCCCTTGGCCCATTGAAAGTAATCTCTAAGCCCCTGGGATGTTCTGGTCATGGTTCGCCTGGCAGCTTTGGGCCATACCAACAAAGTGATATAAGGTGGAGTTCTGGGCCACAAAAACATGTGAGTGAACGTGGGTAGGAGTTTGGGTCATATGGTATAAGCTTGACTTCTAGAGGGACTAGACTGAGGTCAGCCTCATGGGCACCAAAGTGCCTCCATGGTAGACTCCAGTAAAGAGTCTGGATCCCAAGGCTTGAGGGCTTTCCTGGTTGGCAATGTCACCACACATTGGTGCTATGGAAGCAGCACTGTCCTGACTCTAGGGAGAGGGGCAAGTGGAAGCCCCTACATTTTGTGTCTTCCTGGACTCCCTGGTTGACTTAAACCTCTATCTTTTCACTGAAATAAACCATAAACCGTAACCATGAGTATAGCAGCTTTCTTGAGCCCCAAGTCCTTCCAGAAGATTATCAAACCCCAGCGTGGCCTTGAGGACCCCAGCTTGCACTTGGTGTCAGAAGTGAGGGAGGTTTTAAGACCTGCTGCCTGACTACAGGCCACCATTGTGGTGATTCCTGACTGCTCCCAGACTTTATTTTTTTTTATTTTTACAGTTTTATTTATTTATTTTTGGCTGTGCTCAGTCTTCATTGTTGTGTGTGGGCTTTCTCTAGTTGCAGCGAGCGAGGGCTACTCTCTAATTGCAGTTCATGGGCTTCTCACTGCAATATCTTCTCTTGTTGCAGAGCATGGGATCTAGGGTGCGCAGACTTCAGTAGTTTAGCTGCCCTGAGGAATGTGGAGTCTTCCTAGGCCAGGATCAAACCCATGTCCCCTGCATTGGCAGGTGAATTCTTAACCACTCACCCGCCAGGGAAGTCCTACTTCTGGACTTTAATAGCTCTCCAACTGGTCTGTTTTTCTCACCCCAGTCAGTTCTAGTGCTGCAGCCAGAATGGGCATTTAAAACTGTCAGTCCTCGCACATTTTCCCCTGCTGAAACCCTCCACTGTGCTGTATCTGCATGGACTCTAAAGGTTTGGGCATGAGCTAAAACCCTGGTATAATCTGGCTTTTGCTGACCCTCTCCAACCCCATCCCCTTGCCTACCACATTCCAGCCCCCCTCATTCCAATCCCCTTTGGTGTGTGGCACACACCTGAGCTCTTACCTGCTTTGGAGCTATCTCCCATGCTAATCTCTTTCTTGCTCTTTGAGCCTCGCCTAATGTTAGCCTTTTCGGGAAAGTTCAGGGCATCTCATCTGCCATCTCAGAATCTATTCACAGCTTGCCCAGCACCCCTCTCAGTGTGGACTCATACACTTATATTGTTACCTTTCCTGTTTATTTCTGCTCTTTCCATGCTGGACATCCCTCAAAGGCAGAGATTTTGTGTGTATTTTACTTGCAGTTGTAGGTCTTGTATGTAGATCCTGAACCCAGCATCAGGTGGCTAATCAAACCCTGCTTGTTGGAGCAATGAGTGACCTTCCACCATAGCTACCGCATGGCTAACCTTCACCAGCATTAGCTGGTGGTGCCCCAGCCTCCTTGACCAAACTCCGCACAGATGTGGTCCCAAACCACATGCTCCTGTGGGTCCTGATAGATGTCCTGGCTCCTGGGGTGTGTGTGTGTGTGTGTGTGTGTGTGTGTATTGTCCCTTTCCTTCCACTTTCCTGGTTGGATTATGGTGTGACTTAAATGGCACCCCACTCCAGTAGTCTTGCCTGGAAAATCCTATGGATGGAGGAGCTTTGTAGGCTGCAGTCCATGAGGTCGCTAAGAGTTGGACACGACTGAGGGACTTCACTTTGACTTTTCACTTTCATGCATTGGAGAAGGAAATGGCAACCTATTCCATTATTCTTGCCTGGAGAATCCCAGGGATGGGGGAGCCTGGTGGGCTGCCGTCTATAGGGTCACACAGAGTTGGACACGACTGAAGTGACTTAGCAGCAGCAGCAGCAACCTAGTTATAGGCCTGATGGCAGGAGGGTAGGCAGGGGCAGACCCTGAGTTCAGCACATGTTGTCTTACGTGGGAGAGAGTTTCATATTGTCTTCAAGCAGGAGGAATGGTATGCTTTTCTATGCATCCGTCCTCGATTTTTGTGTCCCACAGAGTTTCTTCTGCCTCTTTGTTGTATTCTGGAGCTCCATCATTGCTGTTTTCATTGGTATCTAGTTGTTTATTCATTGTTTTTTGGAGGAAGATGAGCACTGAGATCTTCTAGTTCTCCATCTTGCTGTCATTACTGGAGAGTTTTTCCCCAGAGATTCAGCACATGATCTGTTTGGTGAATAGTCTGTGTACATTTGGAAAGAATAAGTATCTGCAATTGCTGGATTTAGTGTTCTGTAAATGTCAATTAGGTCCACATGGTTCATGTCTGTGTCTTCTATTTCCTTACTGATTTTCGTTGACTTGTTCTATCAACAGTTGATGGAGGGGTGTTAGAATCTCCAACTATAATTGTGGAACTCTCTCTTTAATTCTTTCAATTTTTGCCTTATGTATTTTGAAATTTTGCAATTTGATCCTTCAGGCTTGTGAATTTTATACTTTTCCTAATAAATTAACTCTTTTTTAAAATTATGGAGCATTACTGTCTTCAAGCTTAGTTAATCTGTTATTAATATAACCCCTCTGGCCTTCTTTTTATTGTTTGCCTAGTATCATTTTATTTTTTAAATTAATTAATTAATTAATTATTTTATTTTTGTTTTGGAGGCTAATTACTTTACAGTATTATATTGGTTTTGCCATACATTGACATGAATCTGTCACGGGTGTACATGTGTTCCCCATCCTGAACCCCCTTCCTTCCCCATCCCATCCCTCTGGGTAATCCCAGTGCGCCAGCCCCGAGCACCCTGTCCCATGCATCACACCTGGATTGGTGATCCGTTTCACATATGATAATATACATGTTTCAATGCCATTCTACCAAACCATCCCACCCTTACCCTCTCCCACAGAGTCCAAAAGACTGTTCTATACATCTGTGTCTCTTTTGCTATCTCACATACAGGGTTGTTGTTACCATCTTTCTAAATTTCATATATATGTGTTCAGTTCAGTTCAGTTCAGTCACTCAGTCATGTCTGACTCTTTGCAACCCCATGAATCGCAGCACACCAGGCCTCCCTGTCCATCATCAACTCCCGGAACTCACTCAGACTCACATCCATCGAGTCAGGATGCCATTCAGCCATCTCATCCTCTGTCGTCCCCTTCTCCTCCTGCCCCCAATCCCTCCCAGCATCACGGTCTTTTCAAATGAGTCAGCTCTTCACATCAGGTGGCCAAAGTATTGGAGTGTCAGCTTCAGCATCAGTCCTTCCAATGAATATTCAGGACTGATTTCCTTTAGGATAGACTGGTTGGATCTCCTTGCAGTCCAAGGGACTCTCAAAAGTCTTCTCCAACACCACAGTTCAAAAGCATCAATTCTTCGGCGCTCAGCCTTCTTCACAGTTCAACTCTCACATCCATACATGACCACAGGAAAAACCATAGCCTTGACTAGACAGACCTTTGTTGGCAAAGTAATGTCTCTGCTTTTGAATATGCTGTCTAGGTTGGTCATAACTTTCCTTCCAAGGAGTAAGCTTCTTTTAATTTCATGGCTGCAGTCACCATCTGCAGTGATTTTGGAGCCCAAAAAAATAAAGTCTGACACTGTTTCCACTGTTTCCCCATCTATTTCCCATATATGTGTTAGTATACTGTATTGGTGTTTTTCTTTCTGGCTTACTTCACTGTGTATAATAGGCTCCAGTTTCATCCATCTCATTAGAACTGATTCAAATGTATTCTTTTTAATGGCTGAGTAATACTCGACTGTGTATATGTACCACAGCTTTCTTATCCATTCATCTGCTGATGGACATCTAGGTTGCTTCCATGTCCTGGCTATTATAAACAGTGCTGCGATGAACATTGGGGTACACGTGTCCCTTTCAATTCTGGTTTCCTCAGTGTGTATGCCCAGCAGTGGGATTGCTGGGTCATATGGCAGTTCTATTTCCAGTTTTTTAAGGAATCTCCACACTGTTCTCTATAGTGGCTGTACCCTAGTATCATTTTAAACTGTCTTCTACTTTCAGTCTTTTCCTGTTGCTGACAACCTCTGCTTTTTCACTGGGGTGTGTAGTACATTTATATTTAATCAGTGATATGGCCAGAATTAAGTCTATAATTTTGCTGTTTGTGTTCCTGGTTATTGTTCATTTATACCTCGTTTTCTTCCTTCATTTTGGTTAATTTATTCTCCACTTGATAGCTCAGTTGGTAAAGAATCTGCCTGCAATGTAGGAGACCCAGGTTCAATTCCTGAGTTGGGAAGATCCACTGGAGAAGGGATAGACTACCCACTCCAGTATTTTTGGGCTTCCCTTGTGGTTCAGCTGGTAAAGAATCCACCTGCAATGCAGGAGACCTGGGTTCGATCCCTAGGTTGGGAAGATCCCCTGGAGAAGGGAAAGGCTACCCACTCCAGTATTCTGGCCTGGAGAATTCCATGGGCTGTATAGTCCATGGAGCAGCAAAGAGTTGGACACGATTGAGCGACTTTCACTTAATCTGTTAATTTATATATTACCTTTGTAGACTTATCCACTGCACTTTTTTAGTGGCTTCTCTAGGGAGGACTATATATATATATATATATAACTTTATATATATATAGTTATATTATATATAATATATTACAAATATATATATGTATTTAAAGGACTGAATGGGAGAAGTGATATCTTTCATACACGGTGGGGGAGATGTCTTAGAATTTAGCTGTTGAGCATCTCAATGTCTAGAGTTTGGGAAGGTGAAGGGAAACTAGCCAAGGTGACTGAGAAGGCCTCGATTAAGGTAAGAAAGCCTACAAAAGAGAAAGGTTACGTTTTTCTGCTGAGGTCATACAAAAAGAGACCTTCTAGGGAAGTGAGTTAATGACTGTGTTCACACTGCCAGAGGAGGGGTGAGTGTGATCGGGGGTGAGGATTGACCATCGTGTTTGGCCATGTTGGTTGGGGTTGGGAGGGAGTCACTGGTAATCTTGGCAGAAGTTTTTCTTGGCAGAAGAGTGAAAAGAAAGTTGTTTAGAGTTACTTGAGGAGAGAATGAGAAGGGATGAAGTAGGAACAGCATGTAAAGACAACTCTTTTAAGAAATATTTCTTCAAAGGGGAGCAGAAAAGTAGTGCAGTTTTGAGGGAGATTTGCGTCAAGGGAGGGTTTTACTGTTGTTGTTGGGAGATACTAGTATTAATATTTAATGTTGTTGTTGGAAGATACTAGCATATTTATACTAATGGAATGACTCAGGGCAGGGTAAAAAAACACATAATCTAAAATATAAACCACACTTATGCATAGATGTGTACTTATTAACAGTAATTATATTTTGATTGTGGGATCATGAATGATTTTTGTATTTGTCTCTGGTTGAAAATCTATACTTTATACTTTTTCCCTACAATAAGCTCATCTAACATTAAAAATAAAAAAGTGAAGTGGTGGAGATAATTAAATTCACCAAGAAAACCAGAGCTTTCTCATCTCTCTGAAAGCTTTTTTTTATTTTCGTATGAGCAACGTATGTTTGCTCACGGCAAAAACATTAAAACAGTATAGAAAAGTTAATAAGTAGAAATTAAAATCTCCCTGATTGACCCTCTCTTTTAATACCCAATTTCCACAGCTTAGTAAAGTTGGTGGTGTGTATTTCAGGAAAATTTCACACACACACACACACACACAGGCTTCCCTGGTGGCTCAGTGGTGAAGAATCTGCCTGCAATGCAGGAGACCTGGGTTTGATCCCTGGGTCAGGAAGATCCCCTGGAGGAAGGCATGGCAACCCACTCTATTACCCTAGAGAATTCCATGGACAGAGGAGCCTGACAAGTTGCAGTCCATAGGGTTGCACAGAGTCGGACAGAACTGAAGTGAATAAGCAGTATGTATACATATATTTATGAATATCCCTTTTCTCCCTACCTAAATAGGATTTTATATATATTGTTCTGGAACTTTCTTTGGAACCAGTGACCTATCGGCACATATGCATGCATGTGTACTCAGTTGCTCTGTTGTGTCCGACTCTTTGTGACCCCATGGACTGTATGTAACCCATCAATCTCCTCTGTCTATGGCATTTTCCAGGTAAGAATACTGGAGCAAGTTATCATTTCCTCCTCCAGGGGATATTCCTGACCTAGGAATTGAACACATTTCTCCTGCATTGACAAGTGGATTCTTTACCATTGAGCTCCCTGGGAAGCCTCTTCAGCACATATAGGTCTTCCTTGTTTAAAACGAATGATTGTGGAATATGCCATCATGTGGGCATTTCAAAATTTATTTCCTAGTGGGTGGACCCTCTCCCTCCCAGTGTATTTCCTGCTACTACAATAATATTCACTTAATTTATTGTAAGTAAATGTTGGCTTACTTGTGAGAGTAAGTTAGTGGGATAGATCCCTGGAAATGGAATTGTTAAATCAAAAGGAATGTGCATTTAAAAACTAATGAGTATCACCAAATAGTCCTTCTGAAAGATTTTGCCAGTTTAGTCCATTTTCTGTGTATCATCTAGTATTGTGTATTGTTAACTATTTTGCAAATTTGAAACTTAATAATGGTCTCTTGATATTAGTTGAATTTCTTTATGAGGGAAGTTGAATATCTTTTCCTATGTTTAATGTTCATTTATATTTTTCTATGGACTAGTGGTTTCACTACTGGTTGTCCTATACTTATTAATTTGCCAGAACTAGTGTCTGTCTACAATGTGGGAGACCCAGGTTCGATCCCTGGGCAGGGAAGATCCCCTGGAGAAGGAAATGGCAATCCACTGCAGTACTATTGCCTGGAAAATCCCATGGACAGAGGAGCCTGGTAGGCTACAGTCCATGGGGTTGCAAAGAGTCGGACACGACTGAGCAACTTCACTTTCACTTTCTATTTATGAAGGTGATCAATCTTTTTATCAGTTCAGTTCAGTCGCTCAGTCTTGTCCGACTCTGCGACCCCATGAACTGAAGCACGCCAGGCCTCCCTGTCCATCACCAACTCCTGGAGACTATCCAAACCCATGTTCATCAAGTCAGTGATGCCAACCAACCATCTCATCCTCTGTCGTCCCCTTTTCCTCCTGCTCTCAATCTTTCCCAGTATCACGGTCTTTTCAAATGAGTCAGCTTTTGGCATCAGGTGGCCAAAGTATTGGAGTTTCAGCTTCAACATCAGTCCTTCCAATGAATATTCAGGACTGATCTCCTTCAGGATGGACTGGTTGCAGTCCAAGGAACTCTCAAGAGTCTTCTCTAACACCACAGTTCAAAAGCATCAATTCTTCGGTGCTCAGCTTTCTTTATAGTCCAACTCTTAAATCCATACATGACCACTGGAAAAACCATAGCCTTGACTAGACAGACCTTTGTTGGCAAAGTAATGTCTCTGCTTTTTAATATGCTGTCTAGGCTGGTCATAACTTTCCTTCCAAGGAGTAAGTGGCTTTTGATTTAATGGCTGCAATCACCATCTGCAGCAATCTTGGAGCCAGAAAAATAAAGTCTGCCACTGTTTCCACTGTTTCCCCATCTATTTGCCATGAAATGATGGGACCAGATGCCATGATCTTCGTTTTCTGAATGTTGAGCTTGAAGCCAACTTTTTCACTCTCCTCTTTCACTTTCATCAAGAGGCTTTTGAGTTCCTCTTCACTTTCTGCCATAAGGGTGGTGTCATCTGCATATCTGAGGTTATTGATATTTCTCCCATCAATCTTGATTTCAGCTTGTGCTTCCTCCAGCCCAGCGTTTCTCATGATGTATTCTGCATATAAGTTAAAAAAGCAGGGTGACAATATACAGCCTTCACATACTCCTTTTCCTAATTGGAACCAGTCTGTTGTTCCATGTCCAGTTCTAACTGTTGCTTCCTGACCTGCATACAGGTTTCTCAAGAGGCAGGTCAGGTGGTCTAGTATTCCCATCTCTTTCAGAATTTTCCACAGTTTATTGTGATCTATACGGTCAAAGGCTTTGGCATAGTCAATAAAGCAGAAGTAGATGCTTTTCTGGAACTCTCGTGCTTTTCCCATGATCCAGCGGATGTTGGCAATTTGATCTCTGGTTCCTCTGCCTTTTCTAAAACCAGCTTGAACATCAGGAAGTTCACGGTTCACGTATTGCTGAAGCCTGGCTTGGAGAATTTTAAGCATTACTTAACTAGCGTGTGAGATGAGTGAAATTGTGCGGTAGTTTGATCATTCTTTCGCATTGCCTTTCTTTGGGACTAGAATGAAAACTGACCTTTTCCAGTCCTGCGGCCACTGCTGAGTTTTCCAAATTTGCTGGCATATTGAGTGCAGCAGTTTCACAGCATCATCTTCCAGGATTTGAAATAGCTCAACTGGAATTCTATCACCTCCACTAGCTTCATTCGTAGTGATGCTTCTAAGACCCACCTGACTTCACATTCCAGGATGTTTGGCTCTAGGTGAGTGATCACACCATCATGATTATCTGGGTCGTGAAGATCTTTTTTGTACAGTTCTTCTGTGTAGTCTTGCCACCTCTTCTTAATATCTCCTGCTTCTGTTAGGTCCCTACCATTCTATCCTTTATTGAGCCCATCTTTCCATGAAGTGTTCCCTTGGTATCTCTAACTTTCTTGAAGAGATCTCTAGTCTTTCCCATTCTATTGTTTTCCTCTATTTCTTTGCACTGATCTCTGAGGAAGGCTTTCTTATCTCTCCTTGCTATTCTTTGGAACTCTGCATTCAAATGGGTATATCTTTCCTTTTCTCATTTGCTTTTCACTTCTCTTCTTTTCACAGCTATTTGTAAGGCCTCCTCAGACAGCCATTTTGCTTTTTTGCATTTCTTTTTCTTGGGTATGGTCTTGATTCCTGTCTCCTGTACAATGTCATGAACCTCCGTCCATAGTTCATCAGGCACTCTATCTATCAGATCTAGTCCCTTCAATCTATTTCTCACTTCTACTGTATAGTCATAAGGGATTTGATTTAGATCATACCTGAATGGTCTAGTGGTTTTCTCCACTTTCTTCAATTTCAGTCTGAATTTGGCAATAAGTCAGCTCCCGGTCTTGTTTTTGGTGACTATATAGAGCTTCTCCATCTTTGGCTGCAAAGAATATAATCAATCTGATTTTGGTGTCAACCATCTGGTGAGGTCCATGTGTAGAGTCTTCTCTTGTGTTGTTGGAAGAGGGTGTTTGCTATGACCAGGGTGTTCTCTTGGCAGAACTCTGTTAGCCTTTGCCCTGCTTGCTATATGTGATATAAATCTCTTCTCATTGTATTAATTTTTCTTTTAACTTTGTTGATAGTATTTATTTTTCTGATGCAAAAGTTTATCTTTTTGTCAAAACTCTTTTCCTTTTTTGGCTTCTGTGTTTTATATAATATTAAGTATTCTCCACTGCAAGATTTTAAAATAATTCATTTTATTATTGTCATGAAAGTGACTTTCTCTCAGTCTCCCCAGCTTTAAGCTCTGCATCCAGGGAAATAGTTTGAACGGGGGCAGGGAGGGGATGTGGCTTCACATGGCTGCATGTCACCTCACTTGGCCAGTGAAGCCATCAGGCCCCAGGCTTCCAGGACTCCTTTATAGCCATTCTTTCCAACCTCTCAAAGGGGTCGGAATGTTCAGGCTTCCAGTGTTCGGGTACCCATTTTTTGGGTACCTTTAAGAAGTGGCTCACGTGCCAAAGCCTGTGTGCAGGCTGAGTCTTAGGGATGCCAGGAAACCTCTGAATGCTCCAACCATTGACTGTAACCTTCCAAGCTTTGGGCCTGTCTCATCCATGCCTCAGAGCTTCTTCCTGAATTACAGAAACAGAGAATTTTAGAACCAAGAGAAACCCTAGAGATCATCTAAGTCAGAGTCAATTTTATAGTCAGAGAAACAAGTGAAGTCAAGGATGTGTTGATAGTAAGTGACAGGCCAGGTCCCTTTGGACCAAGCGCTGACCCCTCGCCACTCGCATCATCTCTGAATCAGTTTCCTTGAAGGCTCCCCAAGGATGCTCCTGGGCATCCTGCAGCGTATCACCCATGCTCATTAGACGGAGATGAATGGTAGTGGGTGCTTTATGAACCCCTGGGGATGAGTCTTTGTAGGCTGGGAAAAGTGTCCACAGCTCAGTGTGCCCAGAAAGTCCACTTTGGACATGGATTTGAGCCTGTCTTAGGGAAGAGCAATGGCAGACAGACTGCAGGTCCTCTGAAATGGAACACAGGGGCATACAAGATAGAAGTAGGGTTCACTCTGCTACTGGCTCTTGAGGACCTGCAGGGAGGGGTGGGACAGCACCCCCAGCTACTTGCCAGTGGTTTTGATGACAAAGCGGGCAGGGGCTGAGCCATGGTCAAGTACAGGGGAATCTGTGGTTCTTCACAGGTCAGTGTTCCGAAAACACAGGAGAGGCATTTGTTCTGGACTCTGGGACTCCCGTGGTCAGTCTTCCCTGCCTCCAATGGATACCTGAAGCCAGGAAAGCTACGTAAGCTCCACATCGAATAAGCTGAGCCACCAAAGACTATGGGAGATAGGTTAAGAGCATCAGTAAGCTGGAACTGGCCTTTGGGTTATTTTATGAAGGTTTAGGTGCTTGAATAGGGGTTCCAGACTGGTATGGGGATCTGTTTTAACAGGGAACTAAGTGGGAGAGACAATGAAAAAAAGAAAATTGCAGACTTAGGGTTCTTTTCTTCCAAGAGTAGCATGTCAGGGGACACCGGCTCTGGGAAACTTCCAGTCGGAAGGGTCAGAAGGATGAGAGGAGCCTCACGATGTAAAATCCTACTGACCCTCCTGGCACTTGGTTTATTTTAATTACAATTATAAAGCATGTCCAAACTCTAGCCCCTGACATGTGAAGCAGATAGAATCACCGACAATTTTAAAAACAATCACTCTGAAGGCGGGTGCTAGCATTTGCCTGGTCTGGAATTTGACCAGGTGCCTCCTCTGAGCTCCATGTTGCGGGTTTTGGCCTCCAAACTTCTTGGCTGGTGGCTCTGGTGCCACGCAGCCATGGGCTGCTCACTGGGCATGTAGGACCAGGCACCCTTGGGCTGGAGCTGCTGTGGTCTCTGCCTGCCTTGATCCACATGGCCTGCATGTCCCTTCACTCCACAGGTGCAGTGTGCCCCCCTCTCAGGGCGGCCATGGTGTTGGATGGGCCACACTGATTCGAGAAGATCCGTATCCTTCACTGTGGCTTCCCTGAGCAGAGATGGGGGAAGATGTGCTCTGTGTCCTGGGGGACACAGATGGGGGCAGCCTCCCACTCAACTGGGAGGCTCTAAGCCCCCATGTGCAGCAGCCATGGGCTCTGTCCTCCAAGTGTAGTGTATGCAGGACACATATCCAACAGGGAGATTAGGTCAGCGGAAAGGCAAGACCAGGGTGTGTGTGTGTGTGTGTGTGTGTGTAATGTGTTGTCTTCAAGCCCAGCTCCTCTGCATTAGTGGGTGCCAATGAACTATCTTTTCAGATTAAGCTGGATGAGTTGAGTTTCTGTCACTTGCTCCCCAAATGTTTTGACTCTCTGCCTTGTATCTGAGGAGTGGGTGGGAATTCCTCATCTCCATGGCTAGCCCAAGCTCTTACCTGGAGTTTCTGCACCCCACTCCCCACCTCACTGGTTCCCATTGGGAAACTATTTTCTCCCCATCAGGGAATAAGTTGGACTCACCCACCTCTTCCTCATCCCCTCCCCTTCTCAGGGCTTCAAGGGTCCTGCAGGCCTTGCCTTGGGTTGGCTGAGCTGGTCTCCTGGCCTGCAGTTGCCCCCATGGATGCAGCACAGCCTACGGGATGTGACCCTGAGCTTGTCTGCTGGGCAGTGACTGACTCCTAGCCTGGGCTCCCCAGCCCCAGCCAGAAAGGGGCCCCAGTGGTCAAGCCTCAGCTGCTGCTCAGTCTGGAGGCTGTGTCCTGGCACCTGGATGAGGGTGTGGGGTGCGGCTCCTCCAGGAGCAGCTCTCAGAGGAACCTGTGGGTGGTCCTGGGTGGCACTGTGGTGACAAGGCTGAGTGGCTCCTGAAATGTCCAGACATGTGTCTTGAGGACATAGCAGAAGTGTTTGTATCTCTTCTCACTTCCACCAAGAGACATAAGGGTGTTTAGATCATGTGTTCCAAGGGGTACAAGACTCTGAACCCTCTCACTCAGGTGGGTACCTTGGCCAACAAGGGCTCTGGGTTACAGAAAGGTGGGGCAAATGCAGGCAGATGTTAGGGACCCACAGATATGGGGCCACAGAAACTGTGAATATAGCAAGACTTCCAGCTTGCTATAGCAGTGCCCAGGGTCCCTGTGGAGGGTTGTTACAAGGACCTCACCCTCCGACCATGCCCAGCTTCTCTCCCTCTCCTCTGGCTTCCAGGGACAACATAGCCTCCAGCCACCTCCATCCCCTCCTCCTAGCTTGTGTGGATCCCATCAAATGTAAGCCCCATGGCAAAGAACCCGTCCACGACGAATCAAGGCCGTCCATGCTTTCAAATATTAAATCTGTTCAGAATATTAAATAATTTCCTCTTCAATGATCCCAGTAAATTTAATTAGTGCTTGTTCTCCCAATAGAGTTGTCTCCTGGTTTCAGAGATGTTGCAGTCACGAGTATGGGGGCTCAGATTCTGGCAGTGCGCACGGCTGGACAGTCTCCCCCGACAGCCCCCCTCAGAGGCGGGCATCCTAGTTCATCAGCTGCCACATCCCTGTGGCTGGGTGGAGACACAAGCATTGTCCTCTGCAGGCCGTCCATTCTCTAAGAAGGGGTCCAAGTGAAGTTTGGGTACCAAAAGCCCTTACTGGTTGTGAGGTTATAAAAAGACCGTGGCCCCCACCTTGGGGCTTTTTCTCTCTGGCTCCTTAGATCAGACGCTCTGGGAGAAGCCAGCTTCTGAGACCAAGGCCAGTTTTCTGAGTCTGGGTTATTGAGACTCATTTTCCTTATCTGTAATTTGGGGGCAGTAACACCAACCTCAAGTCATTATTTCAAAGGTTAAATGAGGAAATTGCATGTTGGGTGTGTAGCCCACAGTAGAAATTCAATAAAAATTAATTTTCTTTTATTGCGCTCATGAATCATGAGCTTCAAAAATATTTATTGTGTAATGATGAAACTTCCAGAACTTCAGTTCAAAATAATAAACCCAAGAGGGAGCTCCTCCTGAGAGGACCCAGAGAAAGGGCTAGACTGTATTGCCAAGATGGTCCGTGAGCTTCAAAGAGACATGGGGAACTCCTGACGGCTTGATACCAGCAAGTCAACTCAAAACTTAATTGAAAAGGAAAGTCAAGAGGTTGACCATGGTATTCCCTCAGCTTCTTGGTCAAAGGCACGGGGACCTTTCACCCCCGCAGGTAGAGCCTTGCCTTTATCAGGAACTGTCCTGATTCTTCCTCCTGCTTCGAGCTGGTGCACTGGCAGATAAACTGCCTCTGTAACATTTCTCATCAAAACGTAAAAATACTCCTTATATTTTTCCTGGTTACAAATATGATTGAGATCCAACATAGAAAACTTAGAATATACAATGAAGTTCAAAAAAGAACAATAAAAAATTACCCATTGTTCATCTGTATGGAGGGAATCACTTCCAGCCAAGAGAGTGTGTCCCTGCAGCCTGTTCCAGGGCCTGGAGAGTGTAAGTGGCATTGCACTGCACACTGTTTTAGAAATCTTTCCATTCAAAGCCTTATGAGCACTTTGCGATGGCACCGAATATTCTTCTACAGAAGGACTTTTAATGAGTGCACAAGTTATTTACCAAGCACCCAGGAGTTGCATGTGCAGTTTGTTTTCAGTCTTTTGATGTCATAAGCAATGCTGCAAATGTTCTGGTACATAAATCTTCCAAGATAAACCTTTGCGTTCGTTCCCGAGTTTCTCCTTAGGGTGAATTCCTACGAGTTGAATTGCTGAGTTAAAGGTTAAACACATTTTGGAAGCTTTTGATCCAAGTACCAATCTGCCCTCCAGACAGATGCCCCCTTCGACCCCACCAGCTAGTGCAGGAGAGGGTCACTTCCCAGCAGAAGCACGGAATGCAATCAGCAGTTTCAGAATCGGGCGGGTGGAGAAGCGGAAGTCTGTTTGTGTTTTGATTAGCGTTGCTTTGGTGGCTGGTGAGATTAGACACTTTCGGTGCTTTGGGGTCCTTTTTAAGTCTTCTTTGTGAGTTGCCTCTTCAAGCCCCCTCCTGTTGCAGTCTCATCCAGCATATGTGTCCCCATCTTTGGTGTTTAAAGATGGTGTTGGAGGTGAAGACAGCCATGTTAACATGTGGGAGTGTGGATGAAAATACTGATAGAGGATGGCAAGGCCACTCCGTGGGTGGAGTGTTTCTTCATGTTTTTCTCAAATCGCTTTACCATGTGACATTGTCATTGTGCTGTTTACCCTTCTGCCTCCCAAACTTAGCACCCAGTGCCTGGAGGGCCGCATCAGATCCTTTTCATGCCTGTGAGCCACTGACTGACCGAGAGCTGGGCCCTAGGAAGGTGCTCAAAGAATATATGTTGGATAAATGAATGCATGAGGAATTACTGTCTTTGGGTAAATGGCAAAGTTGTTCATGAAGGCAGCTTAAGACTGCCTGTCCCTTCATGTGACACTTTTGGAACATCCGTGAGTGTTAAGTGGGCAAGCCAAGAAGATGAGGACAGTATGACAGTCCTATTCAAAAAGCGCCAATGCTTTGGAGCAAGAATAGTAGGAAAAATTTGCATTTTATTCATTTAGCATCAAAAAGCACAGGGTTGGGGGAAAAAGAAGTGGCTGCTGGGTGGGCACAGGGTCTCCTTTTGGGGTGATGGAAATGTTTTGGAACTAGATAGGGGTTATTTTTGCACAATATTGTGAATGTGCTAAATAGCACTGAACTGCACACTTTAAAATGGTTAATTCTAGGTTATGTGAATTTCATCTTAGTTTAAAAAAAGGCACAAGGTTTTCCTGGCTGTTCCCTGCTCCCGGCCACTTCAGCCTGATATGTGGTGTGTCACGACTGCCAAAGATTCTGCAGGAAATTGCATTGGTGCACTGGGCCGTTGGTTTGTTGTGTTAGCCCTGAAGTCACAGATCAGAATGAGTCTCACTGTCCAGGGGAGTTGGCGGAGAGATGAGTGGGGAGTGAGCTGGGTTTGCAGAAAGCTGAACAGAGGGCGCATCTGGGTCAAGGGTCAGTGTGGGGTCCAAAGTAATTGGCCAAGGTTGGTTGACCATCCGTAGGCCTGATCTTGTGTTGGGGCAGAGGAGGACCCTCCAGGTTGGGAGCGGCCACAGCCTGACCAAGGAAAGGTCAACACTCCATTTGGAGTCGGGCTCCCCCAGCAGAGCAGGAAGAGGCAAGTGTGTATGGGCTTCTAAATGCTCAGATGATCCCTTTCCTCGGTACTGGGCACTGTGAGGACCCTGGAGCAGGGGAGCTGGCCTGAGAACAAGGCTTCTTATATTAGTCTGCTCCTGAGGGGGTGGTTAATTGAGGGATGGAGGGGTCATTGTTTGATTTTGAAATTTTGCAGCTTGAGAGCCATACCCTTCCTCCCCTGATGCTCTTCCCCCTTGCCAGGTGGGACTTGGCCATGAAGCTCCCGGAAGCAGGGAGGAGACAGGAGGGAAGGAGGCACAAGAGCTATTTTGGAAAAGAATGAGCTTCCAGAGGGGGAGGTAGAAGGAGGGAGATCTCTTGAAACAATAGGCAGCTCACCTCTCTTCCTGCCCCCACGTCTCCTTTGAGCACTGGCACTGCTGATTTGGTCTGGGGCAGCCAGGCTGCTTCAGAGAGAACTGTAGGCTCCCAGCCCTGGAGATGGACTGAGGGTCATGAGGTCTGTCCCTGTACATTAGCATAGAAGCAAACCAAGCCCTGAAGATGCCCACAGAAGGTCCCCATCACACGGGAGGCCAGGCTGAGCTGGGCACCCAGGCCCTCTGTCCTCTGGTCTTGGATTGTCCTCCCCACCAAACGAGATGGGAGCCCACCATCTCATTTCTCAAGAACCGGTCAAGGGGGTGAGGGGGCCTGTGGCCATAGGGCCAGGCTCAGTGAACAGTCCCCGGGGGAGTTAGTGTTTCATTTTCAATGTTCATCTTATTTTGGTAGAAATCTGTCCTAGACATCCCAGGGGGCTGACTGTCCTGAATATGCACACACTGGGGGCCCTGGTCCAACGATTTGGGTACATTGGGCCATTTATTGCCACTGTTGGGAACAAAACAGGAGGCCCAGCCTGGCAGCGGGGGTGCTCCCCTGGATGGGCCAGGAGACCAGGTCTGCTGGGCAGCAGTGGAAGACCTGTGGCCCCAGGGTTGCCACGCCTCACAAAGGTGTCAAAAGTGACATCTGCCCAGTCCACCTCTCAACTTCACTTGGAGATTCAGTGCTGGATGGAGACAAAAATGCAGCTTTAGTTAGGATGTAGATGGGGCTGAGCAGGGAGGGGAAGGAGGAGTGAGAGGTATGGCTGAATTTCAGGACTGGGAACTCTGACTGTTAGGAGAGATAGGGACGTCAACAGGGTGTGTGGGCTGAACTGTCCCCCAGATTCACATGTTGAAGTCCTAACCCCTAGCACCTCAGGACATGCCTGTATTTGGCGGTGGGATCTTTAGAGAGGCAGTTAGGTTAAACTGAGTTCATATGGATGGGCCCTAATCCAACATGACTGGTGTCCTTATCAGAAAAGGTTAGGGCACAGAAGAATGATCACGTGAGGAAACAGGGAGAAGGAACCAGCCCGTCAACACCTTGATCTCGGCCTGCGGCCTGCAGTGTCTGTGCTGCTTTATTTTGGAGAACCAGGGCCACTAACACAGGGAGGAGTGCAATGTGGGCAGCCCTCCCAGGGTGGGTGCCTTGTCCGGAGTCCCCTGGAGCTGGAGGGAGGCGGCTTGCATCCTGCTGTTGCTCTGGTCAGGCAGAAGGCCTCGGAACTGGGAATCTGGCTGGTGGTGGTGACCGGCATCGCCTTTGTTGTTGGGGATGCGATCAGGCGTGTTTGTACAGGACCATGTGTACGGGACACGGAGATAACACGGTGCCCTGAGGTCTCTGGGAGGAAGCATGGAAATTAAGCCACAGTGTAAAAATGTCAGGTTCTAAGAGGCCTACGATCCACCTGAAGTTTTCTTTCCTCTGTTATTTATTCTTCTGCCTCCTTCGGGGTGACTCCCAAGCCACGTCATTAACACATGCCCTGACCTGTAGGATGTATGTGCCATCACATATTTGCCAGAAGCCATGTGACAGCAGCCAGCACCCCATGGGGACTGCAGCCTTTCCTGCCTATGTGAGCTTTCAGTGACTGGGGAGGGGGTGGGCTGCCTTTGGTTTCTAGAGGACATCGATCGGGTCATGTCCCAGTGAAACTGATGTCATTTCAGCCACCCCAACAACTGTCAACTCAGTTCACAGACTAAAAGAAAATTTAAAAATTTGAAGTGATGGACATGAACTAAATTATTTGGCAGTTACTACAATATATACATATATCGGATCATTATGTAGTACACATTAAACTAATATAATGTTATATCAATTTTGTCTTAACAGAACTGGAAGAAAAAAGTTTATGGAAATAGTAAAGGTCTGAATTTTCCATTAAGGCACTCAGTAGATTCCAAACTTTAATGATAAAAGCCATCCAAAGTGATTCAGTGAAGTGTTCTTTCTAACTATGTTAGTTACTTAGATTATTTAATAGTGGTACCCTGAAAATGTACATCCTTACGGCAAGCTACCCACTCAGGCGTGTGGGAGGGCACTGTATTCAGTTACTCACGGGTCTGGACCAGGCTTTCCTATCATGCTTTCAACCCAGGGATGATGCAGACTAAAGGTGAAAAGTTGGATTGAGGGCGCACTCGAATTCAGCGCAACTTCGTCTTAACCATTCAATAATGTGTCAAGATGGCAGAATCAACATAGATGACCATTTGGATTCAATTTAACAGAAATAAGTCGAAACCCCCACCCTCACCTGTTTGGGCATACGCACAGAAACCACGCAGAAGAAACAGACTGGGAACGAGGCAGCCTGTGCTGTAGCGACGGTTAGGACATCTCAGTGGAAACTCCATGTCTAAAGCGGGGAATTACATGTCCTCTTTGCCACCCAGCTGTGGTGGGACTGATGCCGGGACTTGTGCAAAGTCCCGAGATTCAGCAGGACCATGACCGCAGCAGAGTCCGCGTCCTCTTGAAAGGAAGGTTTCCCTGCAGTGCAGGCTCTCCTCTAATGGGGAGGCCGTCATGCGAGGTGGGGAGCGCACCGCCATGGCAGTGCCCAGGCAGAGCTGGGGATGCTATATCTGGGTGCTGTAACAGAGAGAGAGAGACAGGCCGGGCCAGATGATGGCCAACACCTGTCTGCTCTGAAGCTCGTCTGATTTCATTATTAATTCCCCTGGGAGTGGGTTGAATAATGTCCCCCCAAATTCATGCCCACCCAGACCGCAGAATAGGTCCTTATTTGGAAACAGTGTCTTTGCAGATGCAATTATTGAATAGTTAAGATGAAGTTGTGCTGAGTTTGAGTGCGCCCTCAATCCGATGACTGAGATCCTTATAAGAAAGGGAAGAGGATGCAGAGACAAACCCACATGGAGACAGAGGCAGAGACTGGAGCAATGCTGCCACAAGCCAAGGATGCCAAGCACCATCGGCCGCAACCAGAAGCCAGAAGGGAGGCCTGGCATGATTTCTCCCTGGAGCCTTTGATACAGCAGGCTGATACCTTTTCACCTTCAGTACTGTGAGAGAATACATCTCTGTTGTTTTGCAGCCGGTGGTTTTGTGTGATGGGAGCCCCGGGAAGCTGACACACCCTTTTGCTTTCACCCTGGGTTGTCTCTGTGGAGCCTCGGAAAAGGGAAGAAGCTCTCTTGACTTCATCATTGTTTTAAAGACCTTCAAGTCTAATGGAAAATTCTTGTTATTTTTCATGATGCCGCATCCCCCACCTTTTCCTTTTAAAAGTATTTTATGCTCACAACCAACGTTGTACCATCCACAAACATGTTATTGTGAGTGCGGTTTGGATGAAACTGTAAAGAGAGAGCATGTGCTTCCGTCTTGGCCTTGGGAGCACAAAGCCAAGCACAGCAGTGCCTGGGTGCTCCCAGCTCTGCTTCCTCCCTGCTCCTCCACCAGCTCTGGCCATGCATCCCTCTTTCCTTTCTCCTCCTGTCTCCAGTCTCTGAACCTGCTTAATTCACCTCTGACTGAAGGTGATGAAGACAGCGGAATGGGTAAGTCAGTTAAGATTCAAGCACGTTGCCTACACAATTCTAAGCACCTGGATTTGGGGAACATGGGAAACTAGATAGATTTTCCAGCATGCTCCCAGATGCCTCTTATCCTGCAGACACCCTCGGCCTCTTCTCTGTCCTCTGGAAAATCCATCTGTCCAAGCGGATGGGCACGTCTTCGGCTCAGGCAGCCTGTGCCTTCCCTCTGTCCATGACCTTGCTCAGATTCAGCTGAGCACATCCACACAACAGGGACAAGAGTGCTACTTCTGTGGAACAAGCTTAGCACAGACCTTCCCACAGGATCGCCCGGGGTTGCCTAGCAATCTGACAGCACTCTGCCTCAGCAGACACACGCCTCGGATGGATTTTTCCTATTTTTAATTTGTTTTCTGGGTGGGTATTATTGTGCAATCACAGGCAGAGCTCTAAGACGTGGCATGGGTCCCACTCAAAACAAGCAGATCTGAGAAGATCGGGAAGGACCCAGCTGCCCCCGAGCGGGCCACGGCATCTGTTCTGGGAGGCTCTTGGCTCTGACTGCCGCCCCTGGTTATGAAAGTTGGATGGTGCCTGGGAACCCTCTGCTGGCTCCTCTCATGCAATTTCCCAGGCCTTCTCAGCTCTCCCAAAGCAGCCGGGTTACCAAGCAGCCCAAAGAGTGAAATGTGCTCGATGTGGGCCAGGGATCCTGAGCTGCCTGGATCTCCCTCTGACATTTCCCAGCCACGTGGGAGGAGAGATGGGACGATTTGCAAGTGGCTCACCCTCCTTTGGAGAAGATAAATGTCAGAACTGAAAGCAACTGGGTACTGATATAGAGCTGCCTGCTCTTAAATAAAATATCAAGTCTGGAAGTGTGTGTGTGACATTGCAGATGCACCCACCTGCTCCCCTGCATGTGAAATAAGAGGCAGTGTGGTGGGGGGCGGGGGGGGTGGGGGCAGGACTACTGGCGGAGCCAGAGGCGGGGTTCAGTGTCCAGAGCTGCTACCCAGGCATTGGGAGGCCCCCGCAGGGCACCTGGACACGCTGACCTCAGTTGTCTCATCTTTCTGGAGTTGCCTCCAGCTCTGAAATGCCGGGATGATGCCCGCGACAGTGACACCAAGGGAGGGGATGAGATCATCAAGGAAAATAACGTGAAGGGACTGACAGTGGAGTCTCAGGGAAAGCGGGCATTTAAGGAGGAGCAAGGGAACCAAAGGGAGATGCAGAGGGAGCTGCCTCGGGAGGGAAGAACAGAGAGAAAGTTCTAGAAAGGGAGTGGAGAACATGCCACCTGCCTTGTTCCCTGCTGAGAAGGCTGAGGAGCCAGCAGAGGGTTCCCAGGCACCATCCAACTTTCATAACAAGGGGTGACAGAGCCAAGAGCCTCCCAGAACAGATGCTGTGGTCTGCTTGGGGGCAACCCCTTGAATGATTCACTGTGTGGAGGAAGGGGCACAGGCCAGTTGGTCTCTAGGGACGCCAGCAGAGCCATTTCCAGGGGGATGTTGGAGAGGAGGTGGGGACCACTTGTGATAAAAGGGAAGGCAATGGCAGGAGAGCATCACTAGGGTTTGTTCTCAAAGGATGGGTGTGGATTGACCACGCTTTTAGGCTAGAGCTCCTCAGAGCAGGGAAAGTGGAAGAGGAGGAAGCCCAAGGGGGCTAGACCAGTATGGGGAGAGGATTTGAAAGGAAAGAGAGCAGCAAGAGGAGTTGAGCATGGATGGAAGATGAGAGGAAAGAAAGCTGCTTAAATCTGAGCCCTCCCTTCTTGGAGAAAAAGAGAACCCTGTCTGTCTGTCTGCCAGGAATCAGGGTCCAGAGCACCGGGAGTGGGCAAAGTTTGGGACCGTTGT
Organism: Bos indicus x Bos taurus; assembly: GCF_003369695.1. NCBI lineage: Eukaryota > Metazoa > Chordata > Mammalia > Artiodactyla > Bovidae > Bos > Bos indicus x Bos taurus. The sequence continues at coordinate 53,970,451 of NC_040094.1, forward strand.
TCAGGTGTGAGGGAAGACTGGGAGGCCGGTCCAGCTGTTGGGGCCCCTGTCGAGGCTGGGCGCGTGTTGGGTCCCTCCCCACTGGCTGTGAGCAGAGGCGTGGGCCTGAGCCAGTCAACCTCCACGTTGTCTCTTGTTAAGTTCTTGGATTGGTGTCTCTGACCTCCAAGGTTTCATTGTGACCTATATTTCACAGGATCCAGAGAGATACAAGCCCCGGAGCCCTACAGACTAGAAGCTCTTGCACGGCTGCCCCGCATTTTGTGTGTGAGAATCTTTTCTTAAATTTATTTTTAATTGGAGGATAATTGCTTTACATCGTGTTGGTTTCTGCCATACATCAACAAGAATCAGCCATAGACACACACATGTCCCCTTCCTCTTAAACCTCCCTCCCAGCTCCTATGCTGTCCCACCCCTCTAGGTTGTCACAGATCCCCAGGCTGAGCTCTCTGCACTCTACAACTTCCTGTCAGCTCTCTGCTTTACACATGGTCATGTATCTGAGCCACCAGGGAAGCCCAATGTCTGTATCTCAATGCAACTCTCTCCGTTCATCCCACCCTCTCCTTCCCCTGCTGTGTCTGGAAGTCTGTTCTCTCTGTCTGAGTCTCTCTTCCTGTCCTGCAAATAGGTTCATCAGTACCTTTTTCTAGGCTCCGTATATATGTGTTCATATTTGTTTTTCTCTTTCTGACTTACTTCACTCTGTATAACGCTCTAGGTTCATCCACTTCATATAGTAGGACCTGCGGAACTTTCCCTACCGGGAGATCACTAAGATAAAGAGCACTTCTTCAGAGTATCCTACCACGTCCTGGACTGTGGCCAAAGGAAAGCCCAGATATCCAGCAATGGTGGTGGGGAAATGAAAATATTTACATATTTATATGTAACACAAATATTGGAGTGTGTTTGTGTGTGTGTGCCTATGTGTAGAGAGAGACAGAGACAGAGAGTGAAATATTTATTCTTAGCAAGGAGGTTATGACTGCATTAAGTAACCTTCTCTGTTGGATTAAATGACCAGACAAGGAAGCCTGGTAATAGATGTAAAGTACACTCTCCGATAGCCCACCAGCTGGTCATAAAAGACCGACAGGGACAAAGAAGTCCCTTGTACTGTGTTTTCTTCAAACATATTACTGTTTTAGCGTCGTCTTATGTGCAAGCTGATTAACATAGAGAGCTAGCCATGACATCCTTTCTGTTTGGGGCCACTTTGGGCTGCTACTCACAGAAGCCTGGGAGAAGAGAAGAGAAGAGAAGAGTCTTGGGGATCACAGACTGGCCTCAGCTGCCTGGGAGTTTACTCGAGCCCTTTTTAGGTAGTCAGTGTACTCACTGGCCCTGAATGGACCATGGCATCTGTTCTAGAAAGCTCTTGGCAAGGTCATGGGGCTGCCTGGGAAACAGGTCCATCCCCAGCTGGGATGTCTGGTAGATTGGTGGGGATGGAGAAATAGACGGATCTGAATTTTATGTTTCTTAGCTAACCATGGCCATCCTTCTATTTCTAAGAAAACAAAATAGCACACTTCTGATGGGGGAAATGAATGTCTTCAGCTTATACTGGTGCCATGCTTGCAGAGGAGAGCTGAAACTCTATCGGGACCTGGACCTGTACAGGCCAAGTACGGATAAGAACCTGGCAGGTGCAACTGGCATTAAAAGGGTGGTATGATGTCAGAAGGCATTTGAGTGATGATAGCTCTCAGCAGGTCTATATATCGGACAGTTGAATGTGTCACCACATGCTCTCATCTAGACAGAGATCTCCCTTCTCTCTGATTCTGTGGAATTCCCTTCCTCTCTCCCTCTCTTACTGGATCCATTGTTTCATCTACCCACTGTCATCCTCTTTCATGCTTTACTCCCTTGTTTTATTGTAGCACATCCTCTAATAGCTTCCTGAGAAATGGCACATGGTGGGTAAATTTGTCTGAGACCTTGCACATGCAAACATATTTATTTTAATTTCACATTAGATTGTTCATTTGGCTACATAATGGATTCTAGGCCAGAAAATATTTTCCTTCAACACTTTGAAGGCACTGCTCCATTATCTATTAGCTTCTGCTGTTGTTGAGACCTCTGAAGAAAAGACCTCTGCTCTTTTCTATGAAGCCCAGAAACTTGTGGAGGCCTTTTTCTCTCTTGGGATTCCCTGGTGGGTCCTTGGAATGCGGGAGACCTGGGTTTGATCCCTGGTTCGGGAAGTTCCTCTGGGGAAGGAAATGGCAACCCACTCCAGCATTCTTGTCTGGAAAATCCCATGGATGGAGGAGCCTGCAGGCTATAGTCCATGGGGCCGCAAAGAGTCGGACACAACTGAGCGATTTCACTTTATTATTTTTTTTCTTCAGTGCTTTGCTTTGTGTGATAATATGCCTTGATATGGGTCAATTTCCATCTGCTCTACTGAGAACTTGGAAACTCATTTCTGGGAAATTTATAGAATTAAATAACTCTTTCAGGCAGGATGGAATGGAAAGAAGGGTTGCTTTTGTATGGGTCCTAGGCCGCCTGAACTGGTCATCTAATTCTTTCATCCTTTCTTATTTTTCTCCTCTTTGTCTTTTTGCTTTGCATTCTGGGATAGCTCCTCCCTTCCATCTTCCAACCTGTCTGTTGAGGGTTTTGTTTCTGTTCTCACACGTTTAATTTTCCAGTCCTTTTTTGTTCTCTAAATGTTCTCCTTAAAATAGCATCCTGCTCTTGGTTCCTAAATGCAATATCTTATCTGCTGTCTTTGAGGATATTAAATGTCTATTTCTCCTCCCTGCCTAATGTCTATTTCTTTGAAGTTGTGCACCACACCCCTAGGTCCCCACCTGGGTGGCTCTTTCTCTCAAAAGCTTTCCCCCAATGTCTGGTAATCCTGGGTTGTCTACTCACATTTAGGGGAAGGGATTGCAGAGCTACCCAAAGGTCTGAGGATTGAGTGGGCTTATCCACTGGGGATTCTCTCTAGGGAGATTGGCTCAGGGCTCTGCTTGGAAACAATAAAATTATATCCATAGGTTTCTCCTAAAATCTGCAGGAGGGGGAAGAGACTTTTCTAGCTTCTTGCCTGGAGGATGTTGGTGCTATGGGGGCTGGGTGGGGCTTTTAGCCTTCAGAGTGAAAGACACCCCTCTGTCACCATGCATGGAGTCCCCCAGGCCACAGAGCCCCTGCTTCACCCTCCTCGAAGAATACCCTTCCATGGTGACCAGCCATCCAGTGATCTGGAGTGGGCAACCATCCAGGATCTGAGGCTCTTTTAACAGATCATCACCACTCCTAGCTGCCTTTTTTTTTTTTTTTTTTGCCCACAGTTACCTGTCCCATGGCTCTAAGCCTTTGGAGGTTCTGTTTCTTAGCCCTCCCCATGATGGGGTCAGGACTCAGCTCTGCAAGGCCAAGCACCTCTTGTCCATTTGCCTTCCTGCCTCCCACACTTTGCTGGTGGTTGTCTTTTCTCTGTTCACCAGCTCCTTGGGAGGTTTTCATCTTCAGGAAATCTCTTTTGGTAGTTTTAGTGGGGTTTTCAGAGAGAGTAAAATTAGCTATGTGTGTTCAGTTGTCATTTTAGGCTCTGAGCTAAATCTCCTTTTGCTTCTTTCTTAGTGTTGCAAAGGGCTGTTCCTGGTTCCTCCTTCATGGTCTCATTTTTTTTTTTTTTTTTTAATGAAGCTTCCAAGTCAGAGGTTTGTAAAATTCTGTTCAGTCATATCCCAAGACAGGAATCCCCCCTGGCTGATACTAATATGAGGACATACAGTTTGGCCCTGAGCCCCTTTCCTGGGCAGATCCTCATTCCACAGCAACTGGTGCTGAGAGGCCAAAGTCTCTGAGGCTTGTCATGAGGCTCTAGCCTTGCCAGGGCCTCTCCCTGATGGTGATCCCAATGTGCATATCCTGGGGCTGATCCTGCCACCGACACCAACTTCAATCCATGCGCTCAGGTGTCTGCATGGACCTACAGCATGCTGAGCCCTGGCTGGGTCTGGTGGAGCTTGGGAACAAGATTTGGTGCTGTCTTCCGAGAGCTTCTCTGGAATGATCCAGAGGAGTGACTAGTAAAGATCTTGCCTGGGAAGCAAAAGGCCTGCCTATAAGAAGACAGGCGGGTGATGAGGAGTGAGTGGGCCCAGCCACAAGTTGGAGGCCTGGACCATCTGACAGCAGAGGGCAGAGAAAGCCAATTAGGTCTTTTGAGCAGGGACGTTCTATTTCAAATATGGGGGCTGGGGAGAGTTCAATCAACCAAGCAGCTGCCTTGCTGGTGGACAAGGCATATATCCAGTGTTTAGTTGTAGGGCCAAGAAGCTAACTCGAAATTGTGTAGCATGACTCCCACTGACCAAGACAGATCAGTGACCCAGACAGGGAAAAGGGCCAGAAATTAAAAACATCAAGCTCGTGAGTGGACAGTAGCCACCTGTTGTGGACACTATCTGTCCTTGCTCTGCTGGGAAGGCAGCTGGCAGTGCAGAGCCCTGGGCACAGAGGAGCTGAGTTTATATCCCTCCCTTCACTGTCTCTGAGTCCTACAAGCTCCTAACAAACTCCAGACTCCATGACATGGTCTTTGCCTCACACAGAAAAGCAGAACAGTCAGGTACAAGAAGAAATCTGTTCTAGAAGCAGCATCCAGAAGTAAAAGCAACCTGACACAGGTTTTTCATTTGCTTTTAGCTTGAGAGGGCTTCCCTTGTGGCTCAGCTGGTAAAGAATCTGCCTGCAATACGGGAGACCTGAGTTCGATCCCTGGGTTGGGAAGGTCCCCTGGAGAAGGAAAAGGCTACCCACTCCAGTATTCTGACCTAGAGAATTCCATGGACTGTATAGTTCTTGGAGTCGCAAAGAGTTGGACACAACTGAGCGACTTTCACTTCACTTAGGTTGAGAATGTCTTTGATGGTTCAGCTCACTTCCATCCCTGCTCTCACCCTTCTGGATGATGCTCCAGGCCTGCATCCGATTGTCTTTTGTGTAGAATCAGGAGCAAGGCTTTGCCTAATTCCGTGGTTCTGTTTGGGACAGTCAAGGCCTCCTGCCTGCCTTTGGTGTGACCTCACTGCTCTCCATGGGTCTCATCCTGCCAGCCCAGATGATCCCTACTCCTCTGGCCCTTAGCTTCTGCTTTCCTTCTGCTCCCCCTCCGGAGGATAGAGACCGTCTCAGAACCTACATCAGGGTCCCTTCCCCTGGGGTGGGGGAGCTGGGAGTGGGGACAGGGAATACTTGCTTTTCTGACTTTAGGCAAATTCTTAGCTGACCTCCTACAAGTGACAGCCCCTCTTGCAAGGCCAAGGTGGAAATGTTTGAATCCGTGTGGTTGGTCAGTGTGGACCTACACCCCAGTGGTGACTCTGTGTGGCTGATTATTCACTCTTGGATTCCCAGGAACGCAAGGCAGGGAATTTCAAGCCCCAGTAAGGAGTAGGTGTGTGGGCAAATTGGAAGAGGAGGCCAGGGGGTGCAGACCGGTGGCAGAGGTTGGGGAGCATTCGCCCTCGATGCCCGAGTCCCATTCTTGGGGCCCAAGTCCCATTCCTAGGGATCCCCAGTGTTGTTCTTTCTTGGCCAGGGCCAGGGTGGCAGGAGGGTAAGGGTCTTGGTAGGGGCTGCCCGGCCTCAGGATCGCTGCAGGGAGTGAGGGAGGGAGGAAGCGAGGGGAAGCGGGTCCGGGACCGGAGGGCGGCGCTCGAGGGAAACTGGGCAGCCCCGGGCTTTGGGGTCCTCCGCGCCTCGCCCACCTCTCTCGTGCAGGCTCTGCTCCGGGCCGGAGCTTCGGGCCACAAGGGTGCGTCGGGCCTGCGCTGTCCCCGCCGCGGCCCTCCCCGCCCCGCCGCCCTTCCCGGCCGCGCGGCCGCCCGAGCCCCCTCCCTTGCAGCGCGCTGCGCGCTCCGCCAGGGCCGCCGCCGCCGCCGCGTGCTCCTGCTGTCTCTTCGCTCCAGCCGAGCGAGCCAGAGGAGCCGGCGAGAGGGAGAGAGAAAGGGGGAGGAGAGAGGCGAGAGAAAGAGAGAGAGAGAGGGCGGCAGCGAGGCAAGAGCGAGCGCCGAGCCTCCTAGGACAGCGGCCCCTCCGCGGTCCCAGCCGCTCGCGTGGTCGGAGGAGACGCGGTCGCCGCCGCCGCCTGAGCCCGGCCCCGCGATCTCCTCGCCGCCGGCTCGCCGGTGCCCGCGCGGCCCCGGGACGCCGCTGCCCGCTCGGCGGCCGGGATGCAGCCGGGGCATGGCCGCCGGGCCCCTGTCACCTGCCACGGGGAGCGCTGAGCCCGTGAGTAACCTAGCCCCCGCCGCCCGCGCTTCACCCCTGCGGTGGTCATTACCTTCCCGTTGAGCCGGCTGGGCTCGGGGGTGGGGGTGGGCACGTCCCGGGGAGGGGCGCACCGGACCCCGCAGGGGGAGGCGGGGCTGGTGGGGGCGCGGGGTTGCAGAGCGCGGACGCGGACCGACCCGAGGGCGCTCGGGGAGGGGTGGCGCCCTCGGGGTCAGGGGTCTCCCCGCGGGGTCGGGGCTCTCTGGGTTCCCTCCTGGGCTCGGGTCGCGCGGCACGTGGTCCAGCCCGCGGCCGGAGGGGCGATTTTGTGAATGGGAAGGCCCCGGGGTCGGGCTCCATGGAGACGCCAGGGAGTCCCGCGCACTCGTGGCGTTGATCGTGGCGGCGGTGGTGGTGGCGGCGGTGGCGGCACAGTGCCCGGCGTGGGGAACTCCCTGGCGGGGGGAGGCTGAGCGGGAGGAGATCCCGTCCCCGCGGGGCGCGTCCGGGGTACGGAGCTGGAACCTGCGCGGGTGGGAGCGACCCCTGGGCACCCAGTCCCGGGGAACCCTGCCTAAGTCCTCGAGGAGAAGGGTTCACCGGAGGAGTTGATAACCCAAAAGAGTTGTGGGGAGGAAGGGTCTCCCACGGTTCCCTAGAGAGGCCCCGGGCCCGCAGCGTCGCGCTGTGCGCCGGTGTGAAGCGGCAGGGGGCGAGCCGCTAGCAGGGCCCTCCAGGCGGCGGGCTGGGGGCGCTCCCCGCAGAGTCTCGGGAGTCAGAGAGGCTCTGGCGTGAACCCAGGCTGCTTCTCCGAGCTTCGGCCGCCCCCAGGGGCTGGCGCAGCCCGGCGCTGAGGGAAGCTGGCGCGAAGGCGGTCAGGCACACCCAGTCCAAACTTTCTATCCCGGTGGTCTCAGAGGTGGTGAGACTCGCCGGGGAGGGGGGAGGGGTCCAGGGCTCGCCCCCTCGGGAGGGCTGTCTCTGGCGGCACCTCGGGGTGACGCAGCCTCCCCCGGCGCGGAGCCTCTCCGGGTTTGCATCCCCGCAGTGCCCGCGCTGCCGGGGGCCCTCACCGGGTACACGCGGGGACGAGGACGCGGCGCGGGGCGTGGAGGAACATTGGGACCCCATCCCGTCCCAGAGCGGCCCCAGGATCCGAGGTCTGACATAGGGTAGGAGGGATTTACTGGGAGTCCAGGATTTCAGCTCCTCCAGCGGCCGCGGGGTCCGGCGAGGGTGAGGAAAAACTCCTTCCTGACGGAGCTCTCCAGCTTTGGGTAGGGACTGGATTTATTCTTTAATGGTCACTTTAAAAAGGACGCCCGCGGTGCAGCTCACGCTGATGCACGAGACATTCCGCGGTGGAGGAAAAGGACGGGTACGGAGGGACTCAGCCCTACACCTCAGCTGGGGGTGAAGTCGCTTCTCCCTCGCGCCCGGCCGCTAATTTCCAGCTGAAACACCCGCTCGGCTCGGGGGACGCCCTGGGCGCGCGCCCGGGAGCCCGGGGCACTTAGTACAGAGCAGGTAGGAGGCTAATGGAGTGGGGTCGCCGGTATGAGGTCTATCAGCCGGAAGCCGGCTTTGGTTTTACTGGTCTGCAAATAATCATAATAAAAGTATAAACATTGTAGCAGAACCTGCTCATTAAGTGTGCATCTCGGAATTGGGCGGATGTCTTAATTAGGCTGCGTTGTTAACGGGTATATTGCACTAATTAAAACCAGACCCTCCAGGTGAGGGAAGATTGTGAAGGGAGAGAGGGAGAAAAGTTGGAATGGAAGCGCAGCCTGATGGAAGCGGGAGGCAGGCAAGTGGGGGGCCTCTCTGAGGACCGAAGAGCACTGGGACGGGGGGTTTGGGGAGGGCGTGGCAAAGGAGCTCCTTCTGAGCATTAGGCGGGCTTGTCCCACAGTCCCCGTCTCCACCTTGGGGCTCAGAGCTCCATTATGCCCTGAGGTTGGAGGTTGCCACCCCCGTCCCTCCCCAGAGACTGGAGGCCTCCCTGGGTGGGCACTGGGCTCACAGGCACACTCTCCTGGAAGCAGTGCTTAACTGATTTCCCAACCGGGAGCTTCTGAGAGGGTAGAGCAGAGCCCTGGAGAATGAGGTGAGAAGGTCTGGGGGTTAGGAAGCAGAAGCTAGAGTGGAGTTTCTGGTGCTTGGGGCCTAGTGAGGCAGCTGGAAACCAAGGAAGGGGTTTGCCAGAGTCACGTGGGCTGTCTGTGCTGGAGCTGCTGGGCTTTTTTGGCACCACTTGCCCATTTCCAACAGCAATCCCCTCCTCCATTAAAAGAGGACTCGAATGATTGCTCAGATTCCCCCCTCTAGGGGCCTGAGCTTAGAGAGAACTGAGTCCATCCTTGGGCCTTGGGTAGCCTCAGGTCACCTGGGGAAGCTGGAGTCCAGGAACGTCCCCATAGGCCAGGATCTGGCTATGCTGGGCCTTCATTGAAAATGTCTCCTGTCCAGTGCCCTGGGAAAGGAGTCGAAGCTGGTCCGGGTGTATTCATGGCCTTTCCGCAGGGTCCCAGAGGCCAGGCGGGACGGAAGGCTGAGTCCTGGACGGCCCCTGCCACAGGGGGCGCAGCTGGCGGCAGCACCAAGGACAGGGCCAGGGCCCGCAGCCTGCTCTGGTGCCATCCTCCCTGAGGAGGTTGTCCTGGGGCCGCTGGGGGCGCTGCCTCGGCGGTGGCTCTCTTCACCCTGCTGGGGGGAAGGGTCAACCCAATGCCAGCCAAGAGGCAGATTTAGGAAGGAGGCAGATGGGAGGACTCTTGGGTACCACTCTAGAGTGGGCCTCTGTTATGTTCCTGCTACTTGCTAAGCTTTGAGCTCTACCAACGGCTCAAAGAAATGGCTTCCAAGAATTGGAGAGAAATATGGAGCTCTTTGGTATTTGGGGTGGACTGGGCATGGTATTGGCCAGAGAAAATGCCAGCCCCAAGTCTGGATTGCTCCTTGGCCAGCCTGGTCCAGCTTGGGTACCGCACCTTACTCCTAAGGGCAGAGATACTGGTTGATTTATCCCCACTTCCTCCTGGGCACGTGGCATTATTTGATGCCTGCTTGTAGAATTAGGAGTAAAGGAATGTAAAGGTGAAGGAAGCACCTCTCCCCCCGTACATGTCAGAGTGGTGGTGTGTGGGGTGGGGGGCAATGTAAGGAGCCTGGGGAGCCATGCAGGGAGAAGCGTCTGATTGAGCCTGGAGTGACAGTGAACACGGAATTGAAACACTCTTTTGCAGCGGTTGTGGTGTGGGGTTACCTCATCTAGCCCATCCATGTGCCTGCAATTTTGGTCTTTTTGGTCCTAGCTGTCTCTCTGTGTTTATTTATTTCCACACTCCTGCTTGATACTTTGTTATAAAGACAAATGGAACCTGACTCACAGCTGACATTTGGTGAGGAATTTTTTGTTTTTAAACAAGTGAAGGGGAAAAACCATCCTGAAACTTCCTGCCTTGAACAGAGATGCTATGCTCCTCTGTGGGCACCTGCCTTTCCCTAAATCCCCGCCTGCTGCAGGCTTTTTCTTCTGCAAGCGATGCCGGCTTTATAAACACATCCCATTTGCACCTACATCTTTTTGATTAGCTGCAATGTCTCCCCACGTTCTTTCATAAAGCAGCACGTTATTTTCACAGGTTCATGAAACATTCAGACAGCCTAAACATCTTATTTTTTGCTGCCTCTCTGAAGTAGGTTTCTCTCTGAGCCATCACTGTCTCCTTTTTATTTATAACGTTCTGGTTCCATCTCTCTCTCTCTCTCTGTCCGTCTGTGTCTCTTTCTCCTCCCCTTTTATGTCTTCTTTTCTCCCTTTTCATTCTGAGTGGTGCAGGCACTTGGTATATGACTTTCTCTTTGAATTACGTATGAGAATTGAGGACAGCTCGCATCTACAGGTGGGATGGGGAGTAACTGAGTACATGGTGAGGTCTTTTCTTTGTGGAGGACTGCAGACAGAAAAACGAGTAGAAATACCTCACTTAAAGAAATACCTTGTGATGTGGACTGGTTTATTAATATAAAATGTACATTTTTAAAGCGCAGCACACTTAGTAAATGAGTTTGCTGTCGCAGTTTCTCCAACACGTGAGCTGACACCAAAACATGCCTTAGAAGGTGACTTGAGATAATAAAGAGCATAAAATCTGCTACTTCATTTGAAAGCATTTCCTCTAGTAGCCTGGGGAAAGCTCCCAGTATATACATTGCATTTTGGAAAGTGTTGCCAGGGAGCAGGTGAAGCAAAACTGAATGCTATGGCCCAGGAGCCAGGGGAGCCCCACAAGGGACGGCCGCCAGCAGGGCCCGCAAAAGACTGCTAATTTTATTTAGGCTCCAGGGACCTAAAGATGTGCTCACCGTGCGACAGGGGCCCCTCCTTTGGATCTAGTCTTCACCCTTTCTGTGTAGCTCGGGGCTGGGTACTGCTGATTCCACCTGGGGAGTGGGCTATAACTTGCTGGCATCAATTTGTGTGGGATGGGGTGGGGTCTTCAGAGTCTATAGTTTCCTCTGAGGACCAAGAACAAAGCAGTTTGGTTGCAAGTTTTTGAAAGGTCTAATTGTTTAAAGCCAGAGAGAATTCCTAGCAGAAAAAAAGGAGGGGGGAGAATATACATATTTTGAGCAGAATTTTATAAAATATTTCTTTGGTTCATGGCTGTCCAAAGAGCTTCTTCCTAAGATTCTAGAAGAACAGAGGCATGAGTGAAGAACTGCCCGCCCTATGCCTTACCACAACGGTTCCCTCCCAGATCTCCTCCTGATCATCAACCCCGTGTGTCAGGTCTCAGCTGTTGCTCAGGGAAGCCACCCCTTCTGGTCTCTTATCGCTTCGGACTATGCCTGGAAACCAGGAGGAGAGGGCAGGTGGTCAGGTTTGTCTTTTTTTGGCCCTTCAAGAAAATAGTCCTGCTTGCAGGGGAGGAACTGCCTGGGGCACACTCGCTCCCAGCTGGCCCCTGCACAGCTTCATCACATTCCTTTTGGAGGGCCAAGTGGAAATGTAACAGAAGTCTTCTGTATGGAAGAGAAGAGAATTCTGTGTGCCTCTATTTCTCCGAGGCGTCTTGTCTGACACCAAAATTCTTCCACCAAATCAAACAAGCCAGAAGTCAGCCAGGCCCCCCGCTCCCGCACAGGGCTGCCTGTCCATTACAACTACGATGTACCAGTAGTGCCCTGCACAAACCTAGGGACCGTTCAGAGCTCTGTGTGCGAATAGGTGGAGAGCTGCCGCCCTGCTTATTACTGTCTCCTTGTCTGTGACACCAAATGAAACAGAGGGATGGTGGTGACAAGAAGTGTGGTCCTCCAGAGTCTAGGTACTTCCCCTGCATCCCTGAAATTTGCGCCCTGTCTCAGGATAGTTTCCTTTTAGGTAGGGATAATGAGAACACAGAGAGGCACATTGTTCTCTGCAATGAAGGCTCTTTTTATGTAAAAATGTGAAACTCTGTTGAAGCCAAAGAACATAAAGTTTACTTGTATTAAAAAACTGGATACAACTTGGAGAAAGATTTAAAGAGGTATGAATACCTAGGTACATTTAGGAGTAATTTCTCACTAAACTTTAATAGCTCAAGATCCTTCCTGAATCCAAATGAGATGCTTCACTATAGGATCCAAAAGAAAATAACTCCTAATTTTCCTGGAACTTCTCTTTTAAGGGCTGGGTGCAGGGCAGTGCTCCAGGGTGTGTACATAAAAGCTTCTGGGCCACTTGAAATCAAAGCTTCTGCTGATGATTTCTCCCCCACCCCTATCCCTCTTTCTTTTGGCAATAGCAAGAAGGGCTTTTTAACCTTCTGTTTTCAGCAAGAGGTGTTAAGATGAATTTTTAATACTTCAGTGAGATCGCCGCACATACCACGGTTTCCCTACTTTTCTCGTCACCTTGAGATGCAAGAAGCAAAAGGAAACTCAGAATGATGCTTCAAGCTGGGTCTGCACACAGGTTCCTGTTGGGTTCCACCCTCTCCTGACTCACTCTCCCATCCTTTCTTTTCCCTGGAGATCTACTCTGAATCTTCATTCAGTTCGTCTCCTTATTAACCGGCACTGGCTTCCCTGAGATTGTGTGTTGTGGCCGTTCCTTCTTGTAAGAACCACCCTTCACCCCTGGGACACACACATTTAGATGCACATTTAAATGGAATGTAACTTCTGGACAGAGCTGTGAGTTAATTACCTTACTTGAGACCTCAAGCCCATTAAGGGTGCAAGGAGCCGATCTGGCACTCGCCTGAGATATAGCGGGAGGCTGTGTGCAGGGGATGTAAGGTGTGAGGCCAGGTTCTGACTTCCAGGGCGGTGGGACTGACTGCAATATGCCGGAGGGGAGAGCATGTAGACTTCCCAACCCTGTGTCCTGGGTCAAGCTTGTGAAGCCTAGCTTGCTCAGCTGAGAAGAGGGGCGAAGTGATACACGTAAAGGAACTGGTGCACAGTAGGCTTGCAACAGCTGGTGGTGAGCACAGACCTTCCCTGGTGCCATCCGCATGTTGGAGGAATGAGCAAATGTCAGAGTTAAGGAAGTGGATTCTGCACTGTGTCCTTTTGCCACAAGGAGATGATGCTGTTTTAAAATGGTTCCAGATAAAGTCGCAGGTGCTAGGACAGAAACAAGTCTTAGCATTCCTGTATAGGTGAGGATATCCTTACGTGCTCAGGGGGCTGATGAGGGTCCCCAGGAGGAACCTGGCAGCTCATGTTCTCAGGAACACTTATGGCCAGGCAGAAAGACACGAGTGAGGGTCTGTCTGTGGGGCTGTGGTCCCAGCGGTCACCCTGTTCATGGCCTCCAGAGGGTGAAGGGGCTTCTGGCCTCTTGAGGTGTCCCCCACTGATGCGCCATCACCCCCTCCCCATGCCTCCACTCCCGGTTGAATGTCAAGGGACACAGAAGGAGGGGGAAGTGCTGGGTGCTTTACTTTCACAGGAGTGGCTTTGGATTCTAAGAGATGGGGGCCCTAGCTCAATGTCAGCTGGATTCTCCACGAGGAGGAAGAAAAGAAGAATCGTGACCTCCTCCCCTTCCCGGACGTCTCTGAATCTGAAGATCGCCACTATGGCACTTAACGCTCAGACTGAAGGATTCTATCCCACCTCTGCATTCAGCAAGGAGATGTTTTTGATTCCCAGGACCCAGAGTGTGACAAACCGAAACTCAGTTTTGCAAAACCCATTAGAAATAAACATAAAGTGTACATGCCTTTCTGGAATATTGACTCTCCCTCATTGAAGGGACCACTGTGATGCCATCAGGCACAGCTGGGGCCCCCACTGCAGGGACTGGTGAGGTGGAACCAGGGCCTAAGGGCCTTCTTACCCAGGCTCCTCGTCGATGGGGGTGGGGGCTGTGATTCACCAACTTCCCTCATGTGTCCCCCAAGCTACTCATCGTGGGACTGATAGTGCCTGCAGCATACCTCTTAGGAGTGCTATCCACGGGTACATTAGTCAAGTATTTTGAAATGTTCACAGAAAAGAGAGGTGCTGGAGGAATTTAAGGTGAGAATTATTGTTTTGGGTTGGTGTAATATTATAATCAACACTCCCAAACAGCCAGCGCCTATCAAGTATCATCATTCCAGAAGTCTGTTCGCTACGTTGCCAGCTGTGAACCTTTAACTGCTGACCAAAGGGAAGGAGATAGAGAAGCCGGAGGATGGCCTTTGTTTGGTGAGGGGCTCCATTTCCTTGTCCTAACCTCGGAAGCCCTGAGGTTGGTGTCTGGGACAACAGGATGAAAGGCAGCTTACCAGCATGTCTTTTTTTTGTTTTTGTTTTTTTCCCCTCACAGACTGATCTCTCCTAGAACAGTTGAAAAGAATGCACACAGAATCTACATTCTTTTGACCCTTCCAACATCCGCTGGCCAAGACTGGGATCGCTCCCTAAGGTTGCCTTTGTTTTCGAAAATACGTGTCCAGCTGTATCGGTTCACTGACAATATTGCAGTGATTAGCGCTGGCTGTCCTGACTTGTCTGTGCTTAAGCTTGTAAAACGAATGGTGCATGGGTGCTTTCCCCCACGTAGATGGAAATCCCATTTCAGAAGTAGAACTGTCTGGACAGAACAGATGGGCAAAACCAAAACCAGGTCATCGATATCAGTGCTGACATGTTAAAAGTGCAGCGCGCAGTCCTGCCCTCCCCACACCATTCTTTCCTCGTCAGAAGTCACCACGGAGACTGAGGGAGCGCTAAACCACCTGCCCCCTGCCCATCATGGACACAATCGTATGTTTTGCTCAGATCCTAAGAAGGAAAACCCACAAGACCAGACTTGGAAAATTTCGGGCCCCAAGGATAATTTTTCAGAAAGTAATGAACGCTAGAAAATGAGGGCTATAAAGGAAGTCTTTAGGTAATAATCATAACTATAATGTTCACCACTTTGAAATGCATTAATATAGACTAAAATTACAGAAAATATGAAGTCTGCTGGAGGGGGAAGGAGGCCTGCTTTGGAGCCTGAGGCCAACCTCGTGTGTGCCCGTGGCTTACCCCCCTCCCCCATCTCTTACAGAGAGGTCCCTGTGCTCTCAGCTGGGACCAGTCACACACACAATGAAGGTTGGATGGAGGATAGTATTTCCTCCCCAGTGGGTTCCTTTCAGGGCTGTGCTGTTTTTCAGAAGGCAGGGGAATGCCAAGACTCCCCCGGGGTCTGGCCCACTTCATAGGAGTCAGGCTGCTTGAGAGCTGGGCTCTGTGAGGCCAGTGTGTAGACGCTGGCTCAGGAGGGCGTAGCCCAGGGTACCCCATGCACACTGTGCCTACTGCCGCCTCCCCTCCAAGCTGCAGTGAAGACTCCTCTTCAGTACCCTGGGGTTAGGAGCAGACACAGGGCACATGGCCGTGCTCCACCCCTCTGTCTCCCTCCCCGACCCCACCAGCCTCTTTCTCCTGCTCCCCCTCCCCCAGTCCCCGCCTTCACCTTCAAAGCCAGCAGACTGCTCCAGCGGGATGCAGGCGAGGGGCTGGCAATGGCAGGTCAAGCAGCGCTGAGCTCAGAGCAGCCGGGAGGAAAGATTTACGGTTCCTCCCTGCCCTGCTGGATGGACAATTAAAGCCTTGCACGGCTGGAGGAGAGCGGGTCGTTAAGAGTCAGGACGGTCAGAATAAATCAGTCACCTCCACTTAGACGGCTGAGCTAGGCTGCTTCCTGGGGCCTATAGGGCAGGAGTCCCTTGGGTGTGGGTTTGAAGGCTCTGCAATGGACGATTAAAGGATCTGACGTGCTCTGGGCTCCATCTGAGACCGGACCTGAAGACCCCAGTGTCTCCTCACAGATGGGGGATGTGCTGCAGGGTCTTCCGCGCAAGTTCTGAGTAACGCATTTGTGTTTTGTCTCTTGAGCAGCTGGTGGGCGAAAGAGCCACAAACTGGAATGTTTGTGGGTCAGAATAGTGGACCCCAACCTGGCAGTAGAGTGTGCGTGTCCATGGATATGTGTGCGTGTGTGTGCACAGGTGTGAGTGTTGGCATGTGTGTGCACGGTGTGTGTGTGTGTGCACACATAGATGTTGTGTGTTCTCACCTCCTGGACACCTGCAGGCTGCACTTGTGTCTCTAAACCCACACAGCCCGCTGCCAGACTGCCTGGGGCGGGTGTCTGAGCAACGGCCAAGCCCAGCCATCGTCCCTCTTCATTTGTTCTGTGTCTGACTTCAGTGCCTTGGAGACTCTGGCAGTTTCCTCAAGGAAACTTTGTCTTTGTGGAAATAAGATGCCAAGCATTCCTCGGCCCTCCTACCGGCTAATTGATGATGTGATCCCGCGTGGGAGCCTTGTCATTCCTGGAAACGCTCTTTATTTCCTGCGTTTCCCCACCTCCTTCCCCGCCCCTCCTGCCTCCCCACTGGGGTCGGCTTTCCACGATGGTGGTGGAGCCACTCCACATGAGCCGCAGGCTGCGGCGTTAGCGGTATTCAGCCAGCCAGCACGCCAGGCCTTTCATTAACTCGGATACTACAATTATGTGCGCCGAAAGGCTGAAAGGGCCATTTAGGATTTTTCTGCTTAAAAAAAAAATATATTCCTTTTTTCACAGCCATCTGCCCAGCCCTCTGGGGCCACAGCTGTGACACGGAACGGTGCGTGGCCTTCAAGCACTCCTCGGTGCTCCTGACCCCGACCCTAATCCATCCATTGGCACAGTGGGCAGCAGGGTGGGCGGGGCCCCACCATTGTTCTGCCCGGAGGTGCTTTGCAGACTATTGGTACTGCAGGCCTGGAGGAGTGTGCTTCCTGCTGCGGTGACTTAACTTTTGGCACAGCCAGGGCCACTGAACCGATGGCCGTGTGCATGGCGGGTGTGCCCTGTTGACACGTGAGCATGTCCCTCAGCATGGAGAGGCTGCTCCTGCTGCCTTCGTGGAGAAAGGTCAGTGTCAGGGCTGTGGCTCCCATTTGCTCCCACAGAGGCCACTCGGGCATTTTTGTGGGAGAACGTAGTTTACATGGCTTGTGCTGGCCCCTTGTGTATGCACGTGTGTGAGTGTGTGTGCAACTCTGCCTGTGATTTGCCTCTGATTTTGGAGGAGATTGCCTGACTCTCCCCAGATTGGGTGAGTGGTGTTGTGGGACCTGGTTGGGATCCCCAGGGGTCTGGTTTGACAATCTCTGGACTCCTAGGGAGGAGGAGGCATGGAGATGTGTGGGAGGTGCACTGGCTCCAGGTTACCCCACAGAGAACAGCCACCCAGAGCAGAAACTGGACTTGTGACGGTGGTGCTTGGACAAGACGTGCCTCCCCCTTGGAAGGTAATTGCAAGTCTGGAGACAGCCACTGCCTCGGATGCAGTACCCAAAAAACTCATAAAAGTGTTATTCAGGGACCTTGTTATCTTAAAAAAGAAGGAAAGAACCCAAGCACCAAATAACAACCAGCAACTCACAAACTTATTTTTTTAAACTTCCCTGAAGTTGCCATGGTTACCCGCATGCGTGGTTCCTGGCTCTCTTGCTCTAAGTGGAGCGGCTCAGAGCAGGCATTAAACCCTTGGTGCGGGGCTTCCACGGTGTGTCCGCCCATCTGAGGAGCCCGTTTGTGCTCTGGCATGGAGGGAAAGAGTGAGGCTACAGTAGAGATTTTGCAGGACCATAGTGCATGATATTCTAATGTAGCGCTACTGAGACTCTGGAGACAGAATTTGTCTCCCACGCTAAAATAATTATAGCCGGGAGAACAGAGAAGACATCATTCCAGGCCCTTAACGGTGAGGAGTGTGTGTGTGTGTGTGTGTATGTGTGTGTGCATGCGTGCACGCGCATGCCTTATTCCCTGGTTCTTCAAGGAGCACTTGTATGTATCCGGCTGTACATGTAAGGGCAGCCACGACCTGCCACGTCCCTACACCTGTCGGCTGTATAGCGTGTATCCAGACCATGCTATGGGATATAAATTTCTGCAGGAGGCTTTGGGGGAGAAGGATGCCAGACCAAGATTCCTTCCAGCCAGACTTCTCTCTACTCAGAGAGCAGAGCCCACAGAATGAGTCGAGGCACATTCAGCTGTCTATGGGCTCTCAAGGGGCCCCCTGGGTACCCACAGTCCAAGCTCAGCCTTTGTAGCTGGAACATTAGCTAAAAAAAGAGGAGACCAGGTGGTTGGCCAACTGCCTTGTTACCACCTGCCCTAGAGTCTGACTGCTTTTCTCCCGTGGGCATCTGGCCTCAGGGCTCCAGTGACCTGTAGGGTGTCTCCTCCATGCTGATTGCAAGGTGAAGCTGTTCTCTTTTGACAGACAGTGGGGTGCTGAGGCCAGGGGTGGCCTGGATTTCTCCTATAGGATCTTAGGAATGGTTGGCCAGTGGGTAGATGGTGAAGACAAATGGGGACATTCTAGATTCTTTCACAAGCATGGGACAGGGCATATCTAAGGCTGGTGGGCAACTGGAACTTAACTTGTGCTCCTACACAAAGGACAGGAGAAGCCATCTTCAGAGGCCCCTTCTCGTGGCTCCCTCTGGGCCTGACAGCACCCTCTATTTCGCAGCACTTTCTGGGAGCGGTAATTAGCACTCATAAGGAAGAATGAAAAGTGATAGATCCTGGTAGGTGTTTGCACATCTGTCTGCTGTGTCAGATTGGAAAGGCTTTGATGGCAGGGACCCTGTTTTCCCCAAAGCTTGTGGATGCCTCTCTACTCGCAGTATGTTCTTAGTCACTGTTTGTGGGGGTTTTGACAGCTGGCTGGTGGAGGTGTGGAAGCGGGCCTAGTATCCTGTTGCCCTCCATCCACTGGGTCAGCTGGGCCAGCAGCTGAGGGGCCTGAGGGGTTTCTGTGCCTTGGTTCTGTCACTGGAAGGCCTGCCGAGTCCTGGTGGTGGGAGGGTTTGCAGGAGGCCTGGTCCTCCTCCTGGGTGTGTTGTGGGTCTACTCTGTGTCCAGGGGCCTGGAGCTGGGCTGCTGCCAGAGGGGCCATGGGCCCACTGGTCTGTAGGAAAGCCTTGTGGTTTCTGGCTTGGAGAAGAAGTGGTCTCAGCTTCAGCCCTGGGGGTGGCAGAAGTGAGGCGATGCCCCATGGGCTTGGTTGGGCTGTGCATCCAGCCACACCAGCTTCCTCCCCTTCAGCCTGGAAGTGAAGGGACTTGCACTGTGTGCCGCTGTTTTCCCAGAACCAAGGTCAACTGCCAAAGAGAGCAGAATGCCTCCAAAAGTGGGTGGGGAGACCTCAGATGTGTCTCTCAGTCCCATTCTTTGCTGGGCTTGGAGTGAGAAGTAGATGAAAGGGAAAGAACATTCCTAGGAAGATGCTGGAGTCTTCTAGAAGATGCCAGACTATTCTGGAAGAGAGCCTGAGACTCCTTAGGTGCATGACCCTGGGTTGGCTGCATCCTGTAGAGTGCAATGTAGCCCGTCTACTGGGGAGTCATCTCGTGATTATTGATGCTAATGGAAAACAGAAGTGAAATGGATAATTCAAGATGGCAGATGAATCAATATTATTTATATTTAGCTTGTGAATGTGCTGCATATTTCTCCACTGGCAGATTGGCCTTCACAATCATATTTTGCAGAATCCAAGAATCTGCTGTCGTCGGGCCAAGGGCTGCCACCTTGCTCTCCTTCCAGGAGAGTTGTTGGAACACACGCACTCGATCCCCTCGTGACTTGGCCACCAGCACAGAGGGAAGCGCCAGACCATCCTTACTAACACCTGCCCTTTCCCCATCTCTCAAAGGTCTCCTACTGCTGACAAACCTCCTGTAGCGGGGACTGTGTAAAAAACGATTAGAAAGAATGGTTTATTCAAACAGTGAGTTTTATGCAGCTGTTTTAGATGATGTGGAAAGAAAGCCACAGTGCAGTGTAACTGGAAACGGAAGTCGGCAGAACAATCTGTGTCCTTTAATATGGAAACAAATACATATACTGTCTTGTATTCTCAAGACACAGTAGGTGCTCAGCGTGCACTTGCTGGAGGCTCAGTTAGGGGCATGGGCCCCAGTGCGGGTGGATGGGCCTGCTCGAGGGGCCCACATCTCCCATCTTCAGTGGAAGATGCCAGTCTCTTCTCTCCCCTGCCATCAGCATCTCAATCTATGCACCAGTGCTCTTTGGCACCAAAGTTTAAAAAAATGACCTTTGATTTCTAAGGTGCCTTACTTTAGACCTTGTATCGATTGACAATTTTATATTGAACAATTGGCTGAGCTCACACTGTCCTCCCAGAAGAACACCGTGAAGTCACACAGACTCAGGGTAGGACCAGGGACTTGGGGCGGGGAGGCTTGCTGGCTGTGCAGGGTGCATGCTCAGGGGCTAGGTGGCTGCAGGCCTGGGGGGCTCTGTGTGTGCCTCTGCTTGTCCAGGGTCCTGCGGTGCCTGCTTTAAATACCCAACCAGAATCAAGGCTCTCGAGTTGACTTGTAGGGGGAGAAGAAAAACAGGACATGGAGAGGGGCTGATTGATGGTGAGGAAAAGATGCTTCCAGAGAATGTCTCAAGATCTGGAGGCAACGATCTAGTTCCTCCTGTCTTTCCCGTGGTCTGAGAGCTTCTGGAGGGTGCTGTCCCATAGCTTTTTTGGCAGAACCGTCTAGAATGAAGGCTTGTTCCTGACTCACATCCTCAATCCCAGAAAGCTCCTGCAGGTTTTAAGGAGCATCTCGCACCAACTCAGCCCTTAGCTCTTGGATTCTTCTACTTCCAGCAACAAGAGTAGAGGAAAGGGCCACAGCCTCTCACCTCCCTGGCACATAGCAGATGTTTAATAAACACTTAAAGTACGTGTGGGGGAGGACTGTCCTTCTGCCCTGAGAATGCAGACTGACAGCTTCCTTTTCCTCAGTAACATCTCTCCCTCTATATCCCCATAAACCTTAAAACAACTAACTCAGGAAGAGGGAAGAAGCAGGGAGGGAGAGGGTAGGACTGATGGATTCCCCAGGTATCCAGATCCAGTGAGCCTCTTCCGCAAGCGGTTTTTGGTTTCTGTCCTAGAGCCCGCTGGTCCCCTTCTTCTATTTCCTCTGCTGGCCCTCAGGACTGGAGTAGGCTGGCAGGAGAACACGTGCTGGGCCGGAGCTGGTGACCTTCTGTCCAGAGCTGGGACCTGAGCTTGTGCCTGGCGTAGCCATCAGGTTCTGTTGCTCCCGCTTCTCTCTCTAGTCATTTTAAAAACCAAGACAGTAAAAGAAAACTAACATTGGAAGGAGACACGATCATATCACAGAGTTATCTAACGCTATCAGGCCACTCTGGTGCCCAGAAATTAGATTATTTTAGAATTCCATCAAATTAAGGGAGGATTCTTCTCTCTGGTTCCCGTCTCCCTGCCCCTTCCTCTCGGTGTCCCTCTCTCCTCTTGCCCATCCCTCCCTGCCGATGAAAGATTTTCTGGCGGTGTCAAGGCAATGTGACCTGGTTCTGTAATAAAGAGGAGGCTTATTAGAATTAAGGCCTAACAGCGTTAAAAAAGCAATCTTTGCAAGATTGAGGCCACGGGGGAATTGTAAATTCTCAGCAAAGACCTCATTTAAGGATTGGAATAAAAACTTGACACGCATGTGCGGGTGTGCACACATGAAGGGGTCCTCGCTAAACAAAAGAGGCTTAGTTAAAAGAAAAAAGGGCAAAGGGGAGCGGGAAGGCTTGGGGCAGAGGGGTAGGAGGGTGGTGTCCCTGCACCTGGCCCCAGGCGGTGGCCTCCTGGGTTGTATTGCCGGCCAGGGGAGGGCTGTCCTTCTGTGGAAGTCTCTGCACCCAGACCTCTCCTGGAGCAGCTGCCCCCCTGCCTCTGTCACCTGAGGACGGCGTCAGGCAAACGGAGCTGTGTGCCACCCTAGCCCTGGGTGTCAGGGGCTGTCATTCTAGATTGAGTGGCTGGGGTCACTCCTCTCACTGCCAGTCATGTTTCTTATCTGGCTGTTGCTGTGGTTTAGGGTCTGCCAGGGCAGGGCTGTGGATGGTGGCAACCTGTGTCTGGCCCCCTCTGGGCAGGGAAGAGGTGAGTGGCAGAGATTTAAGCCTAAGGTGATGCTGTCAGTGGAGGAGACAGTCTGAATACACTGAGTTTGCAGGTTCACTTACCTATCATCTTAGTCCTGTTCAGGGTTGCTCTAACAGAACAGCACAGATCAGGTGACCTATGAACCACACTCACGTGTTTCAGTTCTGGAGACTGGAGTCCGAGATCAAGGCATTGGCAGATCCAGTGTCTGGTGGGGACCCGCTTCCTGGTTCATCGCCGGCACCTTCTGGCTCAGTCCACACAGGTGGGAAGGGGTGAGGGAGCTCCCTGGGATTTCTTCTGTAAGGACACTAATTCCCTCATCACTAATCACCTCCCAGAGGCCCCACCTCCTAATACCAACACATTGGGGGTTAGGATTTAACATGTGAATCTGGAGGAGACACAAAATACCTGTCAGAGGTCACTTCTTGCAGTAATCAGTCTCATGAAGTTTTACTTGAAAAGCTGGCCTTCAAGAGACAGGCTGGGGGGGCGTGGAGGTGGGGACACATGCTCCCGCGAAACAGACTATTGCCTTGCTTCTGCTTGGGACTGCTGCGGGAGAGTGCGTCCCTCGGAGGCCTCTGGGCTCACCCCCATTGGGCAGCTGTGGCCATAGCCTGCATGTTGGCAGCTCCTGCTCTGGGCATCTGCACTTCTCTGCCCTGCTCTTTCAGGAGGATGGGGTGGGACATGGGGCTTCTGTGGGGACTGTGCTGCTTTATTGCTTTGGGCTGTGCATGGCACACAGGAGGTGTGCAGTGAGGATTTGTGCGCTGATGAGTCTGGACCTGGTGCCCTTGCCTTTCAAGGCAGTGGACCATGGCTGGGGGGCCCTTGCTTTTGGTGCCAGGATTGGTCATAGGAAGGTGTCCCCCCACTCCCAGGAATTCCATAAGTGCAAAGTGGTTGTGCCCAATATTCTGAGTTACAAATAAAAGGCAGCCCCTGGGGAAGGTGAGCTCCGTCCAGCCTTGACTCATGAAACATTAGCCAGAGGCTACCTGGCCCGGGATGGACACATTGCAATGGATGCCAGCCCCTGGGATCCCGGGGGCAGGTGCTCAGGGGTCTCTCTTGATGCACCTCTCCTGGAGGGACTCCTCAGTCCGGGATCCGTGTCCCAGGACAGCAAGATGCGGAAGGGGGTACAGCCAGGTCTGTGCTGAAAAACACACCAGAAGTTTGAGGACAGGGGACAGCTCCCTCCTTTCAGGGCCCAGCCTTGCCCTCAGAAGTCATTAGAGGCTTGTTCTGTGCTTTGGGAAGTGGGACCGCTGGGATCTCTGGCAAGTCAGCCTCAGTCTCGAGCCTCTCTCTGCATAAGAGTTTCATTGAAGATTTCTCTGAGGTTTGGGCGGGGTCCACTCTAGTCTTCTTTCTTGACGTGGGTGACGGTGAGAAAGCTTCTCCCAGGGCTGCTCCCAGGAATTGAGGCAGAATCTCAAGAGGACAGATCTCTTTACCTGCTTCACTGACAGGGAGACATGGCCAAGATGACCTTTATTAGTATCCCTGACCTTCAACTTTCTTTCCGGGGCGGGGGAGCCATCTCTTTTCCCATGGTCCAGTTGAGATGGACTTCTTTAGACCACGTTTCTAGCCCCAAAGGGCCACCAAGGAAGGCAGTTTGTGTTTCAGGGCATTAAAAAATATCCGAGGGGGTTGGGAAGGAAATAATCGTCCCAAACTTGGCAACAAATAGACTGCAATTTTTGGAAGCTTATCTGTGTGAAGAATGAGTTTTCATCTCTGCAGGAATATTCATTTGCCTCTTAAACAAAGGGCAATTATATGCAATCCTTCTCTGCTTTTGTTGGCTTCCCAAGAAGGATCTGGAGTTGGTCCCTCCACCCCAGTTTCCACCCTCTTTGAACGATAGGTTGAGAAAGTTTCAAAATGACTGCTCATAGTTTACTGTCGTGATGTGTGTCTATCAACCACCCGGGCCTGGTCATCCGGGGTCCTTATCCTGGGCAATGACAGATCAGGACAGTAAATGAGGAGTTGGGAGACAGTTCAGAGTGGAGGAGAATTAGAAAGGAGGGGGCAGGTTGGGGCCAGTTCAGTTCAGTCACTCAGTCGTGTCTGATTCTTTGCGACCTCATGGACTGCAGCACGCCAGGCCTCCCTGTCCATCACCAACTCCTGGATCTTGCTAAAACTCATGTCCATCGAGTCGGTGATGCCATCCAACCATCTCATCCTCTGTTGTGCCTTTCTCCTTCGAGAAGTGTTGGCGCAAAGGTGAGACAAATTGAGGTGAAGAGGAAGCAGCCCCAAATGCACGGATTTTCTCTCTGGGGGTCCCACAGCCTTAGGAGCTGCTGTACCCCCACCCTTCCAGGAAAGGCGTGAGGAGGGGAGGCGAGGGGAGGGGAAGGGAGGGAGCCCAAGGCTTCTCTTTGTCCTCCTCCTTCTCTTTTCTTTTCTTTTTTAATCCCAGGGCTTCTTTCTCCAGAAGCTGTCATTTTGTATAAACCTCTGACCGAGGCACATGCATTCTCACTGCCGAAATCTCCATATCAAACACAGGCATCCACTGTGGAACTGACAGCACCCCCCCCACCCTGGCGGTGGGGCTTAGAGAGGCTGGAAGGACAAACGCCAGCCCCCACCCCCACTCTGTCCTCCATGCCTGTGCTTGGGTGATGCAGGATGGATTGAGCGAGGTGACCCAGTCTGTCCTGAGCACCTTCCTCAGGCCTCTTGGGTGAGATGAGGGGGCAATTCTTGTTCCTTTCCGCCATCTCTGATAGGTGTGCGAAGCCCACCTGCCCTCCCAGGGGGCACACAGGAGCCTGAGGGCAAGAGGGGAGAATTGTGTCCCCCCCAAAAGATATGCTGAAGTCATAAACACCAGTACCTGGTGCAGCCTAAAGAGGCACCAAGCTGCCCTTGGAAAGGCTTCAGTCCTAGCGGCATGATGAAGCCCAGGAGGTCTTGCAGTGAGGGTGGGACCTGGGCCACGTTAAAGCAAAAAGCATTTGTTTATGAACATTATAGTGGGCTCAAGCGCCAGATCTGGATTCACCCCTGCCATCCCCAACACTGGAAACTCCTACTCATGCTTTAAGACCCAATTCAAATGTCCCCTTCTCCCATGAAGTGGGGCTTCCCTGGTGGCTCAAATGGTACGACCCAGGTTCTATCCATAGTCAGGAAGATCCCCCAGAGAAGGGAATGGCAACCCACTCCAGTATTCTTACCTGGAGAATTTCATGGACAGAGGAGCCTAACAGGCTACAGTCCATGTGATTGCAAAGAGTCAGACATGACTGAGTGACTAACACACACACACACACACCCATGAAGTGGTCCTGCCCTGATTGCTGCAGTGGCTTCTTTATCTGTTCTCCTGCAGCCCCTCCCCTGCCTCCAAGTGGGACCTGGACTGGGGCGGCTCGTATAATTTTCTGGAGACGTACCCTATTCCTCTGGGTGCCCAGCCCCTTCCTCTGGGTGCCCAGCCCCTTCCTATGGCTGCATTTCCCAAGGTGTGGCTCCTGGATCACACTGTGTTTCTTGAAAAAGGCAGGTTCCCAGGCCAGATTCCACCCTCGGCCAGCATAGTCAGTAGAAACCAGCTCCCTGCAAGGTCCTGAAGGATGCCATGTATTGAGACTGGAGGGTGGGGTTAGGTGGCATCCAGGTGGGCTTCTGAGGTGCTTGTGGGAGAGGCTTTCAAGCTGGGCCTCTGTTTGGCTGGGTGGCTTCTGCAGTCCTGGGCTGCAGGATCTTACTGGACAGCCCCACAGGTTGGTAAGTGAGGCTGGTGTTCTGGTGGTCATGACTTCATGGTTACTTTGCTCCCCTTCTCCACTCCCTACTCCTGAGCAGAAGGGTTGCCCCATTATTGTGGTCAGAGGGCTCTACGTTATGATTAAAATAGCAGAACCCCTGCAGGTCCATCTTACAGAGAACTACAAGGTGGAGGTTTGGGGACCGGTCTGGTCCTGCACCCCTCACAAGAATGATATGAGGGTCACACATGACAGAGCGTGTGGAGGGGTGCTGGCTGTACAGTGACCCACGATGTCCCCGTGTTCCCCTCTCCCCACATTGTCTCTTTGTTTTGTTGACTGGAGGGGTCTTGCAGAGCTGGTGCACCAAAGGGTGGGTGTTCAGGGCCTCTATTGTTCATCTCTCTGCCTTGAACACACCTGCCACATAATTTTTGGGGCTGGCCAGTTGTTTAGTTAATTTCAAATGGCCTTGCCAGGACCAGTTTTCTCCATCTGCAGCAGCAAAAGGAAAAAAAAATATTTTAAACCTCCAGCATGGAATTTTCCCAGTTATTTTAAATAAGTTTCATTTATTTGTGCTTGGCATTCAGATAAGAATTACCAGCCTCGCACAGATGCAAATTCAGAGTCATAAAAGGAATATTGACAGCAATTGCAACCACGTCACCATCTCTCTTGCGATCAAATAAATGCCCTGGCTGCCGTCAGAGGAAAATGTAGCATTTGAAAAGCTGCAAGAGAACACACTCTCCAACAAACAAAACAAGTCTCTCTGGAGAAACGCAGGAAAGGATGCTTCTGAGAACTCTGCAGGGACATTCCAAACAGCTCCTTACACTTCTGATTGAAAATATATTAAAAGAAAAATTTAAACCAAAGACTCACCAAGTAAATCAATTATAAACCCTGCTAGACTGAATTTAGCTGTGTGTCTCTGTTGGATTCTATCTAATACTGAAAAGCAGAATGAAATTGTGGAGCATCTTCCTTCCTTTAGGGGAAGAGTATCAGTTAGCTTCAGCTGTGTAACAAATGAGCCCCCTAACTCAGAAACTTGAAACAATAGTTATTTCTTCTTGCTCATGAGTCTGTAGATCAGCTGGTTACCTATGTTAATCTGGTCCATGCCTGACTGTTCTTGGCTGGGCTCTCTAGTGGATTTGTGGCCATTTGGTGGAAGGGCTGGAGATTTACAGCACTTGAGGACTGGTTCCTGCTTCACACAGCTTTCCATCCTCCAGAGAGGTAGCTCAGGCTGGGTTCCAAGGCCGGAAATGGAAGTGAGCAAGGCCTGTTGAGAACCAGGCATGGAGCTGGCCCACCACCATTCGCATGGCCTCTTTTGTCCTATGTGTCTGGAGGCTAGCCCTGATTCCAGGGGCGAAGACATAGACTCCACTTGTTTGTGGGAGGAGCCTTAATGTCCCGTTGCAAAGGGAGTGTCTACATGAGGCAGGAATGATCGGGGGTTTTTGAAATCAGTTTTCCCAGAGTGGAAGTGTTGTCACTGGGAGATACTCCAGTCTTGAAGGGATGGCCTAGGCAATGGACAGGCTGGTCAGTGGGCACTTGAGTTTGGTTGGGAGTGGGTCAGTACTGCCAAGATGCGTGGAGACTTAGTCAGTGGGGGGTCATGTCCAAGTTCAACCGCCCGTCCAGTCCAAGCTCCCTTCTCAGCCCTCCCCCGAGCCTGTACTAACATCAGCTCTCCTTTCTCGGAGCTTGTTGTGCTTACTTGTTCATAACGTGTTCACCTCCTGGGCTTATTCTCTCTGCTGGCCCTTTGCTGGTGGTTCCTGGTGCCTTGATCCTCTCTTTCTGCTCTCCCTGGGCTGGGGATCTCCCTGAGCTGGGCCTTCAGCTGCCACCCAAGTCCTGATTCTCCTGCCTGAACCCCCATCCTCCCGGGGCCTGTTCAGGCATCCTCTTCAGGCTTCACATGTCCAAATGTATAAGCCTTCCTCTGAGTCTGGCCCTCTCCATTTCAGCAGATGGCACCTCTGTCCCCCTCCACCACAAACCAGAAGCCTAGAATTCCTTCCAGCATCTTCACCTTTCTCTCCAGTCCTGCTCGTTTCTTTCCTTTGCCACAGAAGCCACCTTCTCTAGTCTTGACTGTGTCCGTCACCTCCCATCTGCTGGTCAGGCCGAGGCTGCAGAGTAGGGGAAGTAGATTGGGGAGTAGGGTGGCTAGAAAATCTTTGAAAAATGCAAATCAGATCATACTGATCCACTTCTTAGAGTGCTTTAATGGCTTTAATGTTCTCAGGATAAACACAAAAATCCTGAGGGGCTTTTAGCTGACTTCAGCAGCCACTGCTGGGACCATCCTACCTCCTGGCCTTTTAGTTCCTCACACAATCTGTGCTCCCTGGAGCCTCGGGACCTTTGCACAGGCTTTCCTTCTGCTCGGAGAGCTCAGTCTTCCTCTCCCCATTTACTTTGTCATTAATCTCAACCTTGTCATTAATCTCAATTAATCCCAACTCCCTTTACCTTGTCATTCATCCTATTAGCCTTCAGATCTCAGTCTGTTAGTCATTTCTGTAAGGAAGCCTTCCTTGACTGCTCCCCACATGAGGCTGCAGCTAGCTTTTCCTATTCCCCCAGCAGGTCTCCCTGACCACAGCTGCTGTGCAATCACTGCGGTGTGCTGACAGCCCTCTGCCTTTTGCAGGACCAGGAGCCATTTGGTCTGAGTCATCACAGTGTCTTCAGAATGGGCCATGGTGGCTGCTTCCGAAAAACCCAATAAATGGTTGAGATCAATGGATGAACATGTCAAAGATGACTACACACATCAGCCACTGGGTCCCAAAAACAATCCTGTGAAATTGGCATCTTTGGCTCTGCTTTACTGAGAAGAAACCAAGGCATAGGAGGCTATGGTCATAGGGAGAGGAAAAGGGGTCAGAGCCATGCTGCGTCAGGACAGAAGGTGTCCCCTCCCTGGAGCACCCAGTGCTTAGATGCTGTAGTTTTATTATTTGGTTTTTATGTTTTGGGCCTTAATCCCTGACAGGATCCCTTAGGAATGGAGTCTTGACTGTCCCCTGCCTTGCCCATGACAGCTTATCCCTGAGAAGCTCTGCCTGGGGGTAGGGTACAGCAGGCCATTCTGGGTACCAGTGGTCCACAGCTCTGGTTGAGGCAAGACTAAAGAATGACCACACCTCAGAAACCACATTTAGCCACATCCCAGGTGGCAGCATGCACTGGGGGCTGCTGATAACTCAGGTCCCTCCAGGAAATGCATGTGGAGCTGCATTTTACTGAGAAGAAAAAGATCTTGTTTGGTATTCCCAAGTCATTAGTGAAGGACAAAGGGAGGCATGGGGAGGTGGGAGGGAAGCACCCATGGGGAAGTGGGGGGAATGCCCACTTTTCCAAGGCCAGATACGCACACACACACCTGTGCATACACTCTCACAATGCACGCACACATGTGTGCACACACAATCCCAATGTGTGCACACACAGTGCACGCACACATACCCGTGCATGCACGTGCACTCACACATGCACATGTGTGTGTGCAGGGCACTAGCAGAGAGGTTACCTTGCCTCAGGGTTAGCATAATACATTAAAAGGTTCTCCAAAGTGGCCCGAGTTCCAAGGCAGCATCCGTGGAAGCCAAGCCAAGTCCCTTCTGGGTCCAGCTTCCCAGCTCCTTGGAACAGCAAGCAGTCTCCCTTGCCAGGTCCGGAGCAGGTGGCACCTGCTCCCCCAGGCTGTGTGGGCACAGGAACAGCCCTTCTCCCCTCCCTGTTGGGAAACCAGATGGAAATCCTATCCTATAGCTCATGTGGTGGGGAAAGCTTCTGTGACCTGGGGCTAGGGCAGGCCAGAGAGCATCTCTAAGATCCGTGTCCTGTAAAGGAGGCATTTTCTTACCTTGGTGCACATACAGAAATCGAACAGGTAAGCCCCTTAGTGACTCTCTAGTAGTCTCTCCTGCTTAATTCCACTTATTTTCTTTGTCCTGAGACTCATTAGTGTGTCTCATTAGCAGCTGGCCTTCCCTCCCCTTTATTGGGGTCAGCAAAACTGTGGATGAAGCAGGGACAGGGTGACCACGGGAAGAATGGTCAGATAAATCCAAGGTTGGGTGTAAGTCTTCCTCCTTGACTCTGGAAGCCCAGCAGCATCTAAGATGTCCTACTGCACTAACAGTTTACACTGGCCTTGGGTCAGTGCTGTTGAGACAGACTCGTTTTTGTTCACAAATATCTGGACTGGTGATAGAAATGATCAAGAATGGTCTTTGCTGTTAAAAGTGATGGTGACCCTGTGGCCTTTGTTATGTCAGCAGAACCTCCCCTCCCTGGGCTGACACGAGGCCCCTCCCCAAATCTCCCAGTCCAGTGGGGGTGCCAGCACCTCAGCCTTGCAGTTGAATTCAATGGGCACCTACTGAGCCATCGTTATCTGTGCCCAGAGGGGGTGGGCTATTAGAATGGTGTTAGGTTTGGTCTTTGGTCTATAGGAGTTGACTGGTTGGGGAATGAGCTTTTACATCTATGAAACAGGATGTGGTTCAGGGTGGACAGAGGGAGCCCTTGGCTGATGGATAGAGTTTGGGTCATCAAGGAATGGAGGAGAAGGTAGAGGAAGAGGAGGAGAGGGTGGGGCTGGGGCTGGGAATGAGCGGTAGAGGGAGCACCTGGCAAATTCCAGGACGAATAAGCAAAGATGTGGAGAGAGGACTGGATATGCAGGCCTGGAGGATCTCAGGAGATGAGGGCACAGTGTTGGCATGTTCTGAGAGCTAAGATCCAGAGGCTGCCCTTGAGACCCACAGTCCTGTGAACCCCGTCCCCCTTTTAGGATGAGCAGTGGCAGCGAATGGCCACCCAGTGCAATGCGTTCTGGAGGACTGCAGACCCCCATGCCACAGCTTGTGTACTTGGAGCAACCAAGTTCCACCATGTTTCCCAATGGCCATTCAGCTTCAAGGGCCTGCCCTCTGTAGCCGAGGCAGTCTGCTCCCTGGGGCCCCATTCTGCTGTTACTCAGAGAAGAACACCAGCCTGGAGCTCAGCCCTCCTCTTCACCTTCGTGTCCTTCACCCCCACGTGGTGGATCTTCCCCTTGGGTCAGCATCTGGGGCCCCTCCTGTTTTCCCAGCCCCTATACTGCCACTGGCCAGAGTGGATCCGAAGGTCAGGTGTTGTGGAAACAGTGTCCTCTTGCGGAAATCCAGGGAAAATGACATGTGGATGTCAAGTCCAGAAAAGGGGCAATGTTCTTGCTTCTGGGGAGCTTGAAGCAAATGGACTGATTCAATGCCCCCTCCCCTGCAGGCCTTCCCCAGAGGAGCGGTGGGCCGTCTGCCCGGGAGCTGGGCGTGCACCTCTGTGTGACGCTGCACGAGGGCAGGTGCCTGGGGCTGGGGACAGGCAGCCCTGACACGTCTGTGCTTTCACCACATGGTAGGACCAGATGAGGTCCCAAAGGGCCCTGGAAACAATTAGGCAAGGGCAGGATGGGATGCAGAGCAGGGCAAGAGGGAAGCGGAAGGATGAAGGCCTGTGCCATTAAGAAAGGGAGAGGAGACGTGAGGAGGTGCGTGGGAACAGCGTCCTGCATCAGACTCATGGGATTTCAAAGAGGACGGGGACATTTGGAGGCTGAAGGTCTGAAATGTGACCACCTCGCTCCTAGGCCACTGTTTTTTGGAGGAGGTAATAAACTGGGGAGTTTGCAGCTGGTGTAGCCGCAGCTGCATAGTCAGAGGTATTTGGTGATGGTGTGAGTCCCACTGTCAGTGGCTGGCAAAGGTTCTGAGCCAGGAGAATGGTGAAATTCTAGAATGATCACCGTTCGCTCAAAACCTCAAAATGCCAAGCAAACCCTACAGTAGCTACTTGTACCTCTGGGTTTCTAGAAGAAGCTGTGTATTGGTTTAAAATTTTATGCTGTTTTATTATTTTATTTTTAAAAGCCAGGCCAGGGAGTTCTTTTCCCATAGACGTTGTGAATTCAAATGACATCTCGCCAAACATCTCTGTTGAAGACTTAGAAAAGGTGCATCAACATGCAGTTTTCATGGTCCAGAGGGGGTTGCAGGAGGATGGCCAGCAAGCCCTAGCCTCCCCCCTATACTGCCAGGAAGGGGACAGTTCCGTGCGCTGTGCTTCCTACGCACGCGTGCTCACTCGCTCAGTCGTGACTCTTTTGTGACCCCACGGACTGTAGCCCACCAGGCTCTTCTGTCCATAGTATTTCCCAGGCAAGAATATTCGAGTGGGTTCCCATTTCCTCCTCCAGGGGATCCTCCCGATCCAGAGATCAAACCCATGTCTCCTGCATCCCCTGCGTTGGCAGATGGATTCTTTGCTACTGAGTCACCTGGGAGCCCAGCCCCCTCCACAGCCCCACCCTAACTGTGGCTGTACAGTTGAGGAAATGCAACTACCTGTCGCCCAAAGGTCCTTCAGCTATGGAAGCCAGCATCACCCTCAGCCTCTTCCTTGGTTCATGCTTTGCTCTGCACCTGCCATCTGCCTGCTTTGCATTCCTGATGAACCAGGAGTTATTTAAGGATAGGACTTGTGCCATGGTGCTCCCAGAGCTGTATGGTTACCAAGCTTCTGATTTCCCTAGACTTTGTGGTTGCCCCTGGCATCCTGAAAACCCCCCAGTAGGTGAGGGAGATAAGAAGGAAGCATACAAGTGGCCCTTTTGGTTGAAAAAGTTTCGGCCAGCCCCCTTACCCCTCCAACTGTCCACCTCCTGCCCATTGGCCAGCCAGCTCTTCGTCCTGGAAGGCAGAACATGCTGGGGCCAGGTGGAGGGGCAGCAGGATCCTGAGCTGAGCGGATGCTTATTTTTAGGAGCTTGCGGGCACTGCTGCCCATGCTGGGCCTCCGCAGCATTCTCTGCAGATCCATCCCTTGTGGCAGTGGTCCAGAGCCACCCTTTTGCCAGAGAACCTGGGCTGGCCACTGGTCAGAGCTTTGGCATGAAGGGTTCTGCAACCGGGTGCTGCTTTGATCTAGAGAGTATTGGATCCCCAGTCTCCCTGGTGCTGGTCTCCCCCTGTCCATCCCCAGCTCCTGCCTCCCCTTGTCTGGGTTTTCCAGGGAGGAAGTAGGTGGACCAGCTGCTCCAGGAGCCAGAGCCAATTCTGAAACTGGCAGAAATGAGAAGATGGGGATCTTAATTGGCAAGGCGTGTGCCCATTGCTTTTAACACTGGACTTCTGGAAACTGCCGTGTTTTATCAAGGGATCTCAGCACTAGAAACATAAGATTTTTTTTTAATGTAATATCATTAAAACAGTTTTAAATTGAGTTCGATATGTTTTTAACTCATCAGACTCACAGACATTTTTGGATGATGCTCCTTTTCCCTGTAGGGCACTTTCTTGTCCAGCTGAGTCCACTCGGATACGTGCAGACCTGCTGTCTTTCTTCTTCTTCGTGGTCATGCAGCTTCCACGCTGAAGGTGTCAATGTGCTCCATTTGTAGCACTAGGATCCTTTGGTGACCCTACACCCCAAAAGGTCCCATATGCATCTCACTCCCCTCCTTTCTGTTCTAGCCAGAATTATTGGAAAATCTAATTTTCAGGGAATATAAATCTCGGGAAATGGAAGACAGAAATTCTCTGCAGTAGCTCTCTCTGTCCTCCTCAAAGCCAATCTGATTTTTCCAGTTTTGAGTGAGAAGCTGTGATGGGGGTCTGATGTGGGACCTTTCCCATCAAACTGAACAGTGCGAGTGATGCTTCCCACTAACACGCTACTGGCATGCTGGGTTCTACAGGTTTGAGTTACCTGTGCCATCCTGATAAGGCCCGTGGGGCCTGGGTTGGAGCTTTCATGAACCCCGTTTTAATGACAGGGAGGTAGATGCTTAGATAGATCTCACCAGGAGCAGGTGAGAGGCGATTAGAAGTATCTGGGGCCAGAATGGTATGTATCTGTGTTGGTCAGTGTTCTCCTGAGAAACGGGACGGATTTGATAATTCTGTATATCTCCATCTCCACCCCATCTCTGACCCCATCCACATCTGCCTCCATATCTTCCCCATGCCTGTCTGTCTCTATATCACTATCTATGTCAACAAGTTTACATTAAGGAATTTGCTCACTTGATTATGGGGCCTGGCAAGTCCAAAATTCCTAAGCAGCCTGGCAGGCTGGAAACTCAGGCAGGATTTATGCTGCCGTGTTGAGGAAGAACTTCTTCTTCTCCTGAAAACCCCAGTGAGTGCTCTGAAGGCCTTCAGCAGGTTGGATGAGGCCCACCCACCCTCATTATTGAAGATCTCCTGTTCATGAAGTCAATTGGTCATGGATGGGAGCTGTAACTGCACAATACCATCACAGCCTCACCTCGATCATTGCTGGGCTGAATCACTAGAAACTACAGCCTGGCCAAGTGGACACATAAAATGGACCATCACAGTGTCCTTCCAGGTGCCCAGCAGGTCTGGGTGAGGTTCCCTCAGGAGCGAGACTCTGACTGGTGGTTTCAGCCTGATCTGAGGTCTGCTGTGATCATAGGAAAACCAGGAAATAATTTACAGGCCACTGGGGAGGGGCCAGACCAAAAGCAGCATGTGCTGAGCTCTTGGCTAAATCTGCTCTTCCAGGCCTGTCCGGGGCAGAACCTTATCTCTTTCTCAGAAGCTGGAAGTGACCCGATCTCATCTTGGTATTAAGGCAGAGGTGCCCCACTTCTCACGTTTTTAGCCTCATTTTGACTTGCTTTTTCAAAGGTGAGTGATGGAGCTTCAAACTACTCTTTTCTTTTTCTGGTGCTCCTCTCACCTATTTTTCTAAGCCAAAGTTGGTCATATTTTTAAAAAGGAAATATGATCTTGTCACTCTTACATTTGAAACCCCTCAAAGGGCTGCCTGTGGCCTTTGGAAATTGGTCTGGGCTCCACAAGGCCCGCCTGCCTGGCCCTGCTTGCCTCCCTGCTCCCTCCACCCTCTTAGCTGCATCTCTTACATCCCAGCTCCATTGGCCTCTCCTTGTCCTCAGGGCTTCTGTCCGCACGACTGTTTGTCTCCATGCCTCTCCTTGATTGCTATCACCCCAACATCTGCTCACGAGAACCCCCTAATCTGGAGCCCCCTGCTTCCCTAGCACATATCCTTGCAGTAGTGAGGCAGTCCACTCTTGTTCTTTGCAGAATTTCCACAAGCATAACTCAGTAACTAGAAGTTTGGAGAACTGTTCAGTGAGCTATCTTTCCCTTTAGACCAGTGGTTCTTGACCTGGGTGCCTTCAAAATTCCAAGTGTGCAGACTGCAGTCCAAGCCATCAGGTCAGAACCTCTGTGGGTGGGACCTGGGCAGCAGCAGATTTCAAAACCTCTCAGGAGACACCAAGTATGCACTCAAAATTGGGAACCAATGCTGGCCTAGAGCAGGCTTCACTCCTAGCATCCTCCAACATGGGAGCCGTAGAAATACAAAATCCAGACCTTCTGGCTTATAATCTATCCCTTAACAAGACCCCATGTGGTTTGGGGGACACATTGTGATTTGAGGAGGACTCAGCTGACCCCTGTATGAGGCTGGATCCCTGCCATCCTGCTCACTACTGGTTCTCCCGCCCCAGCCTAATAGCTGTTCAGTAAACTCTTAAGTGAACACATGAATAATTTTTTAAACAACCCCCAAATTTCTCCTCCTAACCTGCTCACTCCACTCCCTAGAACCATTTTTGTTTTCTCATGGGCAGCAGGCTCAGGGGCGGGGAGGTGGGGGGTGGGCATACCCTTTCTTCATAGGATGCTGAGGCTAGAGTTTGTGGTCCTCTTTCCCCTGCCCAGATTCCCACCTCTACAGTCTTGTTTGTTCCTAGAGAATGTCATCCTTGGCCTGGGTAGAGAAGGAGACACTGCCTTTCCCTGGCTAGTGCATGTCCTGACCCCCCTCCCCTTCCCACCTCCATCCTGGTTTGGTTTCCCTTGCTGGCAGATTCATAGAGAAACCCCAAACCGCTAAGGGGATGAGAGTCAGGTGATGCAGGAGGTAGGGGAGGGAGAAGGAACATTCCAGAGGAGGATGGGAAGGCGGAAATAAGCATTTAGACTCGACAGTGAGGTTTTGGAACACATTCGACTTGAATCATTGCCTTGGAAAATCCCAGATGTGGTTCTCCCGGCAGCGTCTTTCACTCAAAGTGGCCACAGCTGTGGGATGGCGAGGGCCTGGCCCCTTAAAGGAACAGTGCCTGTTTGCTCTCTGTTGGGGAATGAGCCAGTACAGAGCATCGAAGGGCCTCTCATCTCCCAGCCCCTCCCTGCAGGCTCCACGGTGCCCAGAGCCTCAGCCCCTTGGGACTGCATCACCCAGAGGCAAGTCTGTGGACAGGACACTGGCAGTCCACGGGGTCTCACCTTCCCAGCCCTACTCTGTCTTCTTTATTGGTGGTCTTTGTCTTTCTCTCTTTTTCGTCTGTCTCAGGCCCTGAGGAAGTATTTCTGGTGCCTCTGCTTCATTTTCTAGACTTCTTTATCAAGCTCTGGGAAGAAGGGTGACTTCTAGGGTGGTCCTTGCTTTCGGTGGAGAGGGGTCAGAGAGGAGGTGGCAGTGACTGAGGTACAGGGGAGAAAGAGGTCAAGTGCTACAAGGTGCAGGGCTGCCGCTCAGATTTCAGATAAATTGATTATTTAGAACGAGTCTCTCTCCGATATGGGGCTTCCCTGGTGGCTCAGATGGTAAAGAATCTGCCTGCAGTGTCGGAGACCCGATAGTGCATGGGACATACTAAAGGTTTTTGCTGTCTATCTAGAATGCAAATCTAACTGTGAAACATCAAAGTGTTAGTTGCTTAGTCGTGTCCCACTCTGCAACCCCATGGACTCTGTCCGTGGAATTCTCCAGGCACTAGGCATGCTGTATTTTCACTTGCTGTATTTGGCAGCCCTGTGTGGAGTGGAGGTGGCATGGGGGAAGGATGTTGTGATGGTGCCCTGGGGAGGGAGGGTGCTACCGGCAAGCTTTCTACTGTCCTGCCTTTTGGTCCTTTTTCCAGGCCTTAGCACCCTGCTGCTGGGTTTACCTTGGCCTTTGCCGTTTGCCTGCTGAGATGGGCACCGGAAATGAGCACGTCTGGAAACCGCTATAGGCAATAGGGTAAAAGGACAGGCTGCTCCTTTACCTGCTGTTGATACTTTAGAGACGAGCCCACGAGGGCGGTGGGCTCCTGCTGCCAACTACCAAGGAGACAGTCAGCAGCTCCCGGGTCCCTTGGGCTTGACTTGGCTCCACCCCGTCAGACCCCACTTCTCCCTAATTCTCACCCCCTCTGATGTGGCCAAATGCCTTCAGGGCCCCTCCAGAAGGGTACCGGGCATGCCACGAGTTGAAGGCCCCACCCTTCTGGGGGGCATGAGGGGTGAAATCTGACGCCATACCCCAGAAAGTATTTACAGATTTGATTGCTTAATTAAACTAAGGACTGAAGCAAGGGGCTGATGTGATGATGGAATTTGCTTTTTCAAGTAAGCACTCTTTGGAGAGGGGGAAATGGGCTGGAGAGCTGAAGGTGGACACAGATGTCATTGTCAACATGGGATCCTTTGTCCCAGCTCATAGTAGGTGCTCAGTAAATATTTATTGGAGGAATGGACCCTAGGCATTGGAATGCTAGCTGCTCCCTCCAGTGGGGCTCTGCCCTGGTGATGCAGGCCCTGGGACCTCTTCTGTTTACTGGGAGGTAAGGGTGTGGGTTTACTAGTCTCCCTGGGCCTCTGTGAATTTTGGTTCCTCTTGGGGAAGAATGGGGCCAGGCAGCCTCTGGTGGAGGGCAGGTCCTTGTGTCAGACACTCCAAGGGGCAGGAGGAGGAAGCCTAGCTCTGCAAGGCAAGTTCATGAATATCCAACCTTGGCCACATTCCCTGCACCCTGATTAACCAATAGCCTTCACTTGGCATGAGGCAGAGAGATAAAATGAGATACTGCATTGGAGACTTAAAACTTAATTGAAACTATGTATCACAAATTTAACTCCAGGCTTAATACAATCTGATACAATTATTCTAATATACTTCAGCTTCAATCAGAGTTTCTATGATGGAAAGGAGAGTGGGGAAGCCCAAAATAGGATGAAAAACATCTGCTGTGTGATATGTAGGAAGGCATCCAGCCTGTGAGGAAGACCCTACAATCTCGGGGACAGGAAGATTAGGGAAGGAGGCAGGGTTGTGCGTGTCCTTACCTGGGCTTGATGGGACAGAGTCAGGACTTCACTTTGGCCAGTTTCACAGCCTGGACCATGATTTACCTTTTGTTCTCAGACAAGGTCACGGTCTATTGTTTTCCTGTTGGGTATTTGGAAACCACAGTGCTGACTTCTTTAGAGAACTCAAGGGATGCAGGAGACTCTGGGATTCCTTAAAAATCTTGGACCTGATCCCAGGAGATCATCAGTCCAATCCTTTTCAGTGAGTTAATGACAGCTAGGACAGGGCGGGGGATGTGAAGCCGGTACTACAGTAATTACCTAACAGATTAACTTCCTCACAGTCCTTCTGGCTCCGGACTCTCCTCCCTGCCTCTCTGTTTCATAAAAAGTTCCTTCCCCCAAGGCCCCTCCTCATCCTGAAGCCAGTCTCTTATCTGTGATTTACAGGTTTCTCCATCCTTCCTAAGACATGACATTTCTTAAAAGCTGCCCATGCTGCTACAGCTGTGCAGAGCAGCAGGGCCCCCAGGCCCACTCCTGGAGAGCTAGGCCTGCACCAGGGATTCCTGGCTCTGGCTGATCCTCTGAGCCTTGGGAGAGCCTGGAATAAATACTGACTGCAGGGCTCCATTCTTGCCTGTCAGAGTCTTATGGGTGGGTTTTGTAAAGTGTCACTTTGAAAGTGCTGTCCAGGTTATTCTGATGGGTAGGATGACTTGGGAGCCAGTGGCAGTCTTTGCTCTTAGTGTGAAATATCATTTACTTACAGCTTTTGAGATGCAGGAAGCCTTGTCCACTCAGAAATTCTTAAACTGCTATTGTGCTAGTAAGTAGGGGAAAGAGAGGGTAGAAGAGTGGGGTAGTGGGTGTCTTACTCATCTGTCCATCCATTACCATCCATCCACCCATATACCTGTCCATCCATCTATCCATCAGTCCAGGCATCCATCTATCCATCCACCCATCCATGTTTCATCCATCCTCCAAACATACTCAGACGTTTCCCTTGGCCACCAGAATATCCTGCATCTGGTGCCAATGTTTAGAGCAGGCACTCCTAGGCAACAGCAAATGGAATAAATGCAAGTTGGTGGATTAAAGACATAAACCTAATAGCATATACCCAAAAGAACTGAAAACAGGATCGCAAAGAGATATTTGTACACCTGTATCCATAGGTGTTATTCACAATAGGCAAAGGTAGAAACAACCCAAGTATCCATCAACTGATGAATGGATCAACAAAATGCAGTATATTCACACGATGAAATAGTATTCAGTCAGTAAAAGGAGTGAAATGGTGACACATGCTGTAATGTGGATGAACCTTGAAAACATGATGCTCAGTGAAAGAAGCAGATACAAAAGGACGAATATTGTATGCTTTAATTTATATGGAACTCCAGAGTAGGTAAATCTGTAGAGATAGGGCTTCCCTGGTGGCTCAGACGGTAAAGGATCTGCCTGCAGTGCAGGAGACCCTTGTTCAATCCCTGGGTTGGGAAAATCCCTTGGAGAAGGGAGTGGCAACCCACTCCAGTATTCTTGCCTGGAGAATTCCATGCACAGAGGAGCCCGAATCCTATGACTGGACTTCCCTGGTGGCTCAGATGGTAAAGAATCTGCCTGCAATGGGGGAGACCTGGGTTCGATCCCTGGGTTGGAAAGATCTCCTGGAGAAGGGAAAGGCTACCCACTCCAGTATTCTTGCCTGGAGAATTCTATGGACAGAGGAGCCTGGCAGGCTACAGTTTCATGGGGTTGCAAAAAGTCAGACACAACTGAATGATTAAGCATAGCACATAGAGATAGAAAATAGATTAGTCGTTGCCAGAGCCTTTAGGGAGGGGGGAGAGTTATCGCCTAATGGCTACAGAGTTTCTGTTGGAATTGACAAAAAGTTTGGGAAAATTATGTTGGTGATGGTTGTACAACTGTGGACCCAATAGACTTAATGTCACTGTTCATGTAGAAATGGTTAAATGGCAAATTTTTGGTTACTTATGTTTTGCCACAATAAAGCTGTTTTTTAAAAAGGAGGAAAGAAGAAGCCTGTTTGGGAGGCTAGTGAAGGTTTTCCTTGCTCTCTGCAGTGTGTGGCTAGAGGGCGGACTGTGAAACCCCATCACCCCCTTGGCAAGTCCCCACCACCCCACACCCCTCGTGTAAGAGAATCTAGAATGTGGGGACATTCCATACTAGCTCGGCTGCTCCCACGAGCAGGATTTGGGAGGGCTTGGTTGGTCTGTTCTCAGTGGTAGTTTGTGGGTGGGATGCAGGATCCTGTGTTACAGGCAGTCACTTTCAGAGGGAGGGTTTTTTGATGGGGCAAAGGTGGGAAATGAGCCTGCTTGTCCCCTGAAGTGAGTAGACGGGGTTCTTGCGTCTTCCTAAGCTTTAATGGGGGGTGGGTCATTGCCTGTTCTGAATATGGGGACTGTGGTAGGGTCAGGCCACTGTGGGCATGGGGAGAAATGTTGAAATAAATAGGCCTTAACCCCAGATTGTGCTGTAGTGGGAGCTGGGGGAAGACCTGCAGAAGCTTGGTTGTTAGAGACTGCTATGAAGGAATAGGGTGTTTGTACTCTGAGTACATACTTATTTGAGATATTAGAATTGGGGATCACAGGGCTGCTTCATGACACTAAGACCAGATGGGGCCCCTGTGTGTGCTGCCCTGTGTTGGGCCCTGGCCCCAAGAGGTGCAGGGGGTCCTGGGAGCATCCAAGCAGCCTTCTGGGGGCTTTTGTGTTATTGGTTTTGTCTGCAAACCATCACTTAATAGAGAATATGGAGGGGAACGTCAGGCATGTTCTTATTTATCAATTTCAAATGGGTTTTCTAATTCTGAATTTCTTGGATTGGAAGAAAACAGGGTTTTCTCAGTTGGCATGACTCGGCCAACCCTGCCTTGGAGTGAGTCCAGAGCCCAGAGATGAAGTCCCAGAGAGGACACTGTTGTCATTAAAAAAGGCAATGGCTTCCTCTGCCAGGGACTTGGGAATCCTTAATACAGTGGCCTCGTTTTATAAAGAAGGAAATAGAGCTACTGACAAGCCAGGTAATACGCCTAAGAAGAAGCTAAGCACACTGCAGGTAGCTCTATCACTGCAGGGCAGAAACTTGAACCTGTTTGATAAGCTTCAAGGCACAAGCCATTAACCCCATGGCAATCTGCCAGGGTGTCCCATCTGGAGCAACTCTCCTGATGGTGCTCAGAGATCCACGGAACAGAAGAACTATGGACACTGCGTCTAAAGGATGGCAAGCAAGGCTTCTGCCGCTGGAATCTAGGGCAGCCCAAGGTCAGCATCTTGGCTGGGGTGGCCTGGAAGCCCCGTGCAGCTCACCCTATGTTGGTGGATTGGGTCTGTCATAGGGAGAGATGCCCCCTTGATGTGGTGATTTGGGAGCAGCATTATGTATGAAATGGAAGGTCTGGGGTTTCAGGGTTTTGCTTTAGGATCTGTTGTAAATCTCAGCCTTTCTCCCATTTGAGGGTCCAAGATGCATGGAACGTGATGGATGGGGAACTAGGGCTCACACTGGTCCTTCCTGGTTCCCCTGTACACACCTGAGACCCGAGAGCCCCATTGGAGAGCAGGGCAGTGTCGGGGAGGAAGGAGTTACTGGGAAAGACTCTTTGACTCTGGCCACTTCTTTTAGTGGACAAGTGGATGATCCCAGACGAGCATGCAAGGCTCAAAGAGGGACTCAGCCTCTTCAAATATCTTTGTCCAAAATGTTTGTAACTGGTTGAACTGCAAATGGGAGCTGATTATCAAATGGCTAAAACATGGAGGGAGGTTTCCAGAGGCGTGTGATAAGCCTCTAGAGATGGGCTCGATCGCCATGCTCCTCCTGCTCCTTATGGTAGTGGAATACTCAGCTGGGGACAGAGGCAGACTTATTAAATTTGAGGATGACACAAAGCTGGGAGCGATGGTGAGGGCATTTTGTAGACAGACTCAGGATTTAATTATATCACAGCAGTTGGATAGGTTGAATTTAGCAAGATACAGTTTAATAGGAATAAACTGAAAGTCCTTTATTTGGGTCCAAATAGCCAAACTTTCCAAGCCTGAGATGGGTGAGACAGGGCCAGTAAGCCACAGTGTGAGACAGCAGTGTGGTAGGGTGGCATCAAAAATCCAGAGGTTGTCTTAGGTTGCATTAATTGAAGTCTTATTTCCAGAAGGAAGGAGGAGATGCCGCTCTGTTCTTTCTCAGAGCACTGCTGGGGTCCTGTCTTCAGCTCTGCATGCCCCACTTTAAAAGGGACTTTGA
Organism: Bos indicus x Bos taurus; assembly: GCF_003369695.1. NCBI lineage: Eukaryota > Metazoa > Chordata > Mammalia > Artiodactyla > Bovidae > Bos > Bos indicus x Bos taurus. The sequence continues at coordinate 54,012,373 of NC_040094.1, forward strand.
AGAGCTGAGTAAGCTTCCAAAATGAATTCTACAGACCAAAAAAAAAAAAAAATGAGCTAAATTTATTCTTTGCTACTTAAAAATATTTATTATTATAGTAAATATTTTCTCTGTGAAAAATAGACAAAGCACAGCAAAGTGTAATGATGGGGAAAAATAACTAGCCATACCTAAGTCTTCCCACCCAGAGGTAACTCTTACTTTAACATTTTGGTTTATTTCCTACTAGTCCTTCAAAATATGCATTTAAAAATGAGATTAGGATGCCATTTATATACAGTCTGTCTTGTTTTCATCCAGAATTGTGTCGTGAGCGTCATTTCATGTTTTAGAGCATCCACCAAAACCATGGCCTTCAGTGATTGCTGTCTAGTCTGTTGCATGGATGTCCCCAAAATTTGTAATTCGTTTCTTCCTTCCTGGCTTGTTGGCGGGTTGGGTTGTTTCCAGTTTTTTCCCATGTTATAAATAATCCTGTGATTAACTTCCTTGTACATAAATCTTGGTCTGTGCCTGTGATTATTTCTGTGAGATCAATTCCTAGAAGCAGAATTCTGGGTTCAAACAACACGAACATTCATAAGGCTCCTGAAACACTTTGCTGAGGGGTCCTCAGGAAGTTTGTTCCCTGTTAACATGTGTCCATCAGCTGTTGTGGGTGCCAGCATGCAAGCTGGCCAGCACAGCTGTTATCCTCGGAAGCGATCTTCCCCAGTTTGATAGGGGGAAATGTCACACGCACGGCTTTCATTTGCATTTCCTTGATTGTTGTGAGAGGCTGACCCACTGTTTGGTCATCTGCCCTCCTGTTTGGTGGGCTGACAGCTCCTGCTACACCAGCGCACACCTTCTGCCCAGCATGGTGAACACGTCTTGGGGTTTCCTAATAGTGGGCACTGTGTCTCCTTCATTTGGCCCTAAGCGCACGGGGAAGGATGGCTGGATGAAAGAGAGATTCAGGTTGGGGCCACCCGGCCAGGAGCTAGAAGGGTTTGGACCGCATATATGCAGGTGTGGGTCAGATTGAGGGCAGGAACCAGCCTGCCTGGGCTACATGCTGGTCACCCCTTACCTGGGTGACCTTGGGCAGTTACACACCCCAAAGAAGTCCTGGGTCCCCCCTCTGCAGTGGGGCCAGGCATCATGCTGGGGGGTGCACAGAGACATGTGGAGCATTGAGAGGGGGTTGGGCACAGGGTTAGTTCTGTTAATCTTAGATGCTTTTCTTCTGAGTATTGTTATTCCAATTTCCTTCCTCTATATAAAGAATGCATCTGTGAACCATTATGGGACTCACTTTCTCAACTCCATCCTCTGTTTTGCCCAACAAATATTTATTAAGTGTTCTCCATCACTCTGTGATGGAGAGCAAGCACCGGACAAGCAGATAGAGAAAAGACACTCTCTGTGACCTAAATTCCAGGCCAGCGGGGGATTCAGACAGGCAGTCGAAGAACATATTGGTTTAATTCCAAAGAAGAAAAATGCCAAAGCAGAGCAGACTTTGCAAAAGAGGACATATTCTATTCCCCTTCTATGTGGAAAGAAAATTAATCACACGAGTAATCAAATCCATGCCAGCGTAAACAGTGTGACACCCCCTTTCCCATATCATATTAGCCAAGGCTTAAAAAAAGCTAACATGCAGTGTTGGCAAGGTTGTGGTGAAACAGATACTTTAAATCGTGCCATGAAATCAAGCGTCCTCTCTAGGTCAAATACATAAATATGCCGAGAAGTGGCTGTCTTCATTCTCAAAGGGACGAGCGAGCTGATGGCAGTGGGCTTGTAGGAATCCTGCCTTTTCCTCACTGACAGAAGTGTGGCCTTTGGTTTTCCTGCCTCATTGGCCACAGTTTCTGACGAGGATGGTCTCAGCACAACAGATGAGTCAGCCTTTGGCCTATTCATCCTCTTCTTTCTTAGTGAACAGTTCTCTGAGATTCTGATGTTTTTCCAAAGACCCATTGACTACATCCCCACATTCTAGAGCATTTTTTTCTATTGTGGTGATTTTTGTGGGCTCTTGATCCCATTGGCTTGTTTCCTGAGATCTGCTTCATTTCATCTGTTCCTGGAGGGAACTTGAGGACAAGTGAGCGCCTCCTCGCTCCCCTCCGTCACCACCCTGTGCTGCTGTGTTTGGGCCCCCGCGGAGGCAGTGGGCGTGTGCCGGTTGGCACAGGGCCTCATCTTCAGGTTCTAATCCAAGCTGTGATTTCCCCAGACAGGTGGGGAGGCTGCCATCCGGCAGAGCCATGCTCTGTAAAGGGGAAAATGTGTCGCTCCTCTGAGTGTTTCCTGCTGGAATGCCTGGGCAGGGACCGGCCCCTCACCTGGGCTGTTCACCTACCGATCATGTCACCTGGTCCCTGATCCTTTCATCCTGAGGTTGGGAGGAGAGTTGTGGAGAGAAGGCTATGGGGTTCTGGGCCTACCCCGACTCCCCTCTCTCCAGCCGCCTTGCAGACACCAAAGCGGCTGCAGCAGCCAGGGCAGTGCTTCGAGCTGGATGTGTATTTTCAGAAGCTGCGGGGGACGTCATGTGTATAAAATTAGCATTGCCTTGTTGGCCCCTTACAGACTAATTCAGAGTGAAATGTTTTAGCAATGGTGGGCTGATTCTATCAGGAGAACAAGAACTAATTAAATTCCCTCTGACCATCAAGCAGTAAATTATTTATATCCAGACAGATGCAATCTAATCTCCAGCATCCAGCTCAACCCAACATGCATCCTACTTGATTTTTCAAGGGGAGAGGAAGAAAAAAGAAAACACTCAAATACTCAAGAGAGGAGACAGACATTAGGGAGACCCGTGGAACCCTGGCCTGAGAGGCACTCAGCCTCTTCCACCAGTGGGGAAACTGAGGAGGCAGGCGAGGGCTCAGGGCTTCTCATCTCAGTTCCCAGGAGCCATGGCCTCCCTACCATTTCTTACACATAGAAAGAAAAAGGAATCAACAAACTATTCTTTAACATGATCTCAAACTTGGGGGAGAATTTATTTCATTAATGAATTTGCTAATGCGTATCACAAAGACTTATTGATCTGCCCCTTGGTGGCCTTTGGTGGCTGATGAATACCTGCCAACTTGCATTTTGGGCTGTGCTGCCCACTGCCCATCTCCTGTGTCCTTATCCATTATAGAGCATGTCTAGGAGACAACTTGAATTTTGTGGGACCAGTGCACGTGGGAGACCCAGTGCCCCCACATCCCTATACCAGGGGACAATACCAGTGCCACTGGGCACATGTGGGGATGGCAGACTGGGTCCACCCTGGGCCTGAGTCCCACGAGTGTGTGCCCCCTCCCTAGTGAGGGCTGAGGACTGCCCCTAGGGTGCTGGTCGCTGGTCTGTGATGTGAGCCAGGATGAGGAGAGGACTCCTTCTGCCGTGCCTGAGTTGGTCAAGTTCAAGGACGTCTGCCTCATGGACCAGGCTCTCCTCCCGATAGCTCCTTGGGAAACCCCATACTGCAACCCTGACACTTTGGGGCCCTTGATTTCTGTGGTGAACCCCAAACCCAAGGAAGTACATGGGAAATGATCAAAAGGCGCTTTTCAGAGTAGTCACCTTAGGGTGCTCTAAACCGAGGCCCCAGACCCCTAAAGCACTTTGAGATACCTCTTTGGGAATAATAGTCATGGTCCAAGGTGTATTTAATTCATGGGAGCATGATCCTTTGAGGGTGGAGCTGATTTGGGGAACAGCCAAGAGCTGCCTAGGTCTAGCTGATGGGGACCCTGATGTGTAAAAGTAGGCCTCAGTCTAAGTCTCAGCTTCACCTTCAGTCAGATATGTGGTTGTGGGCCAGTTACTTAATCCCTGTTAGCCTCAGTTTTCCCATCTGTGAAATGGGATCAATCACCCTCCATTGTAGGGCAGTTGGGTGGAGAAAAAGAGCTGGTGTGGTAAAGCCCTCAGCATAGATCTAAGCTCAGCAAAGACCCCACTGTAGTCAGTAAGCTGGCAATGCTGTTGTGAATGGGAAGGTGGGGGGCAGGGGTTACAATTTAAGACGAGTGAGCAGCTTGTGTGTCAGGACTGGCTGGCCTTGGTGGGGCTGATGCTGCCATGAGCAGAACTGCCTGGCATCTTAGATTTGGTGTTAAAGCACCAAATCGAGCCACCATGCGTTATGGCCCCTTGATGTCCCTGGACACAGCAGGGGCCAGGTGGTCAGTAGTCGCTCATTAGCTGCCTACTGTCCCTTGCAAACACAATGATGTACTCACAGTATTCTGGCCACATCCTAGGGATGCAGTCAGAAGGCAGTGGCTGCCTTCTCCAAGTGTTCCACCAGAGGAGAGGGAAGGTGCTTCAGTCTTTGAGGGATGGAGAATAAAGCATAAATACTTCACACGTGTACACTGCTCTGTAGTTTACAAAGTACCTCCATGTATATTATTTCATCTGATCCTCGCAAGAGCTGGGCAAGGCTTTCTCAGCCCCTTGCGTCTTCTTTAGCATCTTCTAGGCCCCCTGGGTAGCTCAGTGGGTAAGGGATCTGCCTTCAATGCAAGAAACCCTGGGGATATAGGTTCGATCCCTGAGTCGGGAAGATCCCCTGGAGGAGGGCATGGCAACCCACTCAAGTATTCTTGCCTAGAGAATCCTATCGACAGGGGAGCCTGGCAGGCTACATACAGTCCATACAGTTGCAAAGAGCTGGACATGACTGAAGCGACTGGGCACACACGCACACACGCTTTGCTTAGTCTCAGAGGCTCTCCATGACCCTTTCAGCCCCAGTCTCTTAATTCTCCTGGGGCTGGGAGGGGGAGTGACGGTGCAGGCACAGTCACCGGGAGCCTGATGTTCAAGGAATTACTGAACATGCAGCAGAGGGCCGCTGCATCCATTCACCCATCACCTGTGTTTTTTTTTTATCATTAAGTCGTGTCCAACTCTTTTGCAACCCCATGGACTATAGCCCTCCAGGCTCCTCTTTTAATGGGATTTCCCAGGTAAGGATGCTGGGGTGGGTTGCTATTTATTCCTCCAGGGCATCTTCCCAACCCAGGGATCGAACCAAGGGACATCTCTTACACTGGTAGGTGGATTCTTTACCCACTGAGCCACCAGGGGAGCCCTCATATATCACCTATCCATCCATTTATCTACCCTCCATCTATCCATCATGTATCAGCCAGCCAGCCATCCACTGTCTACCCACCCAACCATCATCTGTCTATCTATCCACTGTCTACTCACCCACACATCCTTCATCCATTCACATTCATCTGCTGTCCATACTCCATCCATCCATCCATTCACCATACATCTTTCATCCATCCATTCATCCACCATTCACCATCTACCCACCCATCCACCCATTCCTTCGTTCATCCATTGCTACAAGTAATTACCAGGCATTAATATATGCTGGGTGGTATTTAGGTGTCAGAGTATCAGCAGTGAAAACTCCCTGTCCTCAAGGAGGTCACTTCCAGTAAGCACATAAGCAATACGCTGGACAGTAGAGGTCGTCCGAGTGCCCCTGTCCGTCTGATACTTGGGTCAAACTGTTGGCTCTCAGGCCTGAGGTCAGCCCCATGGGTTCTCTTTGGGTCTCATGGTAAGAGGCTCCTGAGCTGTCCAGGTGCTCTGCACAGACTCCTGACCCCCAGAAATGTCCATCAAGTCGGGGCCAGTTGAATTTAGAGTTAATGCCTATGGAGAGCCTGACTCAGCCTCTCAGCCTCAGGGGTCTTGCTCCATGGAAGCTGCCCCCACCACGCCCCTTCCCCTCATATCCCCCAGCTCACCCTGCTCTCTGTCAGTCCTTTGCCCCTGCCTTTGTTGCGTGGGGCTCAGCCCCAGCCTGCGCACCCCCTCTTGTACTGCCCTCTCCCCCATGCTCCCAGCAGGCCCACGCAGCCTCCGCACACGGGGGACCCTGGGAGTATGTGGTTAACTGGATGACTAACCCAGTCCCCACAAGGCAGTGCGAAATGGCTGCTTCAGTAAATTTCCAAATGTGTCCGGAGCTGACGACTTCGTTTTCCTCCCAAGCACCAAACAGGCTGAGCAGGGAGGCCTGGCGCTGTTCAGGCAGCCGAATCAACCTTCTAGACACGTCCCCATTGCGGCGTCTCAGCTCAGGTGCAGGCGGGCAGAGGGTTGGGGGGCCAAGCCTGTGAGATTCCTCTTAGGAAGAGTCTACCCACCCCCGTAGCTCCAGCCCACCCCCACATCCCAGCCCTCCAGCTGCCCTGGTCTGTGTCCAGCCTTCCGACCTTCCAGAGTGTTCCCTCCTCCGGGTCAGTCCCGGGAAGCTAAGTGACGGATGTTTAATGGGTTCTTGCCCACAGGCTGGTTGTCCTGTCCCCTGAATCTGATCATCTGCTTGCTTCTGTTACTAAGGCAGCTGGGGCTGAGTGTGGCCTCAGGGGACGTCCCTGAGCAGCTTGCTCTCCACCTCCTCTGAGGGACTGTTTTTCCTCCCCCTGAACAGCTGAAAACACGAGTCATGCCCACTTATTGCATTCAAGCTCGTCTAGTACGGACTCCCCAGTCATCTCATGGGGCGCTGTCCCTCCTTCCCGAGTTTCTTCCTCTCAGCAAATATCTGTTTCAAGCCAGGTTCTTCTTCTTTTTGTCTTAGACTTGAGCATTCACAGTTTTCCTTCAAGGCTAAATCTCAGTGCATTTGGGAGACGATTACCTTCCCTCCAGGTCATTTCTGCCACCTCCCCCCACCAGCACCCCTTGCAAACTGCAGTACCCACCTGCTTGTTCCCTGACAGATCTGCTCCCAACCTGCTTGCTGTCTTCCGGATTGTTCGCTTGGATATTAAACAAGATTGGGGCCTTCAGGTGGCCCGGGGGACCTCCCCTGAAATGCCCCTCCTGCCCACACGCTAGCCTCTGCTCTGGTCTTTGTTCATGTTTGCAGACCTCCCTTTGGCCTTGTGACTATGTTTATACCGGAGCCAGTCGAACCCAATTTTGCTAAAGACACGTTTCTTCAGCCTGATTTGAAAATGCTTCACCAACGGCCACTCCGTCTGGTGGTGTATGAGACGTGTGCCTCCGGCCAGCAGCCATGACTCGTCCCAGTGACCTCTCTGCTCCCACAGCCCTTCGGGTGCCGTCTCTTGAGGAGTGTCCTGGGATTGAAGCCATGTGTGGCCAGACTCTTGTCTTCTCAGCATTTGGAGGGTGGCCGGTTCAGCCTTCCCTTAGCACTGGGGAGAGGAGAGCAGACCACACAGTGGCTAAGTGTTTGGGCACCGCGGGCCACACTGCCTGGGTTTGAATGCCAGCCCCATGGCTCACTCTCTTGTCTTAGTTTCCTAGGTGGGTTCTCCAGGGATGATGGAGATGGGCGTGGAAAACCTCAGCTCTGGGCTGAGGCACAAAGTTGAGCCCTCAATGCACAGCAGCCCCTGAGGATGAAAGGTCTTGGTTCTGTCCCCTTTACCACCCAGCTGCTCTGGTTGACTCCGTGCCTGCAGAAGAAAACGAATTTCCTAGGGAACTGCCACCTCAAGGCGTTTATTTACGTGCTACACGCTTTTCAAATATTTTCTTATTTTGCCTTTTGTCAGTAAATATTTTGCCAGTCTTTTCTTTCTAGTTCATATTTTTTCATGCTTACAAAGATGTTACATTAGCATGCGTTTTTTAAGTAGCCATTAATTTCATATCATCCCTAATTTGTATACTTAATTTCCTCTCTCCACCCGCTCTGGATGTGTTTACAACTCCTACTCCCGTCACTCATTTGTGTTACACTCATCTTGTGCTACCCCTGCGCTCTCCTGCAGGCGTCACGCTGGGCAGCCCATGCTGTGCTCCCTCCTGCCAACTTCGCGTCCAGCCTGGCCTTGCCTCCCCTCCTGGGCTCCGAGAGCACTGCTCTGTGAAGCCAAGTGTCCTCCTCTCGGGGCCTGTTTCTCCGGTGTGATGTCGGGTTTTGGTGGAACACTGGATGATACAGTTGTTACCATCACCACCACCATCAACACCATCATAATAACCATCTAACTATCACCATCGCCACCAGCTCCTGAGCGCTTACCACAGGCCAAACATGGCACTGGGTGTTCATGTCGACATTTAATTCTTTCAACGGTCTTGTGGGTATGGGCATTTTCCTCCATTTTAGAGATGAAACAACGGAGGCACTTTGAAGTTCAATCATTTGCTTTGAGTGCCACAGCTCGCAGCGGTAGATGTGGCTTCAGACCCAAGCCTGCACTCTGACTGCAGGGCCGCGTGGCCGCTCTCTGTTTCACACAGGCCACCACCCTCTGCTCCTGAAATCAGCACTTAGGGCACAGGCATTGGGTTCGTGAGTTCTGAGAGCTATGAGTTGGGAAAGTCCTTAACTGCTCCGAGCCCTGGTTTCCTACACTGTGAAAGGGGGAGAGCAAAACCCTCCCGTGGAGTTGACTGAGGACCAGAGACCTGATGTCCACTGCGCATCTAGCCCTGTGCCTGGCACAGGATAAATGCTCAAATGTGGGCTTTACAGTTATCACAATGAAATTATTCACCACTCCGTGTTTTCTGTACTTCCTGCTGACCTTAGGTGTGTCCAACACTTTTAGGTGCTAGATGTCCAGAGCTGCTAAAGACCCTGACTCTGAGGAACCCAGTCCAATGGGAGGGACACGCTGTCAGCAAATAGATCACAAGAGGGGCAGACTCCCAGAGGGGTGTATGAAGCACCCACAATAAAGGACCAGCTGTGCCTGGTGGCGGTGAGGGGAGAGGTATACAGAAAATTCATGTCCTTAAAAATTCAGTCCAGAAAAGAGAGAATTAGAACTAAGTGAATTAAATATATGACTCAAACAGTTAGAAAAAGAATAAAAGAATGATAAACTGAAGGAAAGCAGAAAGAAGACATTAATGAAGTTAATAGATAGTGAATATGAGTCACAGGTAGAAAATGGGATTGATAGGTAAAATCTGGTTTTTGAAAAAGTAAATAGCTGAACCACTAGCTAGCGGAATCAAGGTTAAGAGGAAGAAGGCATGAGAGATACAAGAAATAAGAGAAATCAAACTTACCAAAACTGACCAGTTTGCATTAAGCTACTCCCACACAAAGAATGTCTGGATGGTTCCATGGGGGAATTTAAACCAAACCTTTAAAGAGCAGGTACTTCCAATGTCCGTTTAGTCAAGGCTATGGTTTTTCCAGTGGTAATGTATGGATGCAAGAGTTGGACTGTGAAGAAAGCTGAGCGCCGAAGAATTGATGCTTTTGAACTGTGGTGTTGGAGAAGACTCTTGAGAGTCCCTTGGACTGCAAGGAGATCAGCCCTGGGTGTTCTTTGGAAGGAATGATGCTAAAGCTGAAACTCCAGTACTTTGGCCACCTCATGCGAAGAGTTGACTCATTGGAAAAGACTCTGATGCTGGAAGGGGTTGGGGGCAAGAGGAGAAGGGGATGACAGAGGATGAGATGGCTGGATGGCATTACCGACTCGATGGATGTGAGTTTGAGTGAACTCTGGGAGTTGGTGATGGACAGGGAGGCCTGGCATGCTGCGATTCATGGGGTCGAAAAGAGTCGGACACGACTGAGTGACTGGACTAAACTGAACTGAACTTCCAATGTTAATCAAACTGTACAACAGCAAATAAAAAGAAGAAAAACAAGTACATAATTTTCTCAGCGAGAATAGCAATGTTTTTTAATCTAACAAAGATTTTACAAAAATAATGGCCCTGCTTGTGTTGATATCAGTTTCTCAAAAAATCACCCTTCCCAACTGCCCTTAGGTAGCCCGTATTCCAAACAGCCACCCGAAGAGGATCATTACATGCAAAGGTGTGTTGGGAAACACTAGAACAGTGCTGTCCACTATAGTAGCTATGAGCTGCCTGTGACTATTTATGTAAAACCGAAAATTCGATTGCTCGGTTGAACTAGCCACATTTCAAGTTCTCAGTAACTACATATGACTCATGGTCAGCATATTGGAGTCACCATTCCAGAAAGTTCTAATGGGCAGCACTGATCTAGAATACCAGGTGCTAGATTTTGAGAACTTCTGAATTACAAAGTCATGTTCTCAGTACTCTGGATTCTGAGCTCCATTTGCTTCCTTTGATGTCAATAGAGCATCATCCACCTCTCCATCTGTGAGTCTGGCCTGAGCATCCATCCATCCACTTAGTCACTCAGTCATTCTACAGGTGATGTTGACATGTAGCGCTGCTTCAATAAATACGAAGTCTTCAGCTCCAAGCTGGGTGCTGGACAAATATACGCCATGCTTCCCTGCAGTAAGCACATGGACTTGCATTTGGAACTCTCTCCCCTGATCTCTGGGACCCTGTTTTACTCTTTTAGTTTAGCTCTCCTTGCATCATATCCACTCACTTCCATCAGTCCTCATTTCTCCACTGGGTCATGAGCTGACTCCTATGGAAGAGGCAGGGCTCCATGAAGTCACCCCTTTTATGAGAGTTTGTCCTACTGTTCAAGCTTCCATGGTGATGCTTCTGGTGCAGAGATGCTTCTGCTCTCTGACATTCTTGTCTTCCTGGTTCCGGACCCCTTCATTCTAAGCACTCTGTGGGGTATTCAGGATCATTAAGCCTGACTAGGCCCTGGCCTGTCTCTGACCTGTTCTTCTGATGTAGACTTTTCCTAGTGTAGAGCACAGAAGATAGAGATAAAGGAAGGATTTGTTGGGGGAGTACCCAAGAGCTCTCAGGGGGTACCCAGTAGGGAGAGTCAATATGTCTTCATTTTGCTGTGGAGGCTGGTTTTCCACAGTTTTGGGGTTTTGTATGTGTGTGTGTGTGTTCTTCCCAGAACACTAGGGCTTTTTAGGTAAACTGCTTCATCTGTCATGTCTCTGAGCCTGGAAAATTCTTACTTTTTATGATGATTCAACTCTTCTTATTTTTAAAGTTAGCCCTGCCAGGCAGAGGCTTGTGCCCACAGCTGTGGGGCCTTCTCAGCTGTGATATTGGGCCACGTGGTGAAGGAATATTCATGTTGTCTCCTCTCCCTTCCTCTCCCTCCTGAGGGACAGGGATGTGAAATGCAAGCAGGAACCTGCTTTCTCTTTCATTTCTCTGCCTCATCCTCTCCTAGGGGCTCCCTGTCCCTCAGTGCCATAGGAAAGCCACAGGGCTGCTCTGCCAAGCCCCCCTCATCTTCCTGGGGTGGCCCCCAAAGCCTCCCTCTGGGTTGCAGGCTGCATTTACTGCCCCATCTCAACACAGACACAAACCATTGCGTGATCTCCTTAAAGAGTCTTCTGGTTAGATAATCCACTGGTGTCAGATAGATCATTCTCAAGTCTCCATGAAACCTGAGCTCTGCTTGCCTCCAAGCTGCAGTTGGCTGGACTTCTATTGAGCTGTGTCCCTGCCTGTCTGCAGTGGAAAAGGGAGGAACCATCTGCTCAGTCCTGGGGCTGTGCAGGACTCCCCCTGCCCTGGAGGAGTGGGCGACAGCCAGTTCGACAGCTATGCTCCTGCATCGCAAGTTCCCACCTGGAGGTTGAGCCCCGTCCACCCTCATGTCATTCCAGGGCCTCCCTTAGGAGTCTTTAAATAAGATGCACTCCTGCTTGGTAGAACCCAGAGACCCTGGTGAAAACCTGAGGCTTTGTTTTCTCTTGCTCACCAGCAGCCTTCCCTTAGCCTTCGTGGAAAGTAGGTAAAAACTGGCCTGGTTGAAATAGGCATCTGTTCCGATCTGGAGACAAGGAACCTCAGACAGTGCATCTCCCCATCCCAAGCCTCAGTTTTTCCATCTGCAAAACATCAGTAATAATCATACCACCTCATGGCCTGGAGGAAAGAAAGAAGTGAAATCATGTAAACACAGAGTTCCTACAGTCAACTGCATCCGTTCCTGCAACAATGATGATTGTCCCCAGTAGGCTAATGAGGCCTCTTGCTAGCTCACAGGGTTTTTATGAGGATAAAATGAAATGCAACAAGGAAGCATTTCTATATTCATTTCACAAATATTTATTGAGCACCAACTGCGT